>NC_036867.1:9770810-9914042 GCF_002910315.2 Salvelinus sp. IW2-2015 | reverse complement strand
TCTGATGTACTGACTCTCCTTGAGTCGCGCCTCCATGCTCTGGACACTACGCCTGACAATACAGCACACATCCACTTTGCACATAGCTCGCTATGATGTGCCATCCTGGATTGGGCTGCACTACCAGCACCGCCAGCATTCAAAAGTGACCAAAACATCAGCCAGGAAGCATAGGAACTTAGAAGTGGTCTGTGGTCACCACCTGCAGAATCACTCCTTTATTGGGGGTGTCTTGCTAATTGCCTATAATTTCCACATTTTGTCTATTCCATTTGCACAACAGCATGTGAAATTTATTGTCAATCAGTGTTGCTTCCTAAGTGGACAGTTTAATTTCACAGAAGTGTGATTGACTTGGAGTTACATTGTGTTGTTTAAGTGTTCCCTTTATTTTTTTTGAGCAGTGTATATGCACGCACCACTTTTCTGTTTTTATTTTTTATTTATTTTTTGAAACAAGTAATTTTTTTCATTTCACTTCACCAATTTAGACTATTTTGTGAATGTCCATTACATGAAATCCAAATAAAAATCCATCTAAATTATAGATTGTAATGCAACAAAATAGGAAATACAAAATATTAATACTTTGGCAAGGCACTGTGTGCTATAGATATGTCATTCTCATTGAAAGCAGGTCTAAGAAGTGGTAGATCTGTTCTAGGTGCACTATTTATATGCTTCCAGTTCTTAAGTTTGGTTTTACTTTGGGTTTTGTACCCCAGCTTTAAACACCTGAAAATGCAATAGTGTTGTTTATGGAAAATATATTTCACAGCGGTTTGAATGGTACAATGATTCTCTCCACTACACTTGCTTCTTTTTTCACATAAACTGAAATTGGGTGAACAATTCGAATTTTAGCAACCAGGAAATGGCAGAGCTATTTCTGCATAGTGCATCTTTTAAGGTCTCAAAATGGCCCCTAGAACATACCAATGGTTAAACAATAAGCAGAGGATGTTTAAGAAAATATATTGAACATTTTATTACAGAACAGTTACACTGATGTAATAGTGTGCTATGTAACTAGAGTGATAGACAACTTCAGAGTAAAATAAAGTACAAAATCTAGTTTTTAGTCTGAAAATGCTAACATAAGCATTTCCTGGCAGTGACTTAGCTACCAAAACTAATTTGTGAATAGAAGTCTCTCCTTAGAGCAGTCTAATCTTGGTTAAACTATTTGGTCAGCTGCGTGATTAAGTTCTGGATCTATGAGTGTTAGAAATATATGGGCAGTTCCAGTTTGCAAAGTCTCCACCCTCGTAAAACGACGAAACATTATTTTCTGAATTTTCACTCCCCCAATAAGAGAAATTATTATGCAGTGATTTCAAATGAAACTGTCTTTGATCTGTGGAATTGAAATGAACTGTCTGGACGTTTGTATCCAGTCGTGCCCCTTACCAGGATGCCGGATTTGAGTGAGTGCAGTGTGTGAACCCCAAAACACTTGATTTTCATTTCTAATCAAATGCTATTGATTCACTTAAGGGTTGCATTGATTTATGTGACACCCGGAGCTGAAATATTCAGAGTGTGAGGGCAAGCGTAGGCTTTATTGAGCAGGAGGAACCGTTCTTTTTTTCTGCTGACAGCAAGGTAAACCTCTATAGCCTTTACAGTGGATCAGGGCAATTGATATGCAGCACAAATTATTCCCATCTACTAAATGAAGCCTTGGCATAGAATGCTGGTGGCAAGGTTATTCACCTCCCTGGGTTATTCACCAGTTTCTGCTTCCTGCAGACATGACTTGGATATGTACTCAGTGTCGCTCTCACAGAAGAATATCAAGCCATGCCTTGCTTCCCTTGATTCACAGGCTATTAGATTGTTGATGTATCAAGTTATCTATTTGTGTTCTATTTTGAAACTGTATCGAAATGTGTTGCAGTACAGTGTGTAGCTGTACAACATGCAGAGAAAATGCAACCTTCATGACTAACAGTGAAAATGTGGATTCATCGTGGATGTCACGCCCTGACCTTAGTTATCTTTGTTTTCTTTATTATTTTGGTTAGGTCAGGGTGTGACGAGGGTGCTTTGTTTAGTTTTTGTATTGTCTAGGGGTTTTTGTGTGTCTAGGGGTTTTTGTAAGTCTAAGTGTTTATATGTCTATGGTTGCCTAGATTCGTTCTCAATCAGAGGCAGCTATTTATCGTTGTCTCTGATTGGGGACCATATTTAGGTAGCCATATTCCTTGGGTAGTTTGTGGGTTCTTATTCTATGTTTAGTTGCCTGTCTGCACTTCTCATATATGCTTCACGGTTCATTTTGTTGTTTTGTTCGTTTTGTTAAGTGTTCGTTCTTTCATTAAAAGAAGTATGTACGCTTACCACGCTGCGCCTTGGTCACCTCAATACGACGAACGTGACAGTGGATTTTATCTTATCTTGATTACTGTCCAGTCATATGGTTAAAGTGCTGCAAAAAAGGACCTAGTTAAGCTGCAGCTGGCCCAGAACAGAGTGACATGTTTTGCTCTTCATTGTAATCAGAGGAATATTATCGATAATATGCTCCCAGTTTCTCTTGGCTAAGAGTTGAGGAAAGACTGACAGCATTGCTTCTAGTTTTTACAATAAACATGAATGTGTTGGAAATTCCAAATTGTTTGCATAGTCAACTTACACACAGCACTGGCACACACACTTACCCCACCAGACATGCCACCAAGGGTCTTTTCACAGTCCCCAGGTCAAGAACAAATGAAAGGAAACGTACAGTATTATACAGAGCCATGATTGTATGGAACTACCTTCCATTTCATATAGCGCAAGTGAACAGCGAACCTGGTTTCAAAAATCTAATTAAGCAACACCTCACGGCACAACGCCTCTCCCACATGTGACCTACTTGTGTGTATGTACTGACATGTACAGTATGTGTAACTGATAGATGCACACACACACACACACACAGACATTCAGTCTCTCTCTCTCTCCCTCCTTCTCACACACACACACACACACACACACACAACACACACACACACACACACACACACACACACACACACACACACACACACACACACACACACACACACACACACACACACACACACACACACACACACACACACACACACTACATGTTTATGTTTTTTTACTGTTTGTCATTTGTAAAGTATTTTGTCTGTAATGTCTTTTTCATGATATGTCGGACCCCAGTAAGACTAGCTGTCGCTATTGGCTAATGGGGATCCTAATCAGATCAACCCCCCCACACAAGTATTATTGTTAAAAAATATATATACTATGAGAAGTACAATTGTACAATTCACAATGATTATTGTAAAGACAAGTGCTGTGCAGTGCAGTGCAGTGCAGCCCTATTCTAATGGAAGGTTGAAAACACTCAATGTCAGAGTAGTTTTTTCAAGTTGAAGAGATGAATAATAAGCATCATCGAAAATACTCTGAAAATCAGATGTCTCTCTCTGCCTTCCGGAACCTCAGATGACAAGGCAAGATGAGTTTAGTAGTCAGTTGGCCTCTCATAGCAAATCCCTTAGATTATTTTTTAATGAAGGCCTAATCTTCAATGGATGGAGTGAGTCTGTAGGACACCAGGCCCACAAGAATGTGATTGGCACATTCAAAGGGAAAGAGTAATATCTTATCCAGACTTCAGTGGGAGGAGAGAACAAACGTGTGGCTGAGAGAATCCAAGGAGTGTGTAGATGGACACAGAGCTCAAACAGACAGACAGCCTTCCTACAAATAACTGATAGAACCTGTAACTTTACCCAAAATGTTCTCGAGTTGAGGTTCAGTGCCGTGGAGGTCCTCCTGTTCATTGCTCGCTTTGCCACATCCTTTTGTTAAACAAGACAAAAGGTTAAAGGGAACCACCTTGTCGCATCCATTTTTTCATAAACCAAACCTTTCAAACAATTGTAGCTAACAGTTTACAGTTGAAAACCAAACCTTTTTGTGTTCATTTACAATTTACAAGAAATCAAGACTGAAAAATGCTGGCTTTGAAGGTTAGTGCATCCACGGTGTAATTGCTGTAACACCTCATGGGAGACTATGGGAGTAAACTTTCCTAAATCGATGGGAGACGGCCTGGCCTCATGAAGCCAGTAATCAGTGGGTCTGCCATGTGTTCTCCCATGCTTAGCCTTCCCCGTCTCTTTTAATCAACACTTCACCGCTGAGATTTACAAGGTCTTTCATCAGTAAATGGTGGATAATTTTTCTCTACTTTACCTACTGGAAATAACACAAAAACAATTAGAGTATAGTGGCGGCCGAGGATTTGCTATGTGTTGGAGGATGTCAATAATGAAAATACCTTTACTGCTTTAGCACAGCTCTTCCTCATATTCCTCAGACATCTGAAAGAGTTCAGCTTGCATTTATTGCATTACACCGCATACTGATATGGAAGAATAACTCGATCGCCTTGACCTTATTGTGCAAACAGCCAGATGACATTGGTGACAAATATTTGAATAAATCTCCACAGCGTTAAAGTAGTAGACCTTACATAAAATGTATCATCCTTCCTCTTGGAATTTGAATGAATTGAATTCATACTCTTCCGTGCTGGGCGGCTCATAATAACCGTTGTCATAAATCATCGATATCGAGACAAAATGTCACCATGTACTGTACATAGAACATTCTCTTGGCCTTACAAAATGAGACTTCCCACTGGGGCAAAAACTGGTTGAATCAACATTGTTTCCACGTCATTTCAACCAAGAAAATCAATGTGATGATGTTGAATGAACGTTGACAACTCATTGGATTTGCAAAACGTCATCAACGTAAGGGCATTTCCTATTTTTTTCACCCAACTTTTAACCTAAATCCAATGACATGATGATTTTTGGGGGGGGGATTTCACGTTGAATTCACATTAGTTGACAATTTAACCAAATCTAGATTTTGAACTGACGTCTGTGCCCAGTGGGTTGCTACAGTCATCCAGAATATATTTGACATGCACTGATACATGTTTAGAGCGTTCTGTTACTACAGCTGAAGTTTACGGGGATGGGGAACGTCTGAATTTGGGATGCTTATCCGTCAAATGGGCTACTAAGGATTAGGATTAGTTTACTTGTGGAACACATCGGCCATAGATGGGTGATCATACATCTACAGCTATCAGGGAGAAATGTCTCCCTCACTCTCAGTGGTTACGTGACAATGCTATAATCCAAACGTGGGCAGATGTTTGTCTAACATCAAAGCTGATGTGAACCAATTTATTTTCCAGTACCTTTAGGTCAGAGTTGTAATAAAGCCAACGACTGAAGAGGATATAAATGCCATTTCAATTCCCTTTCCACAGGTTCGTGCCCCACTACATCCACAACTGAGTGATACATTTTTCCTGGAATTCTTTCTCGGCCAAACTTTACATTAAATTGTATGCAAAGACACCAAAATAATATTTTTAACCATGTTTTGAGGCTATAAAGAGTTTGTCTACATTTACTTTGTTTACAAACATTGGAGTAAAACAAATTTATATTTGGGCTTCTGATGGCGTATGACAGTTGAACTAAGGCATTTATAAGTTATATTCTTCAAGAATCAATGGGTATATTTTAACTTACAAGTCCTGAATGAGTAGGTGTGACCAAACTTTTGACAGGTACTGTATATATACAGTTGAAGTCGGAGGTTTACATACGCCTTAGCCAACTACATTTAAACTCAATTTTTCACAATTGTTGACATTTAATCCTAATACAGATTTCCTGTCTTTGGTCAGTTAGGATCACCACTTTATTTTAAGAATGTGAAATGTCAGAATAATAGTAGAGAGAATTATTTTTTTCAGCTTTTGTTTCTTTCATCACATTCCCAGTGGGTCAGAGGTTTACATACACTCAATTAGTATTTGGTAGCATTGCCTTTAAGTTGTTAAACTTGGGTCAAACGTTTCGGGTAGCCTTCCACAAGCTTCCCACAATAAGTTGGGTGAATTTTGGCCCATTCCTCCTGACAGAGCTTGTGTAACTGAGTCAGGTTTGTAGGTCTCCTTGCTCGCACATGCTTTTTTAGTTCTGGCCACAAATTTTCTATGGGATTGAGATCAGGGCTTTGTGATGGCCACTCCAAGACCTTGACTTTGTTGTCCTTAAGCCATTTTGCCACAACTTTGGAAGTATGCTTGGGGTCATTGTCCATTTGGAAGACCCATTTGCAACCAAGCTTTAACTTCCTGACTGATGTCTTGAGATGTTTCTTCAATATATCCACATAATTTTCTTGGCTCATGATGCCATCTATTTTGTGAAGTGCACCAGTCCCTCCTGCAGCAAAGCACCCCCACAACATGATGCTGCCACCCCCGTGCTTCATGGTTGGAATGGTGTTCTTCAGCTTGCAAACCTCCCCCTTTTTCCTCCAAACATAACGATGGTCATTATGGCCAAACAGTTCTATTTTTGTTTCATCAGACCAGAGGACATTTCTCGAAAAAGTACAATCTTTGTCCCCATGTGCAGTTGCAAACCGTAGTCTGGCTTCGTCCTGGCTGAGCGGCCTTTCAGGTTATGTCGATATAGGACTCGTTATACTGTGGATATAGATACTTTTGTACCTGTTTCCTCCAGCATCTTCAGAAGGTCCTTTGCTGTTGTTCTGGGATTGATTTGCACTTTTTGCACCAAAGTACGTTCATCTCTATGAGACAGAACGCCTCTCCTTCCTGAGCGGAATGATGGCTGCATGGTCCCATGGTGTTTATAGTTGCGTACTATTGTTTGTACAGATGAACATGGTACCTTCAGGCATTTGGAAATTGCTCCCAAGGATGAAGCAGACTTGTGGAGGTCTACAATTTTTTCTGAGGTCTTGGCTGATGTCTTTTGATTTTCCCACTGAGTTTGAAGGCAGGCCTTGAAATACATCCGCAGGTACACCTCCAATTGACTCAAATTATGTCAAATAGCCTATCAGAAGCTTTTAAAGCCATGGTATCAAAGCTGTTTAAAGGCACAGTCAACTTAGTGTATGTAAACTTCTGACCCACTGGAATTGTGATACAGTGAATGATAAGTGAAATAATCTGTCTGTAAACAATTGTTGGAAAAATGACTTGTGTCATGCACAAAGTACATGTCCTAACCGACTTGCCAAAACTATAGTTTGTTAACAAGCATTTTGTGGAGTGGTTGAAAAACAAGTTTTAATGACTCCAACCTAAGTGTATGTAAACTTATGATTTCAACTTAATATAAACTCAGCAAAAAAAGAAACGTCCCCTTTTCAGGACCCTGTCTTTCAAAGATAGTTCGTAAAAATCCAAATAACTTCCCAGATCTTCATTGTAAAGGGTTTAAACACTGTTTCCCATGCTTGTTCAATGAACCATAAACAATTAATGAACATGCAACTGTGGAACGTTCGTTAAGACACTAACAGCTTACAGACGGTAGGCAATTAAGGTCACAGTTATGAAAACTTAGGACACTAAAGAGGCTTTTCTACTGACTGAAAAACACCAAAAGAAAGATGCCCAGGGTCCCTGCTCATCTGCATGATCGTGCCTTAGGCATGCTGCAAGGAGGCATGAGGACTGCAGATGTGGCCAGGGCAATAAATTGCAATGTCTGTACTGTGAGTCACCTAAGACAGCGCTACAGGGAGACAGGATGGACAGCTGATCATCCTCGCAGTGGCAGACCACGTATAACAACACCTGCACAGAATCGGTACATCTGAACATCACACCTGCGGGACAGGTACAGGATGGCAACAACAACTGCCTGAGTTACACCAGGAAAGCACAATCCCTCCATCAGTGCTCAGACTGTTCACAACAGGCTGAGAGAGGCTGGACTGAGGGCTTGTAGYCCTGTTGTAAGGCAGGTCCTCACCAGACATAACCGGCAACAACGTCGCCTATGGGCACAAATCCACGGTCGCTGGACCAGACAGGACTGGCAAAAAGTGTGCTTCACTGACGAGTCGCGGTTTTGTCACACCAGGGGTGATGGTCGGATTCGCACTTATAGTCAAAAGAATAAGTGTTACACCGAGGCCTGCACTCTGGAGCGGGATCAATTTGGAGGTGGAGGGTCTGTCATGGTCTGGGGCGGTGTGTCACAGCATCATCGGACTGAGCTTGTTGTCATTGCAGGCAATCTCAACGCTGTGCGTTACAGGGAAGACATCCTCCTCCCTCATATGGTACCCTTCCTGCAGGCTGATCCTGACATGACGCTCCACCATTCATACTGCTCGTTCTGTGCGTGATTTCCTATAAGACAGGAATGTAAGTGTTCTGCCATGACCAGCGAAGAGCCCGGATCTCAATCCCATTGAGCACBTCTGGGACCTGTTGGATCGGAGGGTGAGGTCTAGTGCCATTCCCCCCAGGAATGTCCGGGAACTTGCAGGTGCCTTTGTGGAAGAGTTGGTAACATCTCACAGCAAGAACTGGCAAATCTGGTGCAGTCCATGAGGAGGAGATGCACTGTAGTACTTAATGCAGCTGGTGGCCACACCAGATACTGACTGTTACTTTTGATTTTGACACCCCCTTTGTTCAGGGACACATTATTCAATTTCTGTTAGTCACATGTCCGTGGAACTTGTTCAGTTCATGTCTCATCTGTCTCATCTCGTTATGTTCATACAAATATTTACTCATGTTAATTCAGTTTGCTGAAAATAAACGCAGTTGACAGTGAGAGGACGTTTATTTTTTGATGAGTTTATATATATATATATATATGTTTTTTTTTTAAATTAGTTATAGTATTTTGATATTGATTACTGCACTTTTGGGTAGAACTTCTAAATTAAGCATTTCACTGTGTTTGATAGTGTTTTTACTGCACTGAAATCAGCTTTAAGTAAGTCTTGTTCCCCGAAAAACACTATCAACCTCATGGGGAAACATAGCTCGGGCCAACGACTCTCCATTCTAGAGATATGCAGTGCCACATCCCACAACAGTGATTACATTTTAGCTCTGATATGGCATCAGGTTCTGTTTAATATATCTGATAATGGGAGCACAATGTGCTATTATCTCTCATTGGAAATGGCCTGTGGTTCCGTGTGTGGAGAGGTATTGTATCTTTGCAGCAATAACACAGGGGCCAGGAGTTATGGCTTGGCGCCACAACTGAATTGATTGTTATTGCTTGAGACTTCTTTATTCTAGACTCCGTTCAAGGTATTGGATACAATGCTTGTCTGGCGAATGGAAATGATCTGGCGGCTTACAGAATTTGTATTCGCCGAGGGAGAGAAGGGAAAAAGCAAGTAGATAGAATCCACCCAGCAGTAAGTTTCAAGGTTAGAAGGCAGCATTCTAAACACAGTATCGTTTGGTAACTTAATGTCTGCATGTGAAGCTGACTTACACTCTAAAAGATTAAGAAATAGATGTGTTACTGGTTATATAACCAGCGCACATTTGCATTCAAAGCACACCTCTATGTGTCAGAGGTACTCTATAACAAAAATGGAAAACATTAAATCGCTCTGTACAGCTTGCAAGATTTATTTTTTCCCCCTGCACCCAATTTAAAATGAGGAAATGTCATCCTATCAGTGTAGTTAGTTTCAGTGTATCTGTCTGTGCATGTTAACAATTTGTTTGACATTTACTTTTATTTGTAGCCGAGAGACAGGTCGGGGGTGTGCTCTCCCCAGGTGCAGCCGAGGCATCCACTCAACCAACAAACCTGTGCAGTCAAGCCTTTCTGTGAGAAGTCTGCAGGTGAGAAGGCTCTGAGCAGTTTGTGAATGCCTCCTGACAGACTGCAACAAATACTCCACACAATGCCTTTCACTATTGTTCCACAGCAGTGTTTCCCAACTCCAGTTCTCCAGTACCTCAAACAGCATTCATTGCTGTTGTAGCCCGGGACAAACTTACCTCATTCAACTCATGAGGATAGCAGTGTACCATCCACCTGAGAGCTAATCAGAAATGCTAGGCCCTACTCTAACCAGATTGGTATTGGTTCAGAATATAGTATTCAGAGCCGTCTGTGGCAGTCCTAAGAGTACTGTGTTCCTTCATAGCAATAATTTCAGTTTGTTTATGCTGAAGTCTCAATAATTTCAGTTTGTTTATGCTGAAGTCTTTCTCCTTCTATTTTTAACTTTGTTCTCAGAATGAATCAAATGCAACCAGGTCATTTAAATTCCAGCCTCATTATAGGCTGGAACATATAGATACAGAGGTCCAATTTGCATTTAGATTGTTTCAGGAGAAGTAAATTAATCAACACTTTTGCACACAGACACACTAACACTATCTCTCCTTTCCTTGCTCTCTCACTCAGACACACAGACTGGCACACAAGAGTTGTTATTTGTTAGTCATAAAAAAAAATGGATTTGTAATTCACACCTACAGAAAAAGGGTCTCATTCAAGTCTCTGAAATACTGTATACCCAGATTTGAAGGAAACATGTTTGGAATTTCAGTTGTTTACTATAGCCGTCATTTAATTTTTTTAATGACGGAACTCAATGGCAAGACGCACCATTCACCAATACATGGTTAGGGAAGAGGAGGGGAGTGGCTCATTCCAGCTAGCCGCACATACAGAAGGATCCATTTGGAGAAAGGCTCCATGTTTGTGTCAGGGACTGATTGAGAAGCTGCTCAGCGGAGGCACTAAGGTTCCACTGGCGTTATTGCTGCCCTGCCGAGACCAGAGGATGCTGATTACAGAGGCTCTAAACAAATCCTGGCACAGTACGACTACATATCGTTGCTTCTGGATGTAAACTGTCATCTAAATATTAAGGCCACAGAAGCCTGTAGCGTGTAGCTAGACTGTTTTGTGTTTGATTTTACCAAGGTAAATCCTGAATATTATATCCAGTAAGATTTTGGTTTATTGACCTGGGCTGCAGTAAATCTGCCTCTCAAACAAGCTTCGGGAGTGCCATATTTCTCTTTTTATGTGTGTAAACATAACTTGATTTGCAGCAGTTGGCACAATTTCCTATGGCTGGTACAGGTAGGCTGTCTTTTTGTCCATCATCATTTTAGTGTCTTAATAAGTAGTCGTGACTTACCAAGGGCCTAATCCCAATTTTAAATGCGTGCCTGTAACTCTAAACTTTTTTGGGTAAATGATGCATCATTGTCAATAAAACGTTTAGTTATGCGCTTATATCCCAAGCTAAGCTTCTGTCTTGATTGAATACCTGTTTGAGATGCAGGGTTTCATGCCTGGCTTTTCGAGAGTCGTGGATCAATTAGATTGCTGTTCAAGTGCACTTTTGCAAATTCATAAGGGGTTGCAGGGTGCCTTTGCTTTTCTGTCACAGGTAGTTGCCATAAATCAAAAGAGATGAGAGGACAGCAGGTCCTCCAGAAGAGTTGGTAGAAAATATAGCAAAGTAATGGCAAAGCTCATGTACAGTAGCTTACTGAGTAGGGTGATGACTTATCTACCTCAGTATCTCCCTCCTACCCAAGCTCCAAATGTACAGTATCTGATAATGTACTGATACTGTACCCTTAGCGATAGGGACTTTAGAGAAATCTTTCCTTATCTGACCGGGTGAAACTCACAGCACATGGCGAGCTAGCAGTATTCTATAATACATCAAGCAAATGTTCTTTCCCCAAGTAGGTAATGTAGAGACAATCAACCCCCACATGGAGTTCTGAGTGCTTGCTCTTAGGGATGTTTTAATGCATCTCTTTATTTATTGAGGTAAATTGATCTATTTATATATATTGCTCTGACACATCTCTCAACGTCTACTTTACTAATCAGCTATAGCAGCTGTATAGTGTCGTGTCTTTGGCTATGCCGGATTAAGTGTTATGACATGCAATTCTATAAAATACTTTCTCCGTACTTAATATTACCTGATTGAACTAATCATGTAAATGTAATTAACTAGAGAGGAGGGGCACCACGAAAGAATATTTATAGAGCTGTTATCTTCCGAATAAACTCTTAAAGACCTAATAATATTTTACATCAATAGCAGTCAATATTAATCGTCACATTACTTCAGTCTCATCTGAAAGTTGTAAATTCTTGGTTATCTTCACGAACCCTGGCTAACAAGTTGAATCAGCTATACAAAATTGGGTTTAATTATGTATTTACTAAATACCTAACTAATCACACAGAATCACACATACACAATTAAATCATAACTTGATTACAAATTGCCGTCATAAAGGAAAACGTCCCTAGCGGGCGGAACAGATATGACAGCTTGTTACACAAAGGAAAAGGGGCTGGGCTTGAGTGAAAGAGCGGGAGACTGGAACAGAGGTGAAGCTGTGCTATCGTAAATACAGTATCTTATGCATTCTAAATTACCGCCCATTTGGAAAAAGAAAATGCAATAAATATTTACTCTGAGCTGCGCTTCAGTAGGTTGGTGGTAGATGGAAGACCGTGTTGCCAAACCGAGTCCTCTGTCCTTTGAAGAATGTCTCTGGTGGTCACTTGGATAAGTTGTAGTAACGTCGTTGTGTGGTAGATGGGATACTTTGTCTGTTCCTTCCTAACCTGCGTTTGCAGCTGCGGTCGCTAACTCAACGGCTAGGAGGTATCACTTCTGTCGTGAATAAGAGTTCAAAGTTCATACCATTCGCAACCAAAGCTCATGCTGATGTTGACTTCGTCCTGTAGTTTTATCTGAGCCATTCTGACATGGGATCGTCACCCCCATATCCTCGGAACAGAAGGCTACATTTTCGTCAATGGCTTATATAGTGGAGGGAGAGGGGTGTGTCTGAAAAGTTTATWACCCATGTCTCTTCACAGGGGCGGGCCACTGGTTGAGCAGAGGCCTAAACTTATGAAAGCCCAGATCTCTCATTTGGAAGCTAAAATTACATTTAATCTCTTCACAAATAATTTCATATTCAAACATTTGAATTAAACAACAATTCCATGTGAATCCGATACCTCTGATGTTTAGACTTTCCACAGTAGAGTTTATGTCATTCTATCATTGATGAGAATGTGCCAGAGGACAACCGAACTGACATAATATACCTTAAGTACCACTGCATATGTTCAGTTGGTCAGATGACCAGAATATAGTTTATTTCCCCCCAACTTCTGATGTTCCCAGAATCTCTATGTTAACCAAATGGGCTTTCTAATGTCACATCAGTAGAGGGGGGGGGGAGAGGTATTTATGACTGTCATAAACCTACCCCCAGGCCAACGTCATGACAATAGGAACCGGAAGCCTCACATACATTTACATTGACATTTTAGTCATTTAGCAGACACTCTTATCCAGAGCGACTTACAGGAGCAATCAGTTAAGTGCCTTGCTCAAGGGCACAACGGCAGATTCTTCACCTAGTCGGCTCGGGGGATTCGAACCAGTGACCTCTTAACCACTAGGCTACCTGCCGCCCCATTAATGTAAAAGTAATGTAATGTGCCGAATCTGAGTACAATGAATGGCCTCGGTTGCTTTGGTTCTGTTTTTTTTAAACAAGAGAACAGAAACATAATGCATTATTTATTATGTTGTAGGCCTATGGATGTATGCATCAAGGGTGGAGCACTCTGAGTACCACTGTGAATAGATGGTTGTTTGTCGTACAGTGAATCAATGGAAAACCTACAGTAGATTAGGAAAAAGAATGACACAGCAGGAACACTACACTTACATTCCCACTCTGTACATATTCCACAATGTGAAGTAGCCAATCCTTTTAGTGCGAGTGTCTTGTCTTAGTGTAGTTCCTATTGTTTTTATCACATACACCGGACAAATGCAGTGAAATGCGTTGTTTTACAGGGTCAACCATAGTAGTATTGTGCTGCAAATTAGGGTTAAGTGCCTTGCTAAAGGGCACATAGACAGATTTTTGACCTTGTTGACTCGGGTATTCGAACCAGCGATCTTTCGGTTACTGGCACAATGCTCTAAATGCTAGTGCTTCACCTAACTGGATCAGAGAGGTTAGCCTTGTCAGAACAGTCAATATTTTTGTTTTAAATAAAAATGGACAAAAAATCCCCATCAATCCACCAAGTAATTCAAGAGAACGATTTTAGAAGTAAAGGTAGAAGTTACAAATATTCACAGGTAGCTCCTTAAACACAGCAAAACATAAGACGTGTGCTCTTACCACTAAGATGACACTAAGTCTTTCAAGAGGGAGGGAAAAGCTATATTTCAGCAAGGCTAACTGTTGAGACCCTATCATGTGAAACAATAACAAACAAGTCATTTTGTGTTAAGGGTGTCGAGAGACAAGAGTCCAGGTGTTGACATTAATCCATTAGTAATGCAAGCTCCCTCTTAGTATATCTACCTGTTTGCTCATCTTTACTGTAACACCAAGGGACGTCGGTTCGATTTCTGCTGCTGTCACCCATACGTAAAATGTATGCACGGATGACGTAAGTCACTTTGGATAAAAGCGTCTAAATGACATACAGTACCAGTCAAAAGTTTGGACACAGCTACTCATTCAAGGATTTTTATTTATTTTTAACTATTTTCTACATTGTATAATAATACATTGTATATTAATAGTGAGGACATCAAAATTCATAATTCAATAATTCCACAAATTAACTTTTAACAAGGCACACCTGATAATTGAAATGCATTCCAGGTGACTACCTCATGAAGCTGGTTGAGAGATTGCCAAGCGTTTGCGAAGCTGTCATCAAGGCAAAGTGTGGCTACTTTGAAGAATCTAAAATCTAAAATATATTTTTTTTGTTACTACATGATTCCATATGTGTATTTCATAGATTTGATGTCTTCACTTTTATTCTACAATATTGTAGAAAATATTAAATAATTAAGAAAAACCCTTGAATGAGTAGGTGTGTCCAAACTTTTGTCTGGTACTGTATATTACTGACTAACAATAGCATACATGCTACATTTTCGTTATGCTAAACATTCTAAAGCACTTTGTGATCTAATACAAGCAGTAGGTTCTCAATGGGTCTCCTGTAAAGGTTTCCCACTCTCATGCCGACCAATAAAACTTGTTTGTGGGTTTTCATTGCACTGTGCTCTTGCCTCCCCGATTCTATTAATTTCATCTGGTCATATACAAGCAAGAGAGAGTGGGTAATATATTATTCTGAAAGGAAAACATTAGCAAATTATATTAATTCTGGCGAGAGGGGTTGGTAGTAACATGAATCTTTTGGTCCATATCAAGAGGTCATCATGCGTCCACTCCACTAATCCAGTTAATGAGCCTCAAACATAGTATGAACTAAATTGTAGGCTTGGCTCGATTTCTTTACACACAACATAACACAGCAGTAAAAAAAAAACTCCTCCACATACACACATGCACGCAAATGTGCACATGCACGCAAATGTGCAGTTGCACACACACACAGACAGTTGCACACACACACTCTGATACACGCAATACTGTCCAATTATAATTTCAATTTCCTCTCCGTGGAGGATTGGTTGATACCATTTCAAATGCATGCATCCAAATTTGATATACAAACAACTCCAGTTAACTACATTACATAAAGTTATTGTTTGAGCCACAAAATCACAAAATCTGATTTTAAACCTAACCCTAACCTTAACCACACTGCTAGCCCTAACGCCTAACTCCAACCTTAAACTATGACCAAAAAGCAAATGTTTGTTTTCATGAATTTTTACAATATAGACAATTTTAACTTTGCAGCTGGCCTATCTAAGGGGAAATCTCTTACTTCAGCCCCCAGAACAAGATTCATGACAATAAATGTCAACCTGGATGCAATAACGGAGATTAGGTTGTTTTTCGAACAAAAAGTGAGAGTGTTGACAAAGTGACCAAAAAGGAATCTCAGGATCATCTTGTACAGTCAGTCCCTTGAGTGTGTGTCTTTAAAATGAACAGAACACATAGAATATTGATAGCCATGAATGTAGAAATGACATGGGATCTGTAATTATCTCCAGCCATTTTCACAGTAAATGTATCTTTTGAATCATGTCGAGAATAAAACCCATTGAGGTTTTCTTTGAGTGCATGGCATGTTCTTTTCACATCCCTGGCCTGTCACTGGATTTATCCAACAGCCCTTTGTGAGCAACCTTGCAGTACAGTCATAAGTAGCTGGCCTCCAATGTGCTCGAGCTCACTGGAACTTCAGACATTGACGTTAATCATTACTCTGACCAAATGCGTTGTTCCTGGCATTGATAGAGAGTTCATAAAACAGACACGAAAAAAAGAGCTGTGCAGTAAAATGCACCAGTGCTCCGCATATTGTTTCAATGAAAACAACTTGCAAAATAACATATGGTTTAACAGATGTAGGTCCCAAGGTGACTTTTCTAGAGTGATGTTTCCACTGCCTAAGGTACTCTCAGCATTTCTAATTACCCCATGAACTCA
Organism: Salvelinus sp. IW2-2015; assembly: GCF_002910315.2. NCBI lineage: Eukaryota > Metazoa > Chordata > Actinopteri > Salmoniformes > Salmonidae > Salvelinus > Salvelinus sp. IW2-2015. The sequence goes on along the minus strand of NC_036867.1, from coordinate 9,897,712 downwards.
GCCTTGGCGTGCACTGCGTGTGACATTATGTTTCAAATAAAGCATTGCCGTTCACCCTCCACAGAGCCTGCGGAAGCTTCTCAGCATGTTTAGATGAAACGCGCCTGGTTGGGTGACTGTAAATGTAACAAAAGTCATTTAAAATTCATAATATTTTGCCACAATGAAAGCTCAAATGCATCATTAAGTCATTTGTCGCACGCTTTCCAGCCGTCACTGTCTTCAGGGGAAGCCATGGATGTTTAACTTCTGAAAGCGAAAACAAAGAAGATTTTTGACAAGTGGCTTGAAACGCCTTATGAGATTGGATAAATGTAAAAAATAAAAATGATAGAGCGATGTCGGCGGGATTCTATTTTAGTTGAAAGCGAGACATTTTGTTGAGAAACAGTTAGAAAATTGATAAGACCAAAAAATGATGCATGAAAAACCACCAGCACTGCTGCATGGTTTTCATGTGCTACTTTCATGATTTAATTGTCACGGGATGGCTTTGAGTCGAACAGAATCAAGGACTCCCACAGAAGCTACAGTGGAGGGGAACCTCCCATAAGGCCGGCACGCTCTCCTTTTGACAGAACATCTTTTGACTTTTGCTGTGTGGTTTGGAGCACTGACAATAGGAACACTTTTAAAGCATTTCGACAGGTGTTGCACATCTCTGTATGTGGGCAGTGGTGTTTTGTTTCCCAGAGTCAAATGATCCTGCAAAGTCCTGTCATGTCGATCAAAGTCATTTGTACCCTGTGGCCTTGGCTACCTACTGCATGCCCTCTATAAGAGAGGTAGCAACAGCAATTTGTTCCTAGATGTGGTACATTGTTTTAACTTTCACTATTCTCTGTCTTCCTGTAATCTTGTGCCAATAAAAAGTTTGAATCAATAATGTGTTTTAATTAACAATATCATCCCAATAATGTGTTATCTTAATGCATACCTGTGTCAACATCCTGTATTAACTCATTCCCACTGGGCGCACACTGGTTGAATCAACGTTCCTTCCACATCATCTCAATGAAATTACATTGAGCCAACGTGGAATAGATGTTGAATTGGCATCTGTGCCCAGCGGGTTGTGCCAATAATGTGTTTTAAACCCAAAGGATGGTTCTACTTCTAACTCAGTAGGACACCTGCACAGTCAAGGTATTTAGAGGCCTCCGAATGACTATCCTGACAGTTTTGTCATCGTTTCAGTTAGAGGCTAATTTAGAATTTGGTTGTGTGAAGATTAATCGCTCATCTCTCCACCAGAGGAGGTGAGGAACGACAGGTAGTCACTCTAATTATCTGCCGCCCTGTCAAATATGTTAACCGCGGTGGGAAAACAATGCCAGTTCAATGTCAGTCATGTGAGAAATATGGGCAATGATTTATTCATTGCAACCACAACTCCTGCACATTCAAAGTGATTACCGCGAATGAGTCACCGGATAAACCCCCCCCCAGAATGGCATCAAAATGAATGTCTCCTCCCCCTGTTCCACTCCAAAGCTTGACAAAGCTATTGAGCTGCCCCTGAACGCAACAATACCTTCTGCAGTACAGTTGAGGTGAAGACCCAGACACACTATATCAAGGGAAGAAGATTAGGGTAAATCCGCAATTGAATCCTGAGTGAAGCTTTTCTTCTGACACATGTGGCTTTAGAACCTCACCTCATCCATGGTTCTTATACCAGAAACTAAACAGAAAAGAGGCTAACTTAACTGAGACAAATATCATCACTGGTTAGACAGCAACTGTATTTACAGATAATCTGGAATATGAGTTTTACAACAATTTCTCATTTTGTTTCATTTTTGATCTACTTTGCAGGTGCAGGATGACCCTTCAAAAAAAAATGTGCCTTACGCAATAACAGTCCAAGACACTTTATCATGCCACCAAAGTTTTCACATCTGCAGTTCAGAATTGCTTATTTGGTCTCATAGACCGTGTCCAGCTTTTTCAATGTTATATATTTTTGATTCCAAGCACCCTTTTTATTTGTTTATACAACAGGATTTAGAGTTGAGCACGTTGTATTCCTTTAGCGTGTCTAGAACTGACAGCTCATGCAGCTCTTGTATTCAGATCATTGAGTTCCTCTCATGGAGTTCCGAACACAATGCGTCTACACCTGGATGTAAAATTCTCTGTCCACTTTGTGTATGGATTTCCTTTTCCTGACACATTCTATATTCAACTGCCAGTATGTCGTGAGGTGCGTACTGGCAGCAGAGAAGTCAGGCGCAGGAGAGCGAAAACTGATTTACAACGGTGTCGTTTAATATCCATAAACCACCGTCAACAGAACAATACAATAAATGGGTCAAACAAAACCCGGTAAATACCAGCATACCGTGCATAAGCACTACAAGAAACAATTACAGACAAAGGACATGGGGGGGGTACAGAGGGTTAAATACACAACATGTAATTGATGGAATTGGAACCAGGTGTGATGGAAGACAAGACAAAACCAATGGAAAATGAAAAGGGGATCAGCGATGGCTAGAAGGTCAGTAACTTCGACCTCTGAACGTCGCCCGAACAAGGAGAGAGACCAACTTCGGCGGAAGTTGTGACACAGTAATGATTAAGCAAACGGTTGGAAAAGGAAAATATGACTATGCCGCATAGATAGCTAGTAAAGCTAAAGGGATAGCAAACGGGTTAGCATAAACAGCATAAATAAGCGACCTTGAGCTCGCATTTGACTGTCAAGTGTAGGAAGGGTCATGTTAGCCATTTACCCTGAGCAGAATGTAAATCTCTATACTTACGCATTTCCAAAGATGCGATATCCACCATGTCAGGCATCTGCCTCCACAATGGTTCATAATTAATTTGGTCTCCCAGCTCTACACGATTAAGCCAGAGCCTATGAGACAGCCCATAGTAACTGGCTATGGCAGATCTTCATGGGCGATGTGTGTGTGTTGGACAGCGTTGACCTTAATTGCCAGTGCAATGTCTGAGCTGACTTCACTGCCGTAACTTTGCCTGGCTGCCGTGTTCAGAACCGTAATACTGGATGACAGTGTGGGTTAGTGTGCCAGTGTTGAGCGATTCATACCAACATGTGCACACTGACCTGCCCCAGCTAAGCTCACAGCTTCAGGGAGAGCCCAACACAAACAAATTAGGCCTGATAGAGGGAATTCACTGTAGCTGTAACATAGGCATGTGCATAACATTCTTCATTAACTATTTATCTTGCACACACTATTATGCAACACGCATAACATGCATATACTGTACTTTCAGAATGTCTAATTACAGAGCACTATTATCAAGTTTGCAGACATGGACAAATGGTAGTAGTAGCAGTAGCAGCAGTAATAGTAGTAGTAGTAGTAGTAGTAGTAGTAGTAGCAGTATAAGTAGGTTAAAACCATTATTTGAGAGCTGATCTCTGAACATAAGTCTGACTTGCTTACAAAAACATATTTGAGAGCTTCATATTCTTGTCATTTGCAAGTGGTTGTCACCAACCATATCTCTATTTGGCTGGCTTCAGATAAGAATATGACAGTATGGCAATGATTGAAGACTCTCTCTTCCTAAAGGTCAGTGATCAGCACAATCCATCATTCTGTCCTGCACCCTAATGGTAAACGTGTGGCTGTAGAATGTAGTTTGGGTTGAAAAAGACATGTGACATATCAGAAGTACATTTACATTACATTTACATTTAGCAGACGTGCTTATCCAGAGCGACTTACAGGAGCAATTAGGGTTAAGTGCCTTGCTCAAGGGCACATTGACCAGTGACCTTTCGGTTACTAGCCCAGCGCTCTTAACCGCTAGGCTACCTGCCACTCTACTTGCACATGCATTCACAATTCCCAGCCAACTCCATCATAGGAGGACGTTTGGAAGCGTTGGATTCTCAGAAGTAACAGGAAATGCCCCAAACCACTACAACATGGCTCTTTAAGGGATAGCTGTCAGGCTATACAGTTGACAAATTCACAAAGGCTCAAATGATGTTCTGTTTCGACTACACAGAAGCATGTACCCTACATGTTATTTCCTTTTCTGAGACCATCTTGTTCTTAACTGTCTTTTCCTCACATAATGCTTTTTTCTTCCAAAACACTGCGTTTTTGATAAGTCAGTCTGCCCTAGCCCTGAGTTATGGTGGTTTGATGATGAACAGTACATGTTACCAAAATCAACCGGTAGGAGAAGTTGAAGGACAGGGCGTAGCCGCCAGTAGAAGCAATCAGTGGAGGCTTTACTTGGCCTTAACATGCCCCGAGCTGCTGTTTTCAGGCTGCCAAAGTCAGGCAGATTGTTCAGGCTATCACCGTCACAGCCAGGAGGTTATTCTAGGACCTCACTACTTTCCAGCAGACTGACTGGATCCTTATTAAAGTCCAATAACGCCGTGCCAAAGTAAGCAACCTTACAGAGGAGCTCTTGCCAGTTATACAATCCCATTTACCTCAGCGGGAGCCACATCCACTTAATCAGCCAGCACTCCTTTCAATCTAGGCCAAACAAAGAGTCCCAGTAATGCCTCATCCAAATGTGTTAGGATTTGATTCCTACGGGAAAGAGAAGACACAATAAAAAGTCATGAGGGTTAATGACACTCCTGAATAACAGTGAGAGTGGGCAATTTGATACAATGTTTTCCGAGAGAGGACTCAGAGCCTGATTCATTATGAATATAAACAGGCAGCATCGCTTTGGCTATTAAAAAAGACTTAAGCCAAACACAATTAGAGGGCATTGTCATGCAAATGCTGGGATATGTGTTGTTCTCTTAGGGAACACATGTTTAATCTAATTAAAGTGAACTCTAGGTTGTTGGTCCATTGTATTTCAAAGAAAAAGACACTGAGAGAAGCTATATTGGGGAGGCCTGACACACTCCAGTTTCTCATCATCAGCTATGAACGTGAGTCAACGTGAGTCTTTATGAATTGTTTGGTTAATAATGGTTATAGTTGTGTGTCAATACCAAGACAGCTCCAAGTGTTTAGCTATAGGAGGTGTAATTGGACCAAGGTAAATCTCCATGAGCAATGACCTCTATCAATGTTGCTACACTACATGACCAAAAGTATGTGGACACCTGCTCGTCGAACATTTCATTCCAAAATCATGAACATTAATATGGAGTTGGTCCCCCCTTTGCTGGTATAACAGCCTCCAATCTTCTGGGATGGCTTTCCACTAGATGTTGGAACATTGCTGCGGGGTCTTGCTTCCATTCAGCCTCAAGCCTCACTGATGTTGGGCGATTAAGCCTGGCTCGCAGTTGGCATTCCAATTCATCCCAAAGGTGTTTGATGGGGTTGAGGTCAGGGCTCTGTGCAGGCCAGTTAAGTTTGGGGCGGCAGGTGGTTAGAGCGTTGGGCCAGTAACTGAAAGGTTGCTAGATCGAATCCCTGAGCTGACAAGGTAAAAATCTGTCGTTCTGCCCCTGAACAAGGCAGTTAACTCACTGTTCCTAGGTCGTCATTGTAAATAAGAATTTGTTCTTAACTGGCTTGCATATTTAATAGAATAAATATACATTTCTTCCACACAGATCTTGACAAACCATTTCTGTATGGAAGTCACTTTGTGCACAGGGGCATTGTCATGCTGAAATAAGAAAGGGCTTTCCCCAAACTGTTGCCACAAAGTTGGATTCATTGTCATTGTATGCTGTAGTGTTAAGATTTCCATTCACTGGAACTAAGGGGCCAAGCCCGAACCATGAAAAACAGCCCCAGACCATTCTTCCTCCTCCACCAAACTTTACAATTGGCACATTCTGTCATCCGCCAAAACCAGATTCATCTGTCGGGCTGCCAGATGGTGAAGTGTGATTCATCACTCCAGAGAACGTGTTTCCACTGCTCTAGTGTCCAATGGCGGCGAGCTTTACACCACTCCAGCCGACGCTTGGCATTGCGCATGGTGATCTTAGGCTTCTGTGCGGCTGCTCGGCCATGGAAACCCATTTCATGATGCTCCCGACTAACAGTTCTTATGATGTTACTTCCAGAGGCAGTTTGCGATCGAGGACAGACTATTTTTACACGCTACGCGCTTCAGATCGTTCTGTGAGCTTGTGTTTCCTACCACTTCGCGGCTGAGCCGTTGTTGCTCCTAGATGTTTCCACTTCACAATAACAACACTTACAGTTGACCGGGGCAGCTCTAGAAAGGCAGACATTTGATGAACTGACTTGTTGGAAAGGTGGCATCCTATGACGGTGCCACGTTGAAAGTCACTGAGCTCTTCAGTAAGGCCATTCTACTGCCAATGTTTGTCTATGGTAATTGCATAGCTATGTGCTCGATTTTATACAACTGTGAGCAACGGGTGTGACTGAAATAGCCGAATCCACTAATTTGAAGGGGTGTCCACATACTTTTGTATATATAGTGTTGCTTTATCAATCTCTCCTAATCTCGCAATTAGGAAACATCATGGTACCAGAGTAAAAGGTTATTATGCGCCATTGAATGATTGTCAATCAGGGCGTATAGTCAATGTAAATAATCATGTTTTGCTACTCACCAGAATACCACAACAGGGTGCCAAATTCTTATGAAAAACGTCCAAAATGTTTTCAGTTGAAATAAGTGAATGATGTGCCAAAGTACATGCCCAGCTCTGTTTCCTCTCTGCGTGGAGGCTTACATGCAAGCCGCATTAACATCAAAGAAGTCGCCCCATGTGAATTACACTGGGACTTGGAGTGTTTGTCAAACAGTGTCTCCTTTTTGTATGCTCTGTGTGCTGGGGATAATATTTTTCAAAGTGTGGGCTCATCAGTACTAAAGCAGGGACATTAGGCCTTGGTAACTGATGCAATATATTTGCTCTGGTTAATAATTGGGTTTTTGAAGCTATTGTTTACCCAAGTGGCCGTAATGCATTCTTAGCAACTCAGACTGTGTTATCAGATAATCCCTGTTTGGTCGTCGTGAGAGGGCTACACTCCTCTGAACGTTGATTTTAACCTCTTCACATGCAGAGACTATACGTGTCTCAACAAAACAAGTGTGATCGATGAACGTCAATGGCCTGAATCACACAGTAAAGATAATTTTGATATCCAGTGTTGGGGAGTAGTGAATTGAGTAGTTACTGTAGGGTTTAAAGTGTCAAACTGCATTTCACACTCATCATTTTTGAGGGGGTGTGGCAGGAGGTAATGAAATTAGGTAGTTAAATTAGATTACCACGTGGTTGCCACGTGTGGTGTGTAAACACCTTTGATCTGCTTACTTTGATATGGAGGGCTTTGATGTAGGTTTTGCTGCATGGAGTGTGTGTGTGTGTGTGTGTGGCCCAGGTGTGAGGGGTTTGTTGTGATCCTGGGTTTATTGTATTTGGCTATATGAGAGACAAAAGACACTTGGTGCTTTTAATCAAGTAGAGTCCTTGGTCAATTGTGGGAGAAATATGTGTTATGCCCTTGATCAGTGGTAGTGTATTAGGCTATTTGATGAAATTTGTGGGATGGAGAGGAAGGGGGTTGGTTGAGCATGTTGAAACAGTTTTGGTGCGGAGGTCTGGTTTTGCTTGGGGTGTGTACACCTCTGTTTGTGGGTTTTAAATATATTAATTAATACTTTATATCAGGGTTCCCCAACTGGTGGCCCGCGGGCCGAATTTAGCACGTGTGTGGTTTTATTTGGCCCGCCCCAAGTTTTCTGGGCAATAAAAAATACGTTTTAAATGTTGTTGTTTTTTCATTTTTGGACGTAAAAGACTGTAAAAACACCAGGAAATGTCACGTTCATCATAACATTTAAGTGAGGAGGACCAAGGCGCAGCGTGATAACAATACATTCTTCTTTAATGAAGACGAAAACGAAATGAACACTATACATACTAATCAAAACAACAAACGTGACGCTATACAAACAACAAGTGCAGACACTGGCAACTTACACATAGACAATCACCCACAACCTACCTAATGACTATGGCTGCCTAAATATGCCTCCCAATCAGAGACAACGATAGACAGCTGTCTCTAATTGAGAACCAATCTAGGCAACCATAGACTTACATAAACACCTACAATGAACACAACCCCATGAACTCTACAAACACCCCCTAGACAATACAAACACCCTAGACGAGACAAAAACACACAAACATCCCCCATGTCACACCCTGACCTAACTAAAATAATAAAGAAAACAAAGATAACTAAGGCCAGGGTGTGACAGGAAATCAGCTCCAATTGATTTTAATGTAAGATATTTGTTCTTAAGTATTCCCATGCATAATAAAGAGATAAGTAATCATATACAAATGTAAGCAAGGTTTGAAATGATTATGTTTTAGTCAAACATTATATCTGTTTGTGGCTTCTTGCGGTCAATTTGCAGTCTACAAATGATTTATAATGATGTTCCAGCTCCCCGACCATCCACTCAACAAAATATCGGCCCGTGGCTGATTCTTGTTGATGATACCTGCTTTACATGTTGGCGTGAATGAGGTCTGTGAGGGTTGTCTGTGATTAACGTCTGTTTCCCCAGTTTAAGAAAAGGTCAAGAAAGTGGGGTGATTTATGGGGTTATTTATGAAACATGGTTATTTAACATATGATGTAATGTCAGGTAGAACCTAACCCAAGGAGCTGGGACTTGACCACAGATGTCAACTATGTGTTTAGGGGTCAATTTCTACAGAATAGAGTGTGTACTTAAGATGCAACATTTAAAAGATGATTAGACCAGTATTGGTAGATCATATAAGATCTCTTACACATATGAACATAACATTTCATTATTATTATATTTATTTGATACAATTCCCCAATCAATACTGTTGTTTTCAAAACAAGCACTCAAGCAAAACACAAAGTTAAGCATACAAGCATGTTACGATCAATACAATTATTTCTCAATGTGTACATTTTAGAGGGGGGCTCCAATATCGCTTTTTCAATATGATGTTGATATATTTTGATATCAATGTGAACAAGGCATATTGTGCTGTTAACCTACACTATATATTACATGAATGATCCTGTAGGCAGAAATCTCTCTCACAGACCTTTTCAAAGGCTCTCAACCTAGCCTACTTAAGCGTCCGCTGATTGTCGATGAGCTCCTCCTTGCATTCAAACTTGTTAGGGGTAGGCTTAGGCCCCGAGAGCATTCATACCTGCCCCAGCGGGGAATCAACAAGCAGTTGTCTGGACATCACAGAGCCTTGGAAGTTTTTTTATTTATCACTTTGGTGCAATTTTTTTACAAGTATGTGAAGGCTGTAACAAAACAAAATGTGGAATAAGTTAAAGGGTCTGAATACTTTCTGAATGCACTGTATTTGACCCACCACCTGGATTCGGTCCTAATGTATGCAGTAACATTTGAAATTGTGTTGTTTACATTGGATAAAAGTAGAGACTCAGAGCTAGAATATGGTATATCGTACACTGCCGTTGAGGAACAATGGGAAAGTAATTCTGCTTTGAAAGTTGATAAACTTGTAACCTCACTTTTGAGAAAAAGGCCCTTGAATGTTTTGGTACACCTACTGGAGAGCTCTTCTTTATCTACACACATTCAGCATCGTTCACACCCTCTTAAGCCTTAGCCCCACCCATCTCTCCACCCAGGATTCACGTGTGAGGCCATGTGCTAAACAGAGTGAGAAGTGTAGTAAACAACCAAAGATTTCAAGAATAAAAGTGGTAAAAGTAGTAGCCTACAATAAGGAAAAACTCCAGGTTAAATTATACTTTATCTAGTCCTTGAAATATATCCTAATCTGACTTTGGTGCAGGTCATGTTGTTCTTCACATTACCGTCTCCGGTAAACACACACTATATCAAATACAATCTAAGTTTATTTATCACATGCACAGGATACAGAAGGTGTAAATGGTACAGTGAAATGGCTACTTGCATATTTGCATAGTAGCAACATCAAAAACAGAAAGTGTTCAGATACAAACATTTTATAAATATTTTATAATTATTAGATGATGCTTACCCAGACACACTTGTCTAAATTGATGGGTCATGTGAAAGAAATGCTTTAACCACCCCTCAGTCACATCTAGCTAAGTGGATGGGTCACTGTTGCCTAGACATGTAATCATCCCCAGACACACCTGGCTAATTTGATGGGTGATGTAATCATCTGGCGAAGTCTTTTGTTTAGACATGTAGCTAGCTAGCTAAACAATGAACCGGCATAATCCCAACTAGGGCTGTTGCGGTGACCGCATTACTGCCACACCAGTGATCACGAGTCATGAAGGCAGTCAAATTCCACGTGACCGTTTAGTCACCGTAATCAGGCTGCTCCAAGCTCTGATGCTGCTGATGGTCATTAGTTGCCATTCAAATTTGCTAACAGCACTTTATTGTCCCTATAATCACTCTGACATCAATGCAAATATGTCAAAAATCTAATCAATCTCTACATGAGAACCACGGGGAAAGCGTCCTCCATTCGCTATTTAAGTGCATACAGTGGTTGCTCAACTCAAAGTTTTGAGATTATGCTGCGGGATTTAGAGGTAATTTGTGGATTAGTACGTTACACCGAGGCATTGCTTCATTGCTCCAGACCAGCGCGAGGGGGAGTTAGAGCACTGATTATGCTTTTGGGTCCCAAGGCGCTAAATGTGTCTCTACCTGACAATGAATGGGCGATATAAACCAAATAGAAACTGATAATTGTGCACGACTTTAAAATTCAATTTCAATTATCTGAATGATGAGGATCAAGGAGGTGATTGAATTTAGAAACAAAAATGTTAAATTATATTCCATGATATTCTTAAGATATACTGTATGTGTTGACTGAATAAGCAAGTGATGTCTGCTAAATAATCAAGTTGATGGCGCAGTCATATAGCCTCGGCACCTACATAAAGCTGAGTGACTCAATCATTCATGGCCTCGGCACCTACATAAAGCTGAGTGACTCAATCATTCATTGCGCATGTCGTTTTCCAGACCTGCCCTGATGAAAAATGCCGCCGTGGATTTTAATTTAGAATCCTCCAATCCACTAAATGTAAGACTCTTGCCCAGAAGGAGGGTAGGGGGAGAATTGTAACTTTACGGATTAATGTTTTCAGTCGGAGAGCCATATAGATTGCAAAATAGTTGGGAAGAAATGTTCGATAGCACATGGTTTATGAATTGACACGCAATTTTCTGTACCTCCTGAAAGCGCTAACAGTCAAATGCATTCTCTCCGTCACCCACACTCACTTTAAACATTTGGATAATAAAGCATTGAAAGGATGACATTGGTTGATTTTATGCATTCATAAATTAAATCGGTTTAGCGGACGTTGCAGTTCATCTGATAAAGGTGCACCTGGGCCTATAATGAATATGAAATCGGAGGGCAGAAATTAAATATTGCAACCGCTCACTTTCGGTTATTTGAAAATGAAACCATCTCCAAAATATCTTAATTTTTTAAACATGGACTTGAAAATGAGATCATGAACTCTGCAAACAACATGACCAGTCCCAGAATGAGAATGGTAAATTACTGTATTTAGAACATTCATTCCATACATTGGAATACAAAATAAGCCATCCATCCACCCATTATGGGCTATTTGAAGGACAATAGACTCTTGCCAAGAAGGAGGGTAGGGGGAGAATTGTATCTTTACGGATTAATGTTTTCAGTTGATGCCAAACAAGTTCGATAGGGTTTAAATCAGGAGACCTACATGTAGAGATGAAAAAAAGATTTTTAGATATACTGTAGGCCTACCGTAGCTGTTGTAGGTATTTTACTTATTTTTTGTTATTTAACCTTTATTTTAGTACATAAAGGTCTACTTACTCTGCTGGCGTCTTGACCCAGTTTATGCCCTCATTTGCAATGCAAACCCGGGCGCCAGGGCGACTAACCGTTCCAGGGTTAGGACTGTAACCACCAGAGGACTTGAAAATGAGCGGCGCTAAGAGGATCACCAAAACTAAAGGTATTTTGGTTTCAGTGCATTTTCTTTTAAAAAAAAAGTATATACCGTAGCCTATAAATGAGTAGGCATACTATGTAATAAAATCATGGAGATCACTGGACAAAGGTCTGGACAACGGGCCGCACCGAAAAATGCATGGTTCCACAGAATACCAACTGGGATGGATCCCGAGGCAAATGTGGCTTCATCAACTTTATAATTTCGTTAATAAAATAATGATAAAAATACTCTTGCCAGCTTTGATCCATGCCTGGGCCTGCAGGACGCAAAGTTCTTTGTTTGTCAGATGAATATTGGGTCGAAACTACAGAACAGTACAAAACAAGAGAACACACGGTTAATGTACAGAAGAAAAAATCTATAATATATATTGGTCATGTTGGTCATGGCTCCCGAGTGGCACAGAGGTCTAAGGCACTGCATCGCAAGAGGCATCACTACAGTCCCTGGTTCGAATCCAGGCTGTATCATATCTGGTCGTGATTGGGAGTCCCATAGGGTGGCTCACAATTGGCCCAGTAAATAAGAATTTGTTCTTAACTGTCTTGCCATTGTACAGCGCCATATATTCCTAACGGAAACCCTGAGAGTTTTGTTTTTTGTTTTTCTTGGAACACATTAATATTAATCAAATTAATTAAGCCAAATTTCTTATAATCAATCCCATATACTATTATGTTCTTACAAAAAAAGGTTTTAAATTCTCTAGTACAGCCAATATTGAAGACTGTCAAATGCTTCTCAAAGATGCCTTCCGGTGGTCAAACTAGCACTAATAGCATTAATGGTAAAAATGCCTGACACTTAACTTCTTAGATATAGGGGGCGACATTTTCACTTTTGGATGAATTTGTGCCCAAATTAAACGGCCTCGTACTCTGTCCTAGATCATATGATATGCATATTATTACTATTGGATAGAAAACACTCTGAAGTTTCTAAAACTGTTTGAATTATATCTGTGAGTAAAACAGAACTCATATGGCAGGCAAACTTCCAAACAGGAAGTGAAAATTCTGAAATGGGTCGCTGTGAAAGGCATCGCCTATTCAATTGCCTTATATTTATGGATRTGTATGCACTTCATACGCCTTCCACTAGATGTCAACAGGCAGTAGAACGTGGAATGAAGCATATAGCTTCATGTGGGACCGGATGAGAGCCTTTGGAGTGACAGGTCAGGCAGATTGCCAGTTCTTGGCCACGCACAGAGGGCATGTGATGTCTTTGTCTGCAATGCGTTAGATAGACATGAAGAAATGCTCCGTTTGGGACGTTATTGGATATATATGAGAAAAACATCCTGAAGATTGATTCTCAACTGAGTTTGACCAGTTTATTCGATTTGTAATATCACTTTTTGAAGTTTTCGTTCATTAGCGTAAAGTTCGATGGACACGTGAACTACACATGCTAGCCAAAGTTGCTAATTCGACAGAAGTAATGGACATAATAAAACAAAAAAAAAGATTTATTGTGGAACTAGGATTGCATTCTGATGAAAGATCATCAAAGATAAGGGAATATTTATGATGTAATTTCGTATTTCTGTTGACTCCAACATGGCAGAGAATGGCTGAGCGCTGTCTCAGATTATTGCATGCTGTGCTTTTTACTAAAGTTATTTTTTAAATCTAACACAGCGGTTGCATTAAGAACCAGTGTATCTTTAATTATATGTTAAACATGTATCTTTCATCAAAGTTTATGATGAGTATTTCTGTATTTCACGTTGCTATCTGTAATTACTTTCGCTATTTTGGAGCCATTTCTGAACATGGCGCCAATGTAAAACCACGATTTCTGGCTATAAATATGCACATAATCGAACAAAACATAAATGTATTGTATAACATGATGTCCTATGACTGTCATCTGATGAAGTTGTTCAAAGGTTAGTGATGAATTTTATCTCTATTTGTGGGTTTTGTGAAAGCTATCTTTGCTGTGAAAAAATGGCTGTGTTTTTTGGGATATGGTGGTGAGCTAACATAAATATATGTTGTGTTTTCGCTGTAAAACATTTTAAAAATCGGACATGTTGGCTGGATTCACAAGATGTTTATCTTTCATTTGCTGTATTGGACTTGTGATTTCATGAAATTATATGATATTATATCCCTGTGGTACTAGGCTAGGCTATGCTAGTCAGCGTTTCTGATGACAGTTATCCCGGATCGTCCAGAGAGGTTTTAAATAATGTTCCATAGAATTCTGCGGCAGCCCGCAAGGTGTGCTGCAGTATGACACAAGTTTTACAGGAAGAACCACTGTAGATGACATGTATTTTCCCCTTGCCCGTTTTGAGACAGGTGCATGATAATGGTCCATTCTAAATCCAAAGAAATTTCACACATATATTATTTAGTTTATGTAATGACAAGATTGAATCAAGAATAGTCTAATGGGTGACAATATTAGCCTATCATTTGTGAATTATATATAATCACTTGTGAATGATGGCCAGCAGAAGGCAAGAAACAATGCCTTTTTTGATAATCTGTATTGATAAGGTTTGTATCACAACTAAAGTGGCCAAATTACTTCTTAACATTAAGCACATTAATCTGCTTTACAAGGGGTGTAGAGCCTAACTGTCATACATAAGCAGCGAGTGAGTTTAAAGTTTGGGGAAGATAATTTTCACCATAAAAATTCAAGCATTACATGCATAATCGCATTTGAAGTCACTTTTGATAATGGTGTTTTCCCACTAATGGAACATTCACGCTTATAGCCTACTGCCATGTGCACATTGCTGCGCTTATATTGTGAAGAAGTAGCCCAATAGTTCATCACATTTTAAACGTTCAGATCTGTTGCGTCAGCCTAATTGCGTAAAAGTTTTTTTATGATAGTGGTTGTATTAATTTGTGATCTATCGCGTCCCACATCTGTTCCAGACTATGTTTGGAATATTTATTTCTTGCACAGAATAAAATAGGTACAATTTTGTACTACGGGGATAGTAGATTGACGTGTTTTTGCTGTTCGTTAGGCCTACTCATCTTGTTGGCTGACGAAAGGTAAATGTGGACAGTTCTTCCAATATCTTCAATATGCACCTCGGAATTGGATAAGGACGCGCGCTGTTGCATCCCCGAAGTGTCTGTCTTCACTTGTAGCCTGTGAAAAAGACCCGATCACATCATGGAGAACCATGTGAGTGAGAGGTGCTTCAGAGCATGTAGAACTCAGAGAGAAGGGAACAACGGCCACAGGCCGCAATAGGCATAGATTCTTTTAGGGTGCATTACAGCCACACATAGGGGATGCCGCCGGGAAATTATCAAGTGCTTGTCAAATTGTGAATGAGCGACTGATGAAGTGTGTCCAGCCTGGCCAAATAACAAACAAAAGCTCATGCCTTTCAAGTGACTTTTTTCAAATCATCATTAGAGTCGCATCATGCAGCCTTACAAAGTATTAAAAATCTAAACATACAGCCCAACGTTTGTAGAAAAATGAAAGTAACATTAATAACTCTAAATAAAGCATATATGAGTACCTATTTCTTTGTTAACCGCTCAACACAGAATAGCCGCATGTGCGCACTCCCTGAAGTCATTTGAAGAAAATATCCTTTCAATTTTATTCAGCTTTGTTCAATTGTATTCTTCATACTATAAATAATATAAAATAATGCCACGTAATTCTATTCTATGTCTGCTAAATGAACTAGAACAACTCAGAGTATGCTAGTCTGTTCTTCTGAAATAGACTACATTTTATTCAAATCATGGTTCTTTTGACCTGTCTAAAATAAACCGTGGATTTATTGTGAAGGTGTAAGCTATATTACATGGATTTATTAGATGTTTTAAAATGTATATGTTCCAAAGGTCTGCATCAGTGTCTTGTAGGTTATGTGTGGAAGCCAGGAGATGCTAAATGTGTTTATGTTATTTAACGGTCAATTACCGTGTGAGACCGACAGTTATTTGCTTGATAATCACCGGCTGATGAAATTTCGTGACCGCCACAGCTCTAATCACAACTCATACTACTACCAATTCAAACTGATTGTCATATCTGTAATACGTATCAGCAAGTAGATAAAGCTAACTAACTAGGTTCAATGTTAGCGAGCTAGCTAACATTAGGCGATAACTAGCAATGCAAATGGATTCTGATTTGAATAATATTACTACACAGATCATACACGTAAACGTTAGCTAGCGAGCCAGCAAGCTAACATTCACTAGCTAGCAAACAGTAGGCATTAACTTGCAATGAAAACGTCTTTCTGACAAAATTAGAAACTTATAATATCTGAAAATATAGCTAGACTCTTACCTGTATACATGGATGAACTCTTCACGGCAGACTGAAACCATTTAACTCTGTTTTGTTTGTAGCTCCATCTTGTTTGTAGTTCTCAATGGCTAACATTATATCTTTCAAAAAAGCAGCAGTAGAAAGGATTATCAACACATTCTCAGCAGCTCACGTTATAGACAGAAGCCAGCTACATGGCAGACCAATCCAAACCCCCGGCATGTCCAGCCCATCCATTTTCTCAACCAATCATGGCTAGCGGGAAGGTTCCTGACTTTTTCCATGGCTAAATAAACTAGGCTCGTAATTTAATAATTGTATTCATATTTACAGATGGAATACATGATTGTTATTAAGGCACATGAAAGTTCACATGTTCCAGAAGGTATTTTCTGATGAAAAAATACATTTAGATTTTTTTTTAAAGACGTTCAAATGCCTCTCCCGTGAAGTAGTGATGTGCGACATACGCCTAGCGTCCTGAAACACGTCACATATCACAGGCATAGTAAGTACATTTTTCCTAAAGTTTCTATCAGCAGAGTCAGTGCCGTTGAACTGGGTATGGTAGTAGTTGCCAGGAGCACTGGTTTGTGTCAAGAACTGTAACGCATAGCAGTTTCCCGTGTGTATCAAGAATGGTCCACTACCCAAAGGACATCCAGCCAACTTGACAACTGTGGGAAGCATTGGAGTAAACTTGGGCCAGCATCCCTGTGGAACACTTTCAACATCTTGTAGAATCCATGCCCCAAGGAATTGAGGCTGTTCTGAAATTCCTAGGTAATATATGTACAGTAGTTGAATGAAAATTATATTGAATAAAAAAAGAAACTACATTCAACAATCTGACTTCATTATTATGTGAATAAATGCAACAGGCCCTGAACGTCTCTGGAGGATCTAGTCAAGGTAGTGAGCCTTGCATCACCTCTCAGTATGACTATAATGAACATGTGTCTATCTTGATACGTTATGCAATTATTAAGAGGCTAGATACAAATTGGTGACCAACGTTCTACCAATAATTTATTGAGTCAAGTAGACCAGGGATGTCAAGTTGGAACCCAAGCATATACTATGTGTAGTGCTAATTATATTTAACAACAGACATACTAAATTAAAAACATATAGTAAATCAAATCATTACCCTGTAATACGAGGAATGCATTTACTCAACTCAACTAAGAGGATTTATTAGTCATGAAAGAATGAACACTCAAACAATTACAGTGTACATGAAATACATGATACATTACATTATAACACATAGTTAATGACTGTAACTCAAAAAGAGTTGACGTGGTTACACGTGTCTTCAGTTCAGAATAATCTCTAAGAGAAAATTGATCTGTGTGATATACACACAAGTATGAATTAATACACTGCCCTTTTAACCAAATTCAAGCAGAAACTCACACCAAACCTGAATTAACATTTCTTTTCACATTGCTAGTTAAAACAATAGGCAGGAAAACACACCCAGATTCTAATCTAATCAACTCAATTTAAATGATAGGAGCGCACCCGTGTCGCTCCTCTTTGAACTATCTGCTGTCTGATGAACAGAATAACACAGTTTCCCTGTAACAGTAAATCCATAACAATTACAATATTCATGAACTCTTGAGACAATCAAAACATGACAATTTAATTCACAGTAACACTAATTTAGTCCATTCAAATTTCATCAGTTTTCACATCTCGACTGCTGTCAGTGACCCCAGGACTTCTGTGGGAACGTCTCACCCCCGAGATTGCAACAGATAAGGTGTGACTCTCTCCTGTGAGATGCAAATATTTGGCCATCCATCCAAACAATGTATTGAATCCTCATGCTGGGCCTCAGCGCCTGCAAGTCACCAGTCACGAGTATCACCTTCTCTAAGGTGTGTTCCTAATGTTTGGTACACTCAGTGTAGACATTGCTTGCTAGGAATATGGGACTTGATATGAATTTGTCCAAATACTTTAAAATGGTGGATCTGGATACCTAAAGTACATTAATTTCTAAACGGTAAAGGAGCTATGTATGAAATATTTAATCTCAAAACAAAAATAGCCAACTTGCCAAAATAGCCAAATTCTATGTTTTAGCTTCACTGTCTAAATAAATTCAAAATCCAAGGGTGAGTAAAAAGTATTCCCAAGATGTTGTATGGAAAACCTAGTACTAAGACACTGGGGGTAAGTTAGAATGTTTAAATAAAACTAGTTGACCATAAAGAAGTTTCAGTAGATTAGTAGATTGTCAAGCTATGTGGTGTTTAATGTAGCTGCACATTGTAAAGTTATACAACACAATTATATGACTTGTTATTGACATTCAACCTGTGAATGAAAATAAAATAGATATATAAATTAAAGCATGTTCAAAACAAATCCTTCCCAAAAAATTCAACCGTAACACATGCTACAAACAAAATCCATATCTTAATTTTTTATTTTTATTTCACCTTTATTTAACCAGGTAGACTAGTTGAGAACAAATTCTCATTTGCAACTGCGACCTTGCCAAGATAAAGCAAAGCAGTTCGACACATACAACAACACAGAGTTACACATGGAAACTTTGACATCAGTTGCAATACATCTCCATCCATGTTTTCAATGTATTTTTATTTTTTATTTAACCTTTATTTAACTAGTTAAGTCAGTTAAGAACATATTCTTATTTACAATGACGGCCTACCAAAAGGCAAAAGGCCTCCTGCGGGGACGGGGGCTGGGATAAAAAATATTTAAAAAATAGAACAATACACGTTTGCCCACGTCTCGCCCATAAATGTCAGTAAATGGCCGTGCACTCTCTCAAGATTGTGCATAATTATTTGCCCCATTGAATGCTAATGCTAGTTATTGCTAGCTTGCCTTAGTGGCTGTCACCGGTATATTAAAAACAAAATTAATTATTTAATGAATTAATTAATTAATAAATGTTTTATTATTAATAGTATCATAGATCAGGGTTCCTACAGATTTTCAGAAATACAATTCAAGCACCACTATCAAGTTTTTTTCCAGCACCTCACGACATTGCCATGCTAAAACAACTCTTAGTTCCTTGAATAAAACACACACATACACTTATTGAAGGATGACAATTCATTTCTGTAGATCAGGAGAAAGCATGTAATAGCATCTTAATTTAGGCTAAGCAGGGCCTGAAACTAAAGTAACCCCTATGGAGTCTAGCCCTGGGCCAAGCTGGACGACTCCTGCCAGTACTCAGCTCAATTCTTTTGAAAACACTTTCATACATTTTTTAATTTTAAATTTGCTGCTTACCTGCTATCATGGGTTAAAGGGGGGTGGGGGGTATACCTCATATGGAGGAATATGAACGAGCCTATTAAAAATTTGAAGATCAACAAAAGAATCAAGCACAGTACTGACAGGTGTCATCCAGCTTGGCCCAGCGCGAGCCTCCATTGCGGGTGCTATAGTGTTGAGGGGTCTGTGGGATATAGGTTGCCTTGATGAAAACTCCCCAGACATGATCCGTGTGGTGTGGCTCGCCAAGTAGCTCTGATTTCTCTCCAAGCGGCTCTGTAGTTTTTGACTAAGGGCAGTGAGCACTTCAATCCGGAAGTTGAGGGGCTTGACTAACCACAATGGTTTATCGTTTGGCAGGCCATCCTCCTCATTGCTCATCAGGTCCACATTAACTCCTCTCCAAATGTCTCTCTCACCCTCTGCAAGCACTCTCAACCGTGCATCTAGAACCAAGAGAACACAGTAAACAAATGCATCAGTCTCAAGTCATGCATATTCATATAATTCATATCAAATCTTAACTTTACCCCACCAACCCAAGATTGAGAGATAGTAAAGGGGATTTCCAACCTTTGACATTTATCACTTACCTGATTGGAGTTTCCCCAAACAGTTTTTGATATCTTGTGAAATTATGGAGATATTTGGCTACATGCACTTGATGTATCACCCACAAACACATACTCAAAGGTCATTATAATCAAACGTGCTTCTAGTTTTGCATGTGATACTGTCAGTGCACAGAGCTGCAGGCATGTGAACTACAGTAGGGCACTTAGATTTTTTGTTTAAAAAAAATTGAAATTTTGTTTTTTATTTATTAAATTTTTGCCAAAACTTGCACCAAGCTCATGACTACTTTTATTTTCAGTAAAACAGTCAATACAGTTCTGATACAATGACAATTAGTGTTACAACAAATAAAATAAAATGTTATTGGTCACATACACATATTTAGCAGATGTCAGTGCGGGTGTAGCGAAATGCTTGTGTTCCTAGCTCCAACAGTGCAGTAATGTCTAACAATTCACAACCATACACACATATCTAAAAGTAAAATAATGGAATTAAGAAATATATAAATATTAGGATGAGCAATGTCAGAGTGGCATTGACTAAAATACAGTAGAATAGAGTACAGTATATACATATGAAATGAGTAAAGCAGTATGTAAACATTATTATAGTGACTAGTGTTCCATTATTAAAGTGACCAGAGAGTAGTACAGAAGGTAGTGACTAATGGTAGGGTGGAATTTAACTCTGTTTTCATTCTACTCTTCTAGACTCAAATGTACAGTATAACTTGAAACATGTAATAGGGCCATGCATGCACTTTGTAGTAATACAGGAGTAATAAATCTAGTGTTACTGTCACGACTTCCGCCGAAGTCGGCCCTTCTCCTTGTTCGGGTGGTGTTCGGCGGTCGACGTCACCGGCTTTCTAGTCACCACCGATCCATTTTTCTGTTTCGTTTTGTTTTGTCTGTATTATACACACCTGGTTTCAATTCCCCTATTATGTTCCCTATTTAACCCTCTGGCTTTCATTTCTGTTTTGTCCGTGATTGTTTGTTACGTTAGTGGTTGTTGTATTTCCTTATATGTTTTGTAATTATTCCCGTTGTGGAATTTTGCTGAGATTTTGAGTAAACGTTTTGTGTTTCGCTCAACACTGGTGTCCTGCATTTGACTCTGCTACTTCGCCGCACACAACCCTGACAGTTACACAAAAACTACTTTTACAAAATGGCTTACCCGTTTTCTCCTCTGGCGACCCTTCTTTGCATGGTTCTCTAAGAGTGTGTTGTCATGTAAACCTGAGAGATATTCCCTCCTCACAGTCTCGTAATAGGTGGCACAAGTACCTGCAATGGATATAAGTACAAGGTTCATTTTATGATGTTTTGGTGGCCAGGCCACCAGTGCAGAGCCTTGCTATCGTGTGTAAAAAGAGCATTAAACATACCTTTGAGAGTATCACTCTTTTTCAGTGTTTGAATGAACAGAGAAAATGAAGTACAACATTAACATCCAGTGACGTGTTTGTGCTCTTTGACGTGCCACAGACACATTGTGCTGGGAGGTAAATATGTGCGTCAGAGAGAATGAAAAAGTGTTACATTTGTGTAAGTGTTACAACTCAATTCAACAATCTCTTGAGGAATCTACTTTACTAGGTAATTGCCTTTGCCTAAATGAATGTCTTACTAGATGTGTATGTATGAAACATCAAGGTTTGAACCAGGTTAGTTAGCTAGCTAATTACTTAGCTAGTGTTAGCTAGTTTCTCACTAAGGATGGTGGTGTGCAAAGCCACTAAATATACACCCATGCATTTTATGGGCAACAACAGTTTGTACAACAGTACAAACAAATTATAGAAGAGGCCTGTGTATTAAATGTAACAAAAACCCATGAACATTTAGTCAACAACAACATGAGATAAAAGTAGCTATTTAGTGTGGAGAAATGTTGGCTAGCTAGTAGGGAGAAACATTAGTGGTTAGGGCTGCGACAGAGCCTGGGCGCGAACCCAGAGACTCTGGTGGCGCAGCTAGCGCTGCGATGCAGTGCCCTAGACCACTGCGCCACCCGGGAGGCCCTGTGTCTCTTAATTGAACTGGCTGGTAACTCTAATGAACTTATTCTCTGCAGTGGAGGTAACTCTGGGTCTTCCATTCCTGTGGCTGTCCTTGTAAGAGACAGTTTCATCATAGCGCTGGATGGTTTTTGCGACTGCACTTGAAGAAACTTTAAAAGTTCTTGAAATGTTCCTAATTGACTGACCTTCATGTCTTAAAGTAATGATGGACTGTCGTTTCTCTTTGCTTATTTGAGCTGTTCTTGCCATAATATGGACTTGGTCTTTCACCAAATAGGGCCATCTTCTGTACACCCCCCCCTACCTTGTCACTGATTGGCTCAATTCCACAAATGAACTTTTAAGAAGGCACACCTGTTAATTGAAATGCATTCCAGGTGACTACCTGGTTGAGAGAATGCCAAGAGTGTGCAAAGCTGTCATCAAGGCAAAGGGTGGCTATTTGAAGAATCTCAAATATAAAATATATTTTGATTCGTTTAACACTTTTTTGCTTACTACTTGATTCCATATGTGTTATTTCATAGTTTTTATGTCTTCAATACTATTCTACAATGTAGAAAATAATAAAAGTAAAGAAAAACCCTTGAATGAGTAGGTGTTCTAAAACTTTTGACCAGTAGTGTACTTAAGTATCAAAAGTAAATGTAATTGCTAAAATATAAAATGTATATATAATATATATAAAGTATGAAAAGAAAAGGAAAAAGTTTAAATAATTTAAAATGTCTTATATTACACAATTTACAGATAGCCAGGGGCACACCCCGACACTCAGACATAATTTACAAATGAAGCATGTGTGTTTAGTGAGTCCGCCAGAACAGAGGCAGTAGAGATGGCCACGTGTTCTCTTGATAAGTGCATGAATTTTCCTGTCATGCTAAGCATTCAATAAGTAATTTTGCGTGTCAGGGAAAAATGTACGGAGTAAAAAGTACATTATTTTCTTTAGGAATGTAGTGAAGTAAAAGTGAAAGTTGTCAACACTATAAATAGTAAAGTACAGACACCCATAAAAACGACTTAAGTAGTACTTACCTGGTCCCGTGTGGCTCAGTTGGTAGAGCATGGCGCTTGCAACGCCAGGGTTGTGGGTTCATTCCCCACGGGGGGACCAGGATGAATATGTATGAACTTTCCAATTTGTAAGTCGCTCTGGATAAGAGCGTCTGCTAAATGACTTAAATGTAAATGTACTTTGAAGTATTTTTACTTAAGTACTTTACACCACTGCATGTCACCAGAATAAGACCCTCAATATTTTTTGAAAAGAGCATCAACCTCATCACTCTGCACTTTGGCCACTCTGTAACGTTCATCACAACTTATCTGTAGCTTAATAAACTGCATGCTTTCCCATAATGTGGTGACTTTTTCATCAGAAATGTAGGCTACTTTACATTCATAAAAAGGTTGGATGGAGACCTGGTTAATGTCAAGACATTTTGAAGATGTTGGAATTATATTTTGGATGAACGTGTGCATGCCTACAGGATAATTTTGAAGTAGCCAAATCATATTAAAACATTGTGACTTATTGTGTTAATGCCACATATAAAAGGTAATACAGTAATCCCTCGTTTATCGCGGGGGTTACGTTCCGAAAATGACCCGCGATAAGTGAAATCCGCGAAATAGATTTTTTTTTTTTTTTTTTACAATTAGCAACTATTACATGTATACAAATACAGTGACTCACGTGTAGGCCGTTTCGTCGACATTATGGGTTTAGGAGATGTTCGAAATTACAAGATAATTTGGCCAACTTAATGTAAATTTGCCAAGCTGTTTTATGTACGTACACATAACTGCACGAGACGACAAAATGATAGCACAATTCGTAGCATGTTTTGATACAAGAAGCGGGAGTGAGTTTTTAGCGAATCAGAATGCAGAGCACAATGCACCAAAAAAAAAAAAAAAATGCATTATGAAAATCCGCGAAATAGCGAATCCGCGATAAGTGAACCGCGAAGTGGCGAGGGATCACTGTACACTTAAAAAGTTAAATGATAAATATTTAGGCTATATTGAAGTGCTGCTTGGATTGGAGAGGAGGCAGTGCATGTTGCAACCCCCTAGAGTCTATTGACTCACCAGTGCATCAATCTAAATTCATAACAAAAATCCCCATCAAAATCTCTCAGTTTAAGCTAGAGATACACTATATGACCAAAAGTATGTGGACACCTGCTTGTAGAAAATCTCATTCCAAATCATGGGCATTTATATGGAGTTGGTCCACCCTTTGTTGCCATACCAGTCTCCACTCTTCTGGGAAGGCTTTCCGCTAGAAGTTGGAATATTGCTGTGGAGACTTGCTTCCATTCAGCCACAAGAGCATTAATGAGGTCGGGCACTGATGTTGGGCGATTAGGCCTGGCTCGCAGTCAGCGTTCCAATTCATCGCAAAGGTGTACGATGGGGTTGAGGTCAGGGCTCTGTGCAGGGCAGTTCTTCCACACTAATCTCGACAAACCATTTCTGTATGGACCTGGCTTTGTGGAAGGGGGCAGTGTCATGCTGAAACAGGAAAGGGTCTTGCCCAAACTGTTGCCACAAAGTTGGAAGCACAGAATTGTCTAGAATGTCATTGTATGACTGGAACTAAGGGGCCTAGCCCAAACCATGAAAAACAGCCGCAGACCATTATTACTCCTCCACCAAACTTTACAGTTAGAACTATGCACTGTGGTAGGTAGCGTTCTCCTGGCATCCGCTAAACACACATTCGTCCATCGGACTGCCAGATGGCGAAGCGGGATTCATCACTCCAGAGAACATGTTTCCACTGCTCCAGAGTCCAATGGTGACGCGCTTTACACCACTCCAGCCGACGCTTGGCATTGCGCATGGTGATCTTAGGCTTGTGTGCGGCTGCAAACCCATTTCATGAATCTCCCGACAAGCAGTTCTTGTGCTGATGTTGCTTCCAGAGGCAGTTTGGAACTCAGTAGTGAGTGTTGCAACCGAGGACAGACGTTTTTTATGCGTTACGCTCTTCAGTACTCGGCTATCCCATTCTGTCAGCTTGTGTGGCCTACCACTTCACAGCTGAGCCATTGTTGCTCTTAGATGTTTCCCCTTCACAATAACAGCACTTACAGTTGACCGGGGACAGCTCTAGCAGGGCAGAAATTTGAGAAACTGACTTGTGGTGGCATCCTATGATGGTGCCATGGTGTCAAAACCCACATATTTCAAATGTGTTTTTTCCCTGCCAAGAAGTTTTCTTTCGTTTGAAAGTTTTCTTTTTAAATCCTTTGTTGTTGTTGTTGTGTTGAATTATATACAGTCATGTTTTTTCCCCATCTTATTTTAAAGAACTTCTATAAAATACACTTTATGACACTGTCAATAAGCATTATGACCATCTTGTGTCACTTTACTTGGACTAAGAAAATACACTTTATGACACCGTCAAG
Source organism: Salvelinus sp. IW2-2015 (assembly GCF_002910315.2). NCBI lineage: Eukaryota > Metazoa > Chordata > Actinopteri > Salmoniformes > Salmonidae > Salvelinus > Salvelinus sp. IW2-2015. The sequence goes on along the minus strand of NC_036867.1, from coordinate 9,872,198 downwards.
AAGGATTATAACCATCAGAATCATGTAAGCCAGATACACCAATCACGTACATGCCCTTATAGCAGTCATCAGTCAAAAAGAGAATGTCTTGTCCTGCTCCTGAAACCTGCTCATGCATTCATCCCAGTCATCAGCAGCAGAGCATTGGGGTAGATACATGTCTGACATCAATGTGTGCGCAACTACAATGATAATTTAACATGGTCAATTTCTGAAAATGTTATATAACATAAAAATACTGTTGACAAGTAGGCTATGGTGTAAGGGAATGTTTTGCCTTGTGTGGTAGTTTTTTGGGGTTATGTAGGCGTCATAACCAGCCATAAAATAACTAACGTGGTGGGTTTTGACACTCTTATGTAGGCGTCATAACCAGCCATAAAATAACTAGCGTGGTGGGTTTTGACACTCTTATGTAGGCTTCATAACCAGCCATAAAATAACTAGCGTGGTGGGTTTTGACAATCTTATGTAGGCGTCATAACCAGCTATAAAATAACAAAATATTGAAATAACACAAGAGGTCTAAATATATGTGTCATGACAGTGTTATGACCATATTATGGAAGGTTATGACAAGTTATGTCAGATGTTATGGCATATTATGACATGGTTATGACCATGTCATAACGTGTTATGACTGGGTGTCAAGTAAAGTGTGTACAAGATCACCTTCTTTTTTTACTGGGATGTGCCAACTGATACACTCACTGCAGAAACAGGCAAAATTGTATCATTGACATTCAGATAATGAGTGGAATCTCTTGTTATATATAACCCAGGTATTTCAGCAGTGCATTTTACACTATAATTACAAATGGTAGCACATAGTGACTTTTTCCACATTGTCCTATGTAGTATTTAAACACATCCATATATGTAATAAATGTATCACTAGCCACATTAAACAATGCCACTTTACATAATGTTTACATACCCTACATTACTCATCTCATATGTATATACTGTACTCTATACCATCTACTGCATCTTGCCTATGCCGTTCGGCCATCACTCATTCATATATTTTTAGGTACATATTCTTATTCATTCCTTTACACTTGTGTGTATAAGGTAGTTGTTGTGAAATTGTTAGGTTAGATTACTTGTTAGATATTACTGCATGGTCAGAACTAGAAGCACAAGCATTTCCCTATACTTGCATTAACATCTGCTAACCATGTGTATGTGACAAATAACATTTGATTTGATATGATTTGTTTTTACCTTCCAACATAAATTGATGCTAAATTGATACATTTATGAGGTAAAAATATAGACATTTACTCTGCTCAGCCGTTAACAAACTATATACGTTAACTAGGCACTACATAGTTTTGGTTCAGTAGTTACCAGTTTTGAGCTGTTTGATAAAGTGATAATTAACTGTATTGTTAACAAATGACAAGAAAATCATGTGTATCAATAAAATTCAGATAATGAGTGGAATATATTGTTATATATATATAACACAGTTATTTCAGGAGTGCACTGTACATTACACTATAATTCCAAATACAGTAGTAGCGCATAGTGACTCGTTCCACTTTGTCCTGTTGAAGGACACTGGCTGAAGGAGAATTATGATGTAGTGTAGCCACGTCCATATATGATTTGGTTTTACATTCAAACATAAATTGATGTCAATTTGATACATTTATGAGATATGAAATATAGACATGTATGGTGTTCAGCAGTTAAATACGTTAACTAGGCATTACATCATTTTGGTACAGCAGTTATCAGTTTTGTTAACATGACAAGGCAATCATGTCAAAAGTAATGTTAATACTGAATTTTGAAAATCAGATATCCAAATTGAAAGAGTGATTTGAAAGATTGATTTGGTGCAGTGAACAAGTGACTTTGTGAATTTGTTTTCTGTACTCAGTCAATTGAGTTTTGAAACATGAACCATTTTGATCTGTTTAGACTTTTGGGCTTAGAGTTGTGAAAATGTACCACATACTGTACCTGTGAAAATTGCACCAAAGTGAAGAAGAAAATTGTAATGCCCCAAAAAAAAGACTGTGATGCCCAGACAACTGCTTGTTGATTCCCCACTGGAATGCTCTTGGGGACATTCCCCTAACCAGTTTGAATACAAGTATGCTGAGTTAAGAGCCTTTGAGGTCTGTGAAAGAGATTTGTGCTTACAGGAACAGTCATGTAATATATAGTGTAGGTTAACAGCAAGGATACTGATATCACAATATGCCTTGTTCATATCAACACCATATTGAAATAGCGATACTGGAGCCCACCTTTAAAATGTACACATTGAGAAGTAATTATATTGATCGTAACATGCTTGTATACGTAGCTTTGTGTTTTGATCGAGTGCTAGTTTTTGAAACAACAGTATTGAATGGGGAATTCAATAAATACAAATGTATGTGTTTGAATTACCAATGCTGTATAGAGCTAAGAGAAATTCGATATCACAATATGCCTTGCTCACATCAATATCATATTGAAATAGCTACATTTGTAGCCACCATTAATATCTAGGATGTAAAATGTAATTGTTAATTCTAGAAAACTGATGTCTGCAGCATCAGTGAATATAATTATGTGTGTGTGTCCAACCTCCTCCCCCCTTATAAATCACCCCCCTTTTTGACCTTCACTTAAACTGGTGAAACAGATTCAAATAACTAAAACCCACAACCGAAGGAGCACACACCCCAACCAGACCCTCAGCACCAAAACTGTTTCAACATGCTCAACCAACCCCCTTCCTCTCCATCACACAAACTTGTTCAAAAGTCACAATAGACCTTTGGCTCACCAAATAGCCTAATACACTACCACTGATCAAGGGCATAACACATCTTTGTCCCACAATTGACCAAGGACTCTACTTGATCAAAAACACCAGGTCTTTTGTCTCTCATATAGCCAAATACAATAAACCCAGGATCACAACAAACCCCTCAAACATGGATCCACACACACACAAGACGCCGACCCGCAAGTTCAGCATGGTGGCAGCACTTTTATTTTATATGCTTGTTTTAAACATCACTGGAAATAATTGCATCTGTAATCTAGATGAAAGAACGGTAAATTCTCATCAACTTCTCGGTAATGCCAAAAGTTTTGGTGGCATCCATCACTTCGGATTTGGAAGGAATGTTAAGTACCAAACTTTCATTACACCTTGGCACAAACCAAAACGATCATCGAAGGCCAGTCTGAAAACTCAAATGAATGGTGGAGATCTTATAATAACTCTATGCCTTCTCTTATCAATGCCCTGGACCTCAGTTTACAACGAACACCATCAAACGGCCTATGCACCCATGCGCCTCCTGCAAATGTTGGGTTAAGAGTGACCGCAAAATGTTTGGAATGCGCACAGTAGATTCATATAAAATGCAGCGATCCGAGCTTTGGGCATGGGGTCAATGAAACATACCTTTGCTGTCGGTGTGCTGTACTTGCGGGGTGTGAGAGCATTGAAGGTGGAGTGGGACCAGAGGACTTACCTAGGATGTAGAGCTCACCAGAGGAGGGGGGGGTCCACAGTGGTGCGGAGGCCACCTGAGGCGAGAGACTGGGGACACAGTGGTGAGGATGACGGAGCAAGACCTGCTCCATGGCGGCAGAAAGGCCACCAGAGGCGGTGCAGCGGGAGGATGGTAATGCAGCGGGAGGTGAGTTGCAAGTGGAACGGGAATTTAGTGAGGTCTTTGGGAAGAAAGGTTTAAATTTTGTGCAAGTAAACGTCCAAAGCCTACAACTGAAGATTGATAAAATACGCCTGTTGGTTCGCAAATCAGTGGTGGGTGTCTTGTGTTTTACAGAGACATAGTCGGATTCATCGGTTTGTGACTCAGAAATTGAGATAGGCAATTACTCTGTTGTCAGGAAGGATCGGAATCGGAACGTGAGGGGATATGTGCCTTTGTAAGATCGGACATTGCTTATAACGTCATATCGGATTTAAGCAATGATCTGGAGATTGTCTGGCTGGACATCTGCCTTCCCAAAACCAAGCTGATTTTGTTAGGGGTGTGTTACAGGCCGCCCAATCAGAACGCATTCTATGAAGGTCTCAAAATTGTGTTGTAAAACTGTAATGATTCCCTGGTGAAGAAAATAATTTTGTTAGGGGATTTCAATACTGATTTCTTCAAAAAGGATAGCCTAATCCATAATGTATTTGTGCACTTCTGTAGATCACTTGCTCTGACTCAAAATATAAAACATCCCACCAGGGTATGTGAAACAGTTCAAAGTACGATTGACTTAATATTGGTGTCTGATAAATCCAAAATATCGCAGAGTGGAGTAATAGTCTATGGAATCAGTGATCATTTTATAAGATTTTGCACAAGGACGGTTTTTAAAGATATATTTAAGTGTCACAAAAGTGTTAGAATCAGAGGACTACTTTTAAAAATACTGTTTTAAAATGGAGCAAGTGGGTAAAATTGACTGGTCACCTGTGATGGATAGTGTAGGGGTAGACAGTGCCTGGGAAGCCTTTAAATGTAGATTCCTTGATGTGGTGAATGTGATGGCTCCCATTAGACGGGTCAGAGTGAAGCAGAGATCTAGCCGTTGGTTTAATCATGAGATTCTAGAATCTTTCCAAGCAAGGAATAAGACCTTTAAGAAATGTAAGAACTCTCAAGAGCAGCCTGATTTTGTCCTATATAAACGTTACAGAAATTAAGCATAGAGCAGGATGGATGAAGCTAAGAGGGAGTCAGGAGCTGCCAGAGCCGCCGCGAGTCAGGAGCTGCCAGAGCCGCAGTCCAGGAGCTGCCAGAGCCCGCCCGTCAGTCAGGAGCTGCCAGAGCCGCCCGCCAGTCAGGAGCTGTCAGAGCCGCCCGCCAGGGGGAGAGAGAGCCCGAGAGCCAGAGCCGCCCGCCAGTCCGGAGCCGCCCCTCAGTCCGGAGCCGCCCCTCAGTCCGGAGCCACCCCTCCGTCCGGAGCCGCCCTCCGTCCAGTGGCGCCTCTAGGATGGTCTTCAGTCCGGGACTCGCTGTAAGGGTCCTCGCTCCGAGGCGCCACCTAAGCGGGCAATGACTATGGTAGAGTGGGGTTACGTCCCGCACCCAAGCCGCCGCCATGAATGAGGCCCACCCGGACCTAGTCTATGGTTACCTAGATTGGTTCTCAGTTAGAGGCAGGTGTTTATCGTTGTCTCTGATTGGGAACCATATTTAGCAGCCGATGTTCTTTGGGATTTGTGGGTGATTGTTTCCTGTGTCAGTGTTTGTGCCACACGGGACTGTTATGGTTTGTTCACGGTTATTGTTTTTGTCTTGGTGTTCATTGTTCAGTTTTCTATATTAAAACATGGATACCTACTACGCTGCGTATTGGTCCGATCCTTGCTACACCTCTTCAGAGGAAGAGAGGAAGACAGCCGTGACAGAGGGGTTACTTTGCTGATAAAAGCATTGAGAACAAAATGACCCTAAAAAGCTTAGGAAATAATTTAAAGAACTTGGCTGTAGTAGTTTTACCAAAAACAAACTAACAGTATTGGACTTGGTATATGTGACCGTCCTCCTCGATTAGGTCTTATGTAGCAACATTTGAAATTGTGTTTTTTACATTGCATAAAAGTAATAGAGCTAGAAATGGTATATCATAGAGCTAGTATGAACTAATATATTGAGATTGGAATAGGAAAGTAATTCTGCTTTGAAAGTTGATAAACTTGTAACCACACTTTTGAGAAAATGGCCCTTCAATAGGTTTGGTACACCTACTGGAGAGCTCTTCTTTGTCTATACCTATTCAGCATCGTTCACACCCTCTTAACAGAATGACGGCACAAACAGCACAAACAACATTGTAAAATATTCAGTGGAAATTGTTAAAAGTAGTCCTTGTGCATAGAATTGTATGTTTTGTTCAACTTTGCAATCATTGGTTTTTGTTTGACAATACAGTGGGGCAAAAAAGTATTTAGTCAGCCACCAATTGTGCAAGTTCTCCCACTTAAAAAGATGAGAGAGGCCTGTAATTTTCATCATAGGTACATTTTAAAGTGAAACATCTGAATCTCAGCATCACTGTATTACCTTGGAATTGCCACTGACAAGAAGGTCAAGGTTCACATGCCTCTAAACAGTTGGATTGTTACCCAGAATTTTAACATGGCCATTATTTAAATGTCAATTTCCAGCAGGGTATACGCCAATGATTTCACTGAGTCAATCTGATAAAATGGCTATGGCCTTTCAGTCCTCATTTGTATTAGTGCTTTTATGATCGTGGAGGGGATCTTATTTTAATCTCTTTCCGCTAAATGTGGTTTTCCAGTTCAAGCAAAGCACATGGATTGCAGTGCTTGTACTGTATGAGTTTGGAGAGGAGAGACCCTTACACTGCTGCATGTAGCATTGCAAGAAATCGTTTTCTCCACATTGAATATGATTGTATTTCCCAGAAAGAACGCCTTTCAGTGTTTGATGACAAGTGAACTGTGAGAGCTGTTCCCTTGGTCTGCTTTGAGACGAGCATTAGATCTGTTCAGATGTGGACATCTTGTCTTCTCTGTCTGACCCTGAGACTCCAGTAGAACCGTTTTAACATCCCCTGACTGAACTTTTGATCTCTGCCTATACATTGTATTTTCAAGAACTTGAGGAGTTTATCACATCAGTCACCGGCATCATTAATAAGTGCATTGATGACGTCATCCCCACAGTGAACGTACGTACATATTCGAAACAGAAGCAATGGATTACAGACAACATCCGCACTGTCGCAGGACTATGATCGAATCCTATTATAACAGTCGGCTTGAGGAGGGATATACATGGCTATGATAATAACCGACGAGAATTCTCTTGGGAGATAATATTGATTGTAAAGAATTTTAGCTCAGGTGAAAAAAAGGACTTGAGTTCCTGTATGTTGTTACGATTACACCATGAGTTGTTCATTTCTACAGGATTGGAGGGTCCCCTGTGGGACGGTTGAGCTAACGTAGGCTAATGCGATTAGCATGAGGTTGTAAGTAACAAGAACATTTCCCAGGACATAAACATATCTGATATTGGCAGAAAGCTTAAATTCTTGTTAATCTAAATGCACTGTCCAGTTTACAGTAGCTATTACAGAGTAAGAATACCATGCTATTGTTTGAGGAGAGTGCACAGTTTTGAACATGAAAAGTTATTAATAAACAAATTAGGCACATTTGAGCAGTCTTGATACAAGATCTTTTACGGCAATGCAATGGTTCATTGGGTCAGTCTGAAACTTTGCACATACACTGCTGCCATCTAGTGGCCAAAATCTAAATTGCACCTGGGCTAGAATATTACGTTATGGCTTTTCTCTTGCATTTCAAAGATGATGGTACAAAAATAATTCAACGGTTGTTTTTTGTCTTTACATGATCTTTTACCAGATCTTATGTGTTATATTCCCCTACATTCCTTTCACATTTCCACAAACTTCAACGTGTTTCCTTTCAAATGGTACCAAGAATATGCATATCCTTGCTTCAGGGCCTGAGCTACAGGCAGTTAGATTTGGGTATGTAATTTTAAGCACAAATTGAAAAAAAGGGGCCGATCTTTAAGAGGTTTTAATCATTCCAGAGGACTGTGTGATCGTGCTCTCTGTAGCCGATGTGAGTAAGACCTTTCAACAGGCTAACATTCACAAGGCCGCAGGGCCATACGGATTACCAGAACGTGTACTCAGAGCACGCGCTGACCATCTGGCAAGTCTCTTCACTGACATTTTCAACCTCTCCCTGACCCAGTCTGTAATACCTACATGTTTCAAGCAGACAACCATAGTCCCTGTGCCCAAGAGGTAACCTGTCTAAATTACTATCGCCTCGTAGCACTCACATATGTAGCCATGAAATGCTTTGAAAGGCTGGTCATGGCTCATATCAAAACAATCATCCCAGATACCCTGGACCCACTCCAATTCGCATAATGCTCCAACAGATCCCCAGATGATGCAATCTATATTGCACTCCACACTGCCCTTTCCCAATTGGACAAAAGGAACACCTAAGTTAGATTGCTGTTAATTGACTACAGCTCAGCGTTCAACACCATAGTGCCATAGAAGCTCATCACTAAGGTAAGGTACCTGGGACTAAACACCTCCCTCTGCAACTGGATTCTGGACTTCCTGACGGGCCGCCCCCAGGTGGTGAGGGTAGGTAACAACACATCTGCCACACTGACCCTCAACACAGGGGCCCCTCAGGGATGCTTGCTTAGTCCCCTCGTACTCCCTGTTCACCCATGACTGCGAGGCCAAGCACGACTCCAACACCATCATTAAGTTTACCGATGACAAGACGGTGATAGGCCTGATCACTGATGACGATGAGACAGCCTTTTGGGAGGAAATCAGAGACCTGGCAGTGTGGTGCCAGGGCAACAATGTCTCCCTCAACGTCAGTAAGACAAAGTTGCTAATCGTTGACTACAGGAAACGGAGGGCCGAGCACGCCCCCAATCACATCAATGGGGCTGTAGTGGAGCGGGTCGACAGCTTCAAGCTCTTCGATGTCCATATCACTAAGGATCTATCATGGTCCAAACACACCGAGACAGTCTTGAAGAGGGCACAACAATGCCTCTTCCCCTCAGTAGGCTGAAAATATTTGGCATGGGCCCCCAGATCCTTAAAAAGTTCTACAACTGCACCATCGAGAGCATCTTAACTGGCTGCATCACCGCTTGGTATGGCAACTGCTTGGCATTCGACTGCAAGGCGCTACAGAGGGTACTGCGTAAGGCCCAGTACATCACTGGGGCAGAGCTCCCTGCCATCCAGGACCTCTATACCATGCTGTGTCAGAAGAAGGCCCAAAAGATGGTCAAAGACTCAAGCAACCCAAGCCACAGACTGTTATCTCTGCTACTGCATGGCAAGCAGTACCAATGCACCACGTCAGTAACCAACAGGACCCTGAACAGCTTCTACCCCCAAGCCATAAGACTTCTGAACAAGACTGCTAAATAGCTAATCAAAAAGCTAGTCCGACTACATGCATTGACACGTTTTTGCACTAACACACTAACTTTTTTACACATACGCTGCTGCTACTGTCTATTACCTATCCTGTTGCCTAGTCACTTTACCCCTACCTATATGTACAGTACATAGCTACCTCAATTACCTCGTACTCTGCACATCGCCTCGGTATTGGTACTCCCTGTATATAGCTATGTTATTTTCTGCTCCCTATATATAGCCATGTTATTTTTAATCGTTATTTCTATTCGTTATTCACATAGTATTTATTACTTGCGTCACTATTTCAATTTGTTTTATTTTACTCTGCATTGTTGGAAAATAACCCGTAAGTATGCTTTTCACTGTGAGTCTATACCTGTTGTCTACAAAGCATGTGACAAATAAAAATGGATTTGATCAAGTGTTAGTGAATTTTCTGAATTGTGGTTGTCTGTATCTGGCCAATGTATAGAGATCTGTATCTAATGCTTGAAAGCAAAGGCTCTCATCCATACTACAATGCAATTTACCACAAAAAATACTCAGGCTGTCAATTTTACTCTGGAGAGACAGTTTCCTTGTTGAACTTTAAAAAGCTATACAAGGAAATATGTAAGGATGGAAGTGAAGTGGTGTGAGGATGGGTTGACTTCCTCAAATAAATATTCATAGAAGAAAATACCCACAAGGCAAAAAAACTGTCGATCAATAACATTAAAATGACATTGAAAATCATTGTTTTGGTTGAATGTACACAGTTTCTGTCTCCTTTTAACTGAGAAATCAACCACAAATCAACAACAGTCATTTCAAGGGTCGGTTTATTTGTGGTTCACAACTCAATCAAATATCAACCGAAAAATGGATTTTAATGTTAAGTCATGTTTTAGCCCGCTGGGTAGTTGCTGTATTTGATGCAAATATAAATGCGTATTTGCCATGAGAATTCTATTCCGTTTCATTCTGCACCTTATGGTTTCATAACTGATTACTTCAATAGCGTACCCTATTCCAATACCAGAGACTGACTATCTATCAGTGCTTTGTTACATTTTCCCCCCCAAGTTCATTGATTAAAGAACTCATGATTAAGCCTCATCAACTGAATCAACATAGCACCCTGGATAGAGAGAAATAAACTCCACAGCCTTCACTAATCAAGTGCCGCTTGATGGGAGTTATCTTCTAATCAAGCAGATAGAGTCTCCGTGGCTGAAAAATAAATCAGGTTGATTTTATCAATCTGAAATTCTAATCAGACAATTGAACTTCTCTTGTTATTTTCTCTGTTGGGGTGGATGTGGTGGCTGAATTAGGGTCAAGAGCAGCTCGGGGACACTTTGAGGGTGGAACATGTTGGAAATACGTTTTTAAAATATGTCCAGGGTTTTTGACTTCAGCTCTTAGCCAAATGACTATGTGGTGGCACTTGTGCATCATTAAGTAGTTTTCTGAAGCAATACACTTCGCTATGTGTTCTGGCTACTGCACTATCATTGCTATCTGCACTCCATTTATCTTTTCAACATTTAGATCTAAACCCACACAATCCAACACAGTAAACAGAAAAATACATCCACCTTTGCATTGAAAAGCCAGTGATTCACACAGTTGTGTGCTCTCTGAATTCAGCATCAACTCCTTTATCCAAGCAGGTTAGCTTTTTCGTCATGAATCTTGTTCTGGAGCGGTCACTAGCTGGCACAGCCACAAAGTCATAACATCTGATTTTAAACCTAACCCTAATGCCTAACCCTAACCTTAAATTAATACCAAAAGTAAATGTTCGTTTTCATGATTTCTTTACAATATAGACAATTTTGACTTTGCAGCTGGCCCATCTAGCGGAAATTGTTCAGTTCTGCCTCCAGGACAAGACCCATCCTAACCAATTAGGCAAAAACTGGTTAAATCAACCAGGGGCATCATGCACCCCCAAAATCTGAGGTGGCACAAAGTACATGAGGATGGCTGGGAGGTGGTCCGGAGGGGGATTAGGCTCCCCCGTCCTGAAGTTGGCATTTTTCAAACACCTGAAACAGCTATTTCCTGCAATCTAGACCCATAATCAGTATGCTTAATTCTATGTAAAAAAATACGTTTATTTTTCTGCATATCTAAGCGTACATCTTGCAAATCTAAGCATACATCTTGCATATCTAAGCATACATCTAGACCACTCTAACTTGATTGCTAGCCTGAAATGACTTCTTGGTAGCTAGGTTTGGAGATTGGGAACCTATCTGGACTAGCTAAAGCCAACCTCAGAAAATTGCTAGGTGGCTATTAGTATTACAGAGAAACAAACAAACAGACAAAAACGATATATATATAGGACAGATCTGAGTGGGCACTGCCCCTGTGCACCCTTATAGGCATGACACCTCTGGAATCAACGTTGTTTCCAGTCGTTTCAACCCCAAAAAATCTATGTGATGACTCAACGTGAAAAAATTATTGGATTTGCAAAAAGTAATCCATTTATTTATGGGCATTTCACTTTTTACCTAAATCCAATGATATGGTGACATTTTTTGTCGATTTTACATTGAATTCACGTTGGTTGAAAACTCAACCAAATGTAAATCAAAACTAGATATTGAACTGACGTCTGTGCCCAGTGGGAATAAACGTCAACCTCCCTTCATGCAAACACAAAATAAAACGCACCAAATGCGGAGGTGCATAAAGATGGCAGCCCCGATGCACTTGCCACAAATGACTAATTTGCTAAATTTGCTGTATTGTACATTGCTCTCCTTGACTCTTTTTTATGTCATCGTTAGCACAGTATACATGATCCCAATTCTAGCTCTAAGCTGAACTATGTCGCACACCATACTGTAGTTTAAGAACTCAGTGGATAGTGGTAAAACAAAATCTTTATGCACCTTCACCATTCAAGAGGTGTCAAACACCAATGAATTATTGCATTCTTCTTTTTATGGAGAGGAGTGACTTATTTGAAGCTGCATGCTCATTAAAGGACTGTAAGAACTGGAGTGGTCAATGTAATTTGTCGCTAGAGGATAAGAGAGAAAAGAGAAAGTGTGGAAACCTGAACCATCTCACCAATGAATCAACATCTCATCGAAACCACCTCCAACACAAGGTCAACATGACACCAAGCTGCCTGCAGGGGAGTACTTGGATTAGTAGTCGGACTGGTCCATCATGGATTAACCTGAGGGATGAACCTCTACAGATGACCTAGCTAAAACATGATGCTTTTTCTACACCCAAAGCTACCGCTAGATAGACGGCAACAACTACCAAAGTTAAAGATATGGCAGGGCAGGTAGTGGTAACTTTGTTCTTTTTTTTTTGTTGCACAGTGTAGTCAGTGAGTCATGCAGTGCGCTATACATGAACCTGAAGGTAGTGACTGTAGCCAGAGAGGAAAATGCAAAGGGAGAGGATTTACTCCGTCCAACATCTGTCCGCATGAGATAAGCCCTTTTTTGTATGGAGGTCTATGAGAGAGTGTCAAATTGCGAGAGGCTTATTTGATCGACAAGAAGTTTCGTAATGAGAATGACTTAGCAAGAAAAACTTCCAAAATGACTAATTCAAGGTAAAAAGGAGTTGGAGCACTCAACAAAAAAAGGCAGAGATTGATTTTATTTTTGCTCACTTTAATCCATTGTACAGGACGTGAACAGGTGACTGATGTGTCGACGTGCTGACGTCTTCCTCAGAGTGACCTGACCATTGCACTTAGCTCCTATTTATAGATTAGTGGCCCATTGAGACACAACAATGTAAAAAAAAAAAAAGTATAAATGGTAAATGGTAACTTGTATCACAAAATAATAAGACAAATAGTGTGTCGCGTTAAGCAATTGGCCATGTCCAAATATACATAGGTGATATTTGGGTGTCTGTGAATCCAGAGACACAGACACCCCCAAAAATCAAGGTAACAACATTATAGAAACTAGGACAGTGAAAAATCATCGTTTAACACCTTTTGATCCACGGTGCCTAAGGAGTACTGCCAGAATGGCTCTCTTTGTTTTAGTTTACGTACAATATCACATCCTCTAGGTGAAATTTGGACGTGTTCTATGGCTACAGAGTGCAGGGAGGAATGCAGTGGCACGCAATAGCGAAGTCCGTGTTTTTATTTTGAATAGCAGCATTGTGTTCTGCGACGCAAAGTTTCAATGCTCGTTTAGTTCGAAAAATATAAGCAGCCTCGCAGATGCATTTGAGCAGGTAGAAGTTTTGTAATGTTTAGGCTGTTACAAATGTACTGATATACAGTATACTGTAAGTGGATGGACGTGGCATTCCAGCAACTTTGTGACAATCGACTTAGTTGTGCCTGTTGTTCGCACGCGTATCTGCCCTCTCATTGGCTAGAATGGGCCCACCTGACCTCACTTGCCTTCACTCATTGAGGATGGTGAGAACTACTGGCGTATAGATACACTTAATAGTACACCCACTTAGGTTAATAGGACATTTATTAACCATTTACTGTAGGTTAATAAATGTCAGAATACTGACATTTAATAAGCTCCTCTCCATCCAACATTGCCTAATCATTTGATGTATGCATGTTGACTATGGCTCTACGCCTAGATGTTTTTTGCAGAATTGATTATACACTCTTATACACTACCCCTATTATACACTACCTATCTCAAGATCTGAAGTGACACACTCTTTAGTGGATATTGTAATCGTTGTGAAATACTATAGCAAAGGCCTGCATAGATATGGCAACCCTCAAAGTTTCTATCGTCAAGATCCGCCGGCATTGCAATGCTGAATTTTTCTCACATTGTTTACCATGTGCTCTCCTCATCAGTTACACTCTTTTTCTCTTCGTCTGGGGCGGTTAGTGCTTTCCATATAAATGCTCAGCTTCTTGAAGTGGGAGCTCTTTTAAGTGCCAATAACATTAAAGAAATGATACAGAGGAAGCCTCGAAAATCTGGCGTGGTATGCGTTTGCTATTTTCCGTCAGATATTAAAATCCCCACTATTGAATTTACCCCCCTCCCACCCTCGGTCGTCTTTGGTAGCGACAATATTATTCCATCTGAATAGCAGAGTAGAGACCAAAATATTCCATTGTTCTCAAGTGTATTTTTACACATGTGCATTTGAGATACAGGATTTTCTTTGACTGCAGTGTAGAGCTTGATCTTTCAGTTGAAATATCTTCATTCTGCATGTATATGTTTTATGCTTTATGTTTTGGATATGGTTTACACGCCGATGGTTGATGATTGTATATGTTTACAATGAAAGCTTTGCAGTTGACAGTTTTTTTTCCCATCAGATATTGTACCACAGTAATATGACCAATTTAATAGGCAAGCATACACGCAAATAAACAAACCAACCATGAGATCAAACACAGTTGCCTCTCCCTAGCCCCCAAGGGATAGGGGTGGAGATTGGGAGTGTGGACTGGAGCTGCACTTTACAATTTGTTTTGTTTCCCTTTCCCCTCATAACCTAAAGTGAACTTGAAGATACAAACATTTAGTGCTTTCTTAAATAAGGCTTGTTTTCTTTTGAGGCCAGGAAGGATCTGGTACGATGTACATTACTGTCGGTTTTAGATTTTAGTGATGTTATATACAGTATGCAGGCCTCAGCCACTACCCTGAGAGCACTTGATTCAGTGTATCATGCAGCCCTCAGGTTCATTACAAATCAGAAACGTCTAACACATCATTGTGATCTCTACAGCGCTGTTGGCTGGTTGTCATTGACCTTGCGTAGGCTTAAACACTGGTATACACTGATTTATAAGGCCATATTGGGTAAAATGCCATTTTATCTCTGTTCTTTTTTAGTCAGGTCAGTAAATAAATATCAATTACGGTCCCATTCTGATTTGCTTCTAACAGTACCAAAAATTAGAACAGGTCATGGTAGAAATAGTTTTAGTTACTTAGCACCGTCGTCCTGGAATTCTCTCCTGAGCATTTTAAAATGTGATGATCTAGTTTCGTTGGTGGAGTTTAAACACTTGATCGATTGTAACGATCGTTGTTTGAAGGATTGGACCAAGGTGCAGCGTGGAAGGCGTTCATCATTTTTATTAATGTGAACCAGCAACAAAACAATAAAGAGTAACAAAACGAAACTTTCAGCTTTGTAGGGCTAACAAGCAACAATACAAAATCAAGATCCCACAAACAACAGGTGGGAAAAGGCTGCCTAAATATGATCCCCAATCAGAGACAACGAAAGACAGCTGCCTCTGATTGGGAACCATACCAGGCCAACATAGAAAAATACAAACTAGATACCCACCCTAGTCACACCCTGACCTAACCAAAATAGAGAATAAAAAGGCTCTCTAAGGTCAGGGCCTGACATCGATGTATATATCATAGAAGAGTGTAATTGTTTTTAGGCCAGCTGTTTTTAGTCAAGATGTTTGTGTTTTTAATGTAATATGTAATTGTACTGTATGTGTGTTTATAGTTTTGTTTAATGTTGTGTTAGTGTATGTAAGTTGTTTTGTCTGAAACGTTCTTTCCCCTGCTGCTATTGGACCAGGTCTCTCTTGGAAAAGAGATATTATCTCAATGAGAAAAAACCTGTATATAAAAAAAAAAAAAAAAAAAATTCAGTTCATATATATTTATGGTTTGAAGATGGACAGTATATACTACCATGTGACTCATACATTCCTCAGAAAGGAATTCCTTATAGACAGTATACTAAACATTGTTCTGTACAGTGTGTTCTTTCCAACAGAGAAGGAGCAAACCTTAAGCTATGTTAACAACCCTTTGGTACACACAAAGGATAAGGCTTCAGAGAAGACAGAGAGAATACACATTGATTGTGCTTGAGAGTTGCCAATGAGAGTTATACATGATTTATCCAGTTATACATGCTTTGCCATTTCTCATTTCATTCAAGGTTAAGCCTGTATCATCCATCATTGAACTTTTTTTTTTTACTGTGTGTTCTTCAAGGGCTCTCCTTTATAAGTTGTTGACAAAGTAACTATGGAAAAAGAGGATTGTGATTGACAATGTGTGGGTACAGAACTTAATGGATGATTCAACATTACACAACATTCAACGGTGGACAAGAAGTTCCATGGATACAAAGGGAATGAAACTTTTAGTACAGGCTGTATGCTTCTAGTACAATCTGTATGCTTCTAGTACAAGCTGTATGTTTTGCCTCAATTCAAACCAACTACTACTGACTGAACCATAGAACCATTTTCATGCGTGTGTCTATGTAATGTATTACATCATGCACTTTAAGGGACCACAATGGAAATAATGAATTGACTTTATTGTATTATTCCTGAGGTGTAACTGTGTGTTTGTCTTTTTTTAAACTGTCAAATCAATCAATCAATTATCATCATGATACATCATCTATTTATATAAAGGCATGGTTCCCTTTCAATGTTTGTGTTTATATAAGAGGCCCAAATAAATAAGTCCATCAAATCAACAGCCCTACGACATTTCATTAACACACAGAATTCATCATCTCTCCATGTATTTTGCAAGCATGAAGGCTAATGTGCAAAATGGGCCTGCAACTTACCACCCTCATTACGGTTTCAAATGCTCCTCGCTATGCAGAGATGGAATTCAAATGAATTATTCTCAGAACCATAAAAATTAAATGCAATAACTTTACAATGGCCCTTTTAGCCCACTGTGAAAGCACAAGTCATTTCGTAATTTTATTTTCATGGAACGCTTACAAAGCTGGAATAAAAATGACGTACCTCTTTTTAGGTAAGGACGCACACGATGTTGGTCTAGTGCATGTATTCCCAAGCTATACCACCCAGGTATACGTGCAATGCCATCGGTGGTACGTCGAATCAAAATGTGATTCACATGTATTTGTTTTGTAAAAAAAAATCTTCACATTTTCAAACAGTCCATTTATATTTTCCAACGGGGCTATACATTTGGGCGAGGGTTTTTTCTCGCATGAGAAGCCTCGTTTCACTGCCCAAAAAAAGTTAAACCATCTAGTGTTCAGCGAAATAACAACACAATGTCAAATACAGGTAGCCTAGTCAAATAATTAACATCCAATCACATTAACCGTTACTCTCTCACTGGAATTCCACAATTTCATTTTTAACTTTTATTTAACTGGGCAAGTCAATTAAGAACAAATTCTTATTTACAATGACGTCCTACCGGGGAACAGTGGGTTAACTGCCTTGTTCAGGGGCAGAAGGACAGATTTTTACCATGTCGGTTCAGGGATTCTATCCAGCAACCTTTCGGATTCTTGCCCAACGCTCTAACCACTAGGCTACCTGCCGCCACAATAACGGTCCGTATGTAGCCAAACGTAGCTGCTGCTCATTCCGTTTGCTCGAAAATTGAGAAATGGTTAAAGAGACACATACCAGCTCTACTGGTTGTACTGCTACTACCAACAGTACTACATCTACACCTGTCGACGACACAAGTTGTTCTGCTTCCACGAGAACATCCAATGCTAGCATCAGTAATTCTACATTTGTTGTTAGCCCAACTAGGATGGACACTGACTGTTGTGAATCTGATGTAGCCGATGAGCTACTGCCCCCTTACCCGGGAAAGCACCGAACAACAGACAGGGATGTTGGACTATCGAAGAGGTACAAATATGATGAGAACTATATTGATTTGGGGTTCACTTATATTGGGAGTAGTGCCTTTCCTCAGCCACAGTGTGTTATATGTGCAAAAGTATTATCTCACAACTTGATGAAACCTTCACTCTTGCACAGACATTTAGAAACTAAACATGCCAACATGAAAAATAAGCCATGGGACTTTTTAGAGCGAGAATTAAGACGACTTTCAAGTAATAAGACATGTATAAAAGCAACAGATACCATTAATAAGAATGGGCTAAAAGTGTCTTACACAGTGAACTACCGAGTGGCTAAGACAGGCAAGCCCCAAACTACTGTAAAGGACTTAAGTCTTCCTGCTGCCGCAGATATGACTGGGACAATGCTGGGGGAAAAGGCCAAAAAAACAATACAGACAATGCCTTCATCAAACAACATTGTTTCACGACACATCAGTGACATGGCAGGAGATGTTTTGAAACAATTACTGCTTCGCATACAAGCCAGTGAATTTTATGCGTTACAGCTGGATACGTCAACAGACGTGGCGGGCCTGGCACAGCTCCTGGTATATGTCTGTTACGTTTATGGGGGGTCAATTAAGGAATGATCTGAATCTAGGATTACAGGGACTCTCTGCAACTACGTTCAATGTGCGGGTGTCACGCCCTGACTTTAGTTATATTTGTTTTCTTTATTTTTTGGTTAGGTCAGGGTGTGACAAGGGTGGTTTGTTTAGTTTTTGTCTTGTCTAGGGTTTTTGTTTATCTATGGGGATTTTGTATGGTCTAGGGGTATGTAGGTTTATGGTGGCCTGAATAGGTTCCCAATCAGAGACAGCTGTTTCTCGTTGTCTCTGATTGGGGAGCCTATTTAGGTTGCCATTTGCCATGTTGGTTTTGTGGGTAGTTGTTTTCTGTTTAGTTTGGTTACCTTGCAGAACTGTTCGTTTGTCTCATTGTTATTTTTGTTCGTAGTGTTCTGAGTAAAATAAAAATCATGAACACGTACCACGCTGCGCTTTGGTCCACTCCTCATTCTTCATCAGACGAGCGTTACAGCGGGACAAAATTGAGACTATGATTAAGAAGTTGGAGCTCTTCTCTGTCTGCATTAACAAGGACAACACACAGGTCTTTCCATCATTGTATGATTTCTTGTGTGCATATGAACTCAAGCTTACGGACAATGTCAAATGTTATATAGCGAAGCACCTAAGTGAGTTGGGTGCGCAATTACGCAGGTACTTTCCCAAAACGGATGACACAAACAACTGGATTCGTATCCCTTCCATTGCCTGCCATTAGTCCACTTACTGATATCTGAACAAGAGAGCCTCATCGAAATTGCTTCCCAAGAGCTGGGTTGTGACAAACTCACACTCATTCTTATGTTTAATAAATGTACAGCATTTGAGAGTGCGCTGAACCTGGTGCTAGAGGGTGTACGCAGCTGGAGGTTGAATGTTTGAAGGGGTACAGGACTCTAAAAAGTTTGGGAACCACTGGTCTAGAGAAACGTGGGTGAAATTACTCAACGTAATAACTGAGCTCTGCTTATATATAGCAAAAGATAAGTATTCAGTAATATGGACCACACACAGAGAAGAAAACGAGAGAGGTGAATGACATGCGTGATTCATGGACATGCTCCATGCTTAATAAGGAAACAAAAGTTCTTTACACTGAGTGTACAAAACATTAGGAACACCTAATCTTTCCATGACATAGACTGACCAGGTGAATCCAGGTGAAAGCTATGATCCCTTATTGATCACTTGTTCAATCCACTTCAATCAGCGGAGATGAAGGGGAGGAGACCGGTTAAAGAAAGATTTTTAAGTCTTGAGACAATTGAGATATGGGTTGTTTATGTGTGTCATTCAGAGGGTGAATGGGCAAGACTAAAGATTTAAGTGCCTTTGAACAGGGTATGGTAGTAGGTGACAGGCGCACCAGTTCGAGTGTTTCATGAACTGCAACGCTGCTGGGTTTTCCACGCTCAATAGTTTCACGTGTGTATCAAGAATGGCCCACCACCAAAAGGACATCCAGACAGCTTGACACAGCTGTGGGAAGCATTGGCGTCAACATGGGCCAGTATTTCTGTGGAACGCTTTCGACACCTTGTAGAGTCCATGCCCCGACGAATTGAGGTTGTTCTGAGGGCACAGTGGGTGCAACTCAATATTAGGAAGATGTTCCTAATGTTTTGTATACTCAGTGTATATTCCTATATAAATATCTTTGTCTTCAGGTATCATATCTTCTATCACAAGGGGACTGTATTTCTCCTTCACCAGCTGAGTTATCAGTGGCTTTTCTCATATAGCTTGTCAACGTCACGCAGTACGCCTCAACACTGGAGGGTGGATTACAGTACCAGCACGTCAATGAGACCCACACTATTCAGACTCTAAGCCCCTGTCTCTGCATCTCATCTCCTCTCTGGTTCCATATGTGCTCTGACAATGGAGGGACAGACACGGTCAGCCCCCATAGCGAGGTGGATATTTGACTAACTAAGTATAGCTTCAAAACAAATTAGTCCATAAAGTGAGTCTAGGAAGTCTAGTAGTATGGCACGCAAATTACCATGGCATTGCCCAATGGCAGAACAAATGTATCATTAGCATACCTCACTGTTGTCACTGAGTGTGTGTGTCTGTGGGACATGCTATGATTTAAAAGCCTAATGTTGCAGGAATAGAACATGAGTGGGTTTTATAATCACAAGCCAAACAATAGACACAGGCCTCAGCGTCAACTCAAGGAGGCACAGAGTTTTGCATCATTTGTGGGAGACAACATTTTTACTGTTGCCTTGTTTTTCATATAAAAACAGGTGGCCACTGCTATTATGGATTACATCACTTTGGAGTTGGAGGGTGCTCCCATTTGACCACCAGCCTGTCTCCTTTACGTTTTCCAGTTGATGTTTTCTCTGTACAGAGTATATGTGACCAAATGTTCCGTATTACTAGTTATGAGGTGTTCTCTCAGCACAGCACAAAAATGTATTAAAAGTGTTGGTATTATGCCAAATGCAGTGGCGTACACAGGAGTTTAACTATGTATTTTGCATGCAATGATAATTTACATTTCAATTACGCCCAATTCGAAACATATAATCATGATCAATTGTTGACCCCAGTGTTGCAAAGGTTTAGACAAAACAGAAGAAAAATCATTAAATTATAAGAATAACATTCTATGTTGTTATTCAGCTCACACTTTATTTGGATAGTCTGGAAAGTCCATCTGTAGATGCTCATACTATCAACAAACTATCTGTTGATAAGCAACTGCTTGCTAATGTTATGGTTAGGGTTAGGTTTAGGTTTAGAATAAGGGTTAAGGTTATGGTTAGGGCCAGCGTTAGGGTAAGGGTAAGGGCTAAAGGAAAACTCAACCCCAAAACTATCTTTTGGTATTTGTTTCATTAGTCCATTGTTGACATAGTTCCAAAATGTTTTGCTTGTCAGCAGTCAAGTTTTCAAGATATTAAACTTTCAAATACTGAAATGATCCAGTATGATGCATTTTGCATCATATGATAGTTGATAATTTCCCTTTAAGTTTAGGGTTAGGAGAAGGTTTAAGGTCAGGGTTAGGGATAGGGTTAGCAGATACACTGAACACTGAAATATAGGCAACATGCAACAATTCCAATTTATATAAGGAAGTCAGTCAATTTAAATAAATGTATTAGGCCCTAAACTATGGATTTCACATGACTGGGAATATAAATATGCATCTGTTGGTCACAGATACTTTTTTTTTTAAAGGTAGGGGCGACGATCAGAAAACCAGACAGTATCTGGTGTGACCACCATTTGCCTCATGCATTGTGACACATTTCCTTCACATAGAGTTGATCAGGCTGTTGATTGTAGCCTGTGGAATGTTTCCCCACCCCTCTTCAATGGCTGTGCGAAAATGCTGGATATTGGCAGGAACTGGAACACGCTATTGTACACGTCAATCCAGAGCATAGCAAACATGCTTAATAGGTGATGTCTGGTGAGTATGCAGGCAATGGAAGAACTGGGACATTTTCAGCTTCCAGGAATTGTGTACAGATCCTTGCGGCATGGGACCTTGTTTTATCATGCTGAAACATGAGGTGAAGGCGGTGGATGAATGGCATGACAATGGGCCTCAGAATCTCGTCACGGTATCTCTGTGCATTCAAATCGATTAAAATGCAATTGTGTTCGTTGTCTGTAGCTTATGCCTGTCCATACCCTAAACCCACTGCCACCATAGGGCATTCTGTTCACTATGTTGACATCAGCAAACTGCTCGCTAACACAACGCCATACACATTGTCTGCCATCTGCCCGGTATAGTTGAAACCGGGATTCATTCGTGAAGAGCACGCTTCTCCAGCGTGCCAGTGGCCATCGAAGGTGAGAATTTGCCCACTGAAGTCGGTTACGACGCCTAACTGCAGTCAGGTCAAGACCCTAGTGAGGACGATGTGCATAAATTCTTCAGTTGTGCAAACCCACAGTTTCATCAGCTTTCCGGGTGGCTGGTTTCAGACCATCCCGCAGGTGAAGAAGCCAGATGCGGTGGTCCTGGGCTGGCGTGGTTACACGTGGTCTGCAGTTTTGAGGCTGGTTGGACGTACTACCAAATACTTTAAACAATGTTGGAGGCGGCTTATGGCAGAGAAATTAGCATTAAATTATCTGGCAACAGCTATGGTAAACATTTCTGCAGTCAGCATGCCAATTGCACGCTCCCTCAAAACTTGAGACATCTGTGGCATTGTGTGACAAAACTGCAGATTTTAGAGTGGGCTTATATTGTCCCCAGCACAAGGTGCACCTGTGTAACGGTGCTGTTTAATCCGCTTTTTAAAATGCCACACCTGTCAGGTGGATGGATTATCTTGGCAAAGGAGAAATGCTCATTAACCGGGATGTAAACCAATTTTATCCCCAGAATTTGAGATAAATAAGTTTTGTGTGTGTATGGAACATTTCTGGGCTCTTTTATTTCAGCTCATGAAACATGGGACCAACAATTTACATGTTGCGTTTATATTTATGCTCAGTATAGTTAGTTGAAAGGTTACTGATAGTCTGTATTGCATCTAACGATGGACTATCCAAATGAAGTGTTACTGTTATTCAGCCTTCTTTATTGGTGCTGTACACAAAAGCTCCCCGCCAATAGCTTTTCTCTCTCTTTCAGTTAATGGCTTCCCTGGAATCCATTGCGGTGAGTCCTTACAACCGGACATAAACAATAAGCAGGAGCCTCGTCATTGTACTCAACTTAACTGCCATCTATAGGGGTCATCTAATTAAACTGAAGATTATTTCATGATCCCTCTGCTAAGGGAAGGCTTGACATTTTGTATGAGGTCATTATAGAGATTCATGTAATGATTTCCAGTCAGATCTCGAGAGGATTTTCGGCTTGGGGAATGTCAATTCACACAGTGTAATTGTCACTTTACTGTAATGCCCATATATGGGCATAGTATGTATATTTCAGCTGGGGATTCAATGCATATTATCAGCTAAAATAGTATCTTGCCTGACAGATGATGACATAAAGGTGACAGAGAAGAGATTAAAGACCATTGAAGACAATTTGCATAGTACTGTTTCGCTTAAACTGTACCAGCATGACTGTCTTGGTAGGAGTTATGAACATTTATGTAAATGCCCTTTCCTATTTCACTCATCCTGACAGTGCGTGAGGAGAAACTTGTGAACATAAATAACAGTAGGCACTTGGCCTTGGATGAATGACGAACCTGAGTGTCACATTTAAAAATCTATATTTAAAGTTAAATGGATTACTGGATCCTTGTAGTCTATTTTGATATTTGTTTTTACCAGCAGATAAGTCAAGATTTCTGTCTTCCATGTTACTTACGTGCCATGGGGTGTGTATTCTGCTAGTGTCGGGATAGGTGTGCAAAAAGTGTGGATCCAGGGATTGAGTGAACGCTTGACAACCTGTGTTGCATGGTGGCCCTAAAGACAGTTGAATGACTGCCATCACGTATGGCTTGTAGAGTTAGCAATTACAAAGGCCCTTGTGTTATCTTCCTTCAGCCACAAGGTTTTCTACAGTGTGTGATTGTTCCACATACAAGCCCCTGGGCTTGTTTAGGAGGACAATGTCTCAGACAGTCCTTGAAGACCGTGAGGTAGGAAGAGGACAGAAGAGCAATATCATACTGTGTGTGCCCTCATAAAACCTCTAAAACGTTCATAAAAAGCTAGAATATAGCAGGAAGCATACTATGTGACGTTAGCAAACCTCTCCAACTTTTATTAAGAAAAATATCAGTTAGAAGGAAACCTACAGTCACTTGAGGCTGCAACAGCAAAGGTGTTCCACATACGGACCTAAGGTAGAGGATAATTGGTTAGTTCATGTTCTGGACCCATTGGGTTCATTCAAGTATGCATATTACACTACATGACCAAAAGTATATGGACACCTGTTCATAGATCATCTCATTCCAAAATCATGGCCATTATTATAGAGTTGGTCTCCCCTTTGCTGCTATAACAACCTCCACTCTTCTGGGAAGGCTTTCCACCAGATGTTGGAGCATTGCTGCGGTAACTTGCTTCCATTCAGCCACAAGAGCATTAGTGTGGTTGGACACTGATGTTGGGCGATTAGGCCTGCCTCACAGTTGGTGTTCCAATTCATCCCAAAGGTGTTCAAGGGGGTTGAGGTTAGGGCTCTGTGCAGGCCAATCAAGTTCTTCCACACCGATCGAGACACACCATTTCTGTGCTTTGTGCACGGGGGCATTGTCATACTGAAACAAGAAAGGGCCTTCCCCAAACTGTTGCCACAAAGTTGGAAGTACAGAATGTCATTGGATGCTGTAGCATTAAGATTTCCATTAGCTGGAACTAAGTGGCCTAGCCCGAACCATAACAAACAGCCACAGACCATTATTCCTCCGCCACCAAACTTTACAGTTGGCACTATGTATTCGGGCAGGTAGCATTCTCCTGGCATCCGCCAAACCCAGATTTGTCCGTCAGACTGCCAGATGGTGAAGTGTGATTCCTCATTCCAGAGAACACATTTCCACTGCTCCAGAGTCCAATGGCGGCAAGCTTTACACCACTCAAGCCGACAGTTGGGCTTGTGTGCGGCTGCTTGGCCGTGGAAACCCATTTCATGAAGCTCCCAACGAACAGTTATTGTGCTGATGTTGCTTCCAGAGGCAGTTTGGAACTCGGTAGTGAGTGTTGCAACAGAGGACAGGTGATTTTAGAACTTAACCACTGAGCCATTGTTGCTCCTAGACGTTTCCACTTCACAATAACAGCACTTACAGTTGACCGGGGAAGTTCTGGCAGGGCAGAAATTTGACGAACTGACTTGTTGGAAAGGTGGCATCCTATGATGGTTCAACGTTGAAAGTCACTGAGCTCTTCAGTAAGGCAATTTTACTGCCAATGTTTTTCTATGGGGATTGCATTGCTGTGTGCTCAATTTTATATACCTGTCAGCAACCGGCGTGGCCGAAATAGCCAAATCCACTAATTTGAAGGGGTGTCCACATACTTTTGTATATACCGTATAGTGTATTTTGGGAGACTACCAAGGGAGGGCCAGAACTAAAGGACTGTGTGAAGGAGATCAAGAGTGTTAAAGCGTCGGTGTGACATGTTGACTGCAGTCCTGTCGAGCATTTTTTTGTGTTTCAGTAGCAGTTGACATGTAATGCTCCAAAACATCATTTCACGGTGAAACAGCTCCTCCCACTCATTGGGCTAAATATGTACAGATCTCCCAGTTGTACAGACTGTCTCCACAGAGCTGAGTGGAAATTAAACGGAGTAAAGAAAAATAAAATGCTTTGACTTTTAACAAAATAGGTGCAATTAAATTTGGTGTTCAGTGGGTCCCCCCCCCCCGCTTAGTAAAAATGGATTAAGAAGTCCCAACAATGTTGAAAGTGGAAAGGGGATTCAACACCAGTGTGCCGGTTAACCCGTGACCTGTAATTAAGCTTTGAATTTAATGTCCTGGCCCAATTTGATCTCTATTACGTTAAATAAACCTCTAGCCAATGAGACACCAAAGCAATCCAAGGGCTATACTTATACTGGGGGCATTAGTTTTGCATCGCTAGTTGTGCCCCAGGTGGGAGGAGTTTGTTTACTTTAGTTTGTAACCATTCCATTGGTTCTTAAGTGAAATCTCCATCCACCTGCGGCAAGACACCGGGTGATGCAAAACAAACACACCCAAAATAAGTTTAGGCCTTAAATTGCTCTGGTTGTTAAATTTATGGTGTTAGCTGCTGATTGCCTGAGTACCTGGGGCTGCGGTGAAGTGCATACCCCACCCCGTGTCAGATGATTTAAACCAAGTCCACCAACAAATGTGGATGATAAAAACAGGATATATGATTTATTCGATTTTCAGAAATTACTTTTCTGAGATGGAGGCACATATTATGTGCATTCAAGTAGCTTTATTTTTACCTGAAACGTATGGCACAAGGTTCAGTTCCTGAAGTTTTATAAGATTTTGTTCTAGAATCCAAAACAATCACAGAGCATTTTGTTGCCTACTATTTAGCATTCAATTCCAATGCTCCAGTGCTGTACTGTTTCCTTGTAAGCTAATTTGATTTGCTTGAGGCTGTGTCTATTCAATTAAATTGAAAGTCAAACTGCTGACAAAAATGGCCAAACAATGTCTCTTTTGTCACCTTATATGATATTTCTTTAGGGAAACATTTTACCCAAATAATAATTGCACAAAATAGATAGTTTTGCATTGAGGTATAAATGCATATTAGGCTGAAGAGATTGGTTTTAATAATGTACATATTGTGTATTCAGTTATTTTTCCATGGCATCTTTTTACCTTAAAAGGTGAAAGCCTGTAGGTATACTTTGCTGTATTTTTATTTGTATTTAAACCTTTATTTAGGCAAGGGAAGTCCAATTGAGACATCAGGAACATTGCTGCAATCTACTTGATTACCTCATTGTGACTTCTACATATACAAACAACTTAGAATTGGCAATCCATTGATATGTATACATTACAATAATCCCCAGCCCCTTGTTACAGATCACCAGGGGTAGATACCATTTTAGCATGTTTACATATCAATTCAAAGAAAATCTAGAGACATTTGGAAATGTTGCTTAAAAGATTAGTTAATCATTATCTTAATGCCATTCAAACCATTGCACTATTTGACACATGAAATGCACTGCCTCAGAGGAAGATAAGCTGATTAAGGTATGAAGCCTTGTGTACCTAATCACTTATGATCGTGGTGTGGTGGCAGGAACAAAAGCAGCTTATCATGTTTAGCCAGGCAATGAATCAAATGTGAAGTCTTAAAATACCGCACAACATGATTGTGCACAAAATGCATCCCTTTAAAAAAAAAAATCTGAAAATGCAAGTAATCAGATCATTATTTTTCAGTAACTCACTCTGTCTAAAGGTCACGTAACCTATACCATAGGTTTTCCATCAGTCTTCTAATCACTAGACACCCCGAAATCCTGACCAACACCTGGACCCCGTAGACCGATCTCAATCAATCTCAAATCATACCATCTCCATATTTACATTTTAGTCATTTAGCAGATACTCTTATCCAGAGCGACTTACAGTGACTTACAGTAAGAAAAAAAACTGTGAGAGAGTGCAAAGAAGGCTAGGTTTAAATACTATACAGTATATACATGTATATATATATATATATATATATATATATATATTTAGGTGTGGTGTGGAGGGGGGGGGCTGTGGGATTAATCAAAATACTCTTTGAAGAGATAGGTTTTCAGACGTTTTCAGAAGATGGACGCATCTGTCCTGACGTTAGGGTGCCAGGACAGAGAAGATGTTTGATTGGGATGAGTGGGAGCCGGCCCCTCGTGGGCGCTGGGGGGGGGGGGGGGGGGGGGGGGGGGGGGGGGGGGGGGGGGGGGGGGGGGGGGGGGGGGGGCAAGAGACCAGAGATTTCATGTGTCTAAGCTTCTAATCTAATGCCATTAGGTACTGTATACAATTGCAGTACAATGTCCATATCACTTCCACCAGTTCAATAATAGGTTTTAGTCCCATGAGCAGATCTCACACTTAAAAGTCATAGAATATCTGACGGAGTAAGCATTAACCACTCAGAATTAATTACACTTAGATTAGAGTGCCTCTGCTGTTTTCTGCATTCCTTGCATAAGGCAACTCCACAGAAGAGTTGAATCTTGCCTTACTACCTGAATGTGAACCCAGCAGTTTTCGACATGAAATAACAAAACCAATATGTTGCCGGGTAATCGATTGAAATTCAGGGGCATCGAGTGTTGATGGATTGCTAAAGTTTTTAAAAAACGGTGAACTAACAGTTTGATAATAAACATAATTCACATCAGTTAAGAGGTCACTGAAACTGGAAATGTAAAAAGTATACACAAAAGGGCAACACCCAACACCCAAATAATACTTCATTGGTTTTATGAAAGAAGAGTGATGGGAGAGTGCCATTCTTTTTCAAGTCAAAAGGTGTTTCCGGAGCTTCGCAGAGCAAAGGTGTTTCCGGAGTTTCGAAGGGCAAAAGCATGTCATTTTGTGAGGTGAGTACATTTGAAGTGTTGAAATATTCAGTCTATTCTCTTTAACTTGTCAAGCGCACAGACAGTACCTTAGATATTAATACTTCATATTTCAGATTATTTCTCTCTCACAAAGGAACAGAAGGATGACTAACAAGTCCTATTCACATCTTAGGGCTCACTGCTGGAAAATGACAGATAAAGAATGTTTACCAAACGATGGTATGATGCTAGTAACTTTCAACTGGAGTAGTAAATGTATTAATTAAACTTGTATTTATCCAGGAAGTCCCATTGAGGTCAGAATACCTATTTTACAAGAAATACCTTAAATACTGTATTGCCAAACTTGACATGTTATGTCTTGATAATAATGACCATTCTATAACAGTATAATGATCTGACGTTTGCATACATTTAAACATGCTTGAAATTGGCCATTTTCAACTATGGGCTCTATTTGACCCTTCTTTGGCATTGTTGGTGTTCAAACAACCCACAGAAAAGCCAAATTGAAGTTGGCTGCGACACCCCAGAGGTTTGCTGTGCTGTTCTTAATGGTATTGTGAGTCCCGTTATGCAGGGGGAACTAAATTATGCTGCTGAGAGGATTGCTGAGATTGATGTTGAATATGCATGGTAGGAGATTTGTTGTCTGAATGTGTTAGTCACGGACATTTGAAGTGGGCCCAGAGAGCGAAATTGCCCAAACCTCGGTGCCACATTACGGGGAAGTTTTATGATGTTTTTTTCCCCTGCATCCTCATGGCCATTCATTTCGCCCTTAAGTAAACATATGTCAGGCTACATTCTGTTACATTTCTCATTAACCTGTGTAATTATAAATATAAAATAAATGGAATGGGCCAAGCAATGGCAAAATCCTAGAGAAAAACTCAGTTCAGTCTGCTTTCCACCAGACACTGGTAGATTATTTAATCTTTCAGCAGGACAATAACCTAAAACACAAGGACAAATCTACACTGGAGTTGCTTACCAAGAAGAGAGTGAATGTTCCTGAGTGGCCGAGTTACAGTTTTGATTTAAATCTACTTGAAAATCTATGGCAAGACCTGAAAATGGTTATCTAGCAATGACCAATCGTTAGATAAGTCATCTTCTAAAGTGTGGGCTAATTATACTTTATAAATGTTTTGAGTGACCAGTGTAATTTCTCACAAAAAGATGGTCATGCCATTGTTAGACATTCCAGCAGTACCTGAGGCTTGGTCATTGCTAGAAGGGATCCAGCTTTTGTCAGTATTGGCTTTTCGTAGCAGGTCTAGTAGAACCTACACAGCAGGTTAGGAGAATTAACGGGGCAGGTTAAGAGAATTAGGTTAAGGTTAGGAAAATGTTAGGGTTAGGGTTAACTAAAATGCACACAAAAAAATACCACTCTATGATGAGTCAAATATAGTTTTTAGTCCAAAATGTTCTATCAAAACCAAAGTGTGGATTGCAGTGACTCCTTAGAGCAGTTTAATCTCGGTTAATCCAAAACCAAAATTTTGGATAATTTGATCAGCTGCTTGATTAAATTCTGGGTCCATACCTGTTAGAAATTGGAAGTTACGGTTTGCGAAGTCTCCACCCTCATAAAAGGAAACTCTCAGCCAAAACAAAGGAAACAAATATCTGAATACATTATTTCGATGAGTTACTACCTTTAAAGGCCCAGTAAAGGTGCAGCGAAACAAAGCCATGTGTGAAAATAGTTTGTGGTTCAAAGACTGAAGCGTTTAAAGGTTTTGCAGTACATCTGTAACGGCAGCCTTCCTCCTCTTCGTCTGAAGAGGAGGTGTAGCAGGGATCGGACCAAGACGCAGGGTATTCCGTGTTCAACATCTTTAATTAAACGAATAAACAGACGAAAACACTTACAAAACTACAAAATAACAAATGTGGCAAAACCGATACAGTCCTTTCTGGTGCAGACAAAACACAGAGACAGGAAACAACCACCCACAAACTCCCAACACAAAACAAGCCACCTATATATGATTCTCAATCAGGGACAACGATTGACAGCTGCCTCTGATTGAGAACCATATTAGGCCGAACACAGAAACAGACAAACTAGACACACAACATAGAATGCCCACCCAGCTCACGTCCTGACCAACACTAAAACAAGCAAAACACATAAGAACTATGGTCAGGATGTGACAACATCTACAATTTCTACCTGCAAATCATACTTAAACCATGTCTACCTCTATCACATATCAGTAGTAATGAAGGAATAAAAATTCACTATTGGAAAACTGGCCGGTCCAGCCAGCTGTTGTGTGGAGGCTACATCTCCTTGCTTTACGATTAGTTTGTGTTCGCAAGGTTGACAACATTAGCAAAACATTCACATTACTCTTCTTGAAGTCCTTGCAACAGTTGTTTCACAACAGTTTTTGTGAATAAAATGTTAAATATATTTCCTTTAAAGGGTAGGTAGCATGAACGTAACCACATGTAACATATGGATTTGCATTAGTATACGTATCATACGTATCAGTCCCAATGCAAAGTTGCTCCTCAATTTTTCTATTTTTTGTTGTCACATAAAACTGATCAGAATTCTAAAGAAGGCCGAAGTCATCTCGGAAAATGTTTGATGTGATGTAATACGGAGTACCCGGCAAGCCAGCCAATTTTCCATAATGTAAACTCCAACAGAAATAACTTCAAATTAAATCAAATCGTTTGCAGTCATGACTACTGGTTTCAATTACATTTTCAGCCAACTTACAAGCACTACTTTATGAATTTATTGTTACAAATCAACATGCAAGGTTCCTAGCCTACTAGCCTGCTAACATTAGCCATACTAGCCTGCTAATGTTAGCCATACAGTATCAGCCTGCTAACGTAACGTTAGCACTGAACAAGTCAGCCAATTTCTATCAACACCTAGCTTGCAGCTACATTAAAGTAAACCATTGTTTTGGAAATACATAACACCATCTAACCAGTTATCAAATAATGTAATCTATATGCAGTTATCTTAGCCAGGAAGCTAGCCAGCCAGCTAACATTAGCTATTTAGGTAACTAGCTATTAGCCTAGCCAACCACTACAGTTATGGCGGGTGATTCACTGTGCCAAAATCCAAAATAGATACATTCCAGATGTCAGTCAACTGGCGCACTTAGCCAAGGTGGGTAAAGTTACAAAATTCCTGAAGCCTGCTTCAGCACAGATGAAGTACTACACAATTAGAGCAAGCAGGTATGATTTTCTCTTTCGTTTTGAGCTACCGAGGTAGCATACAAACTTGGTTGCACAGAGTAGATCCTCTAAATGACTTTGAGAAATAGTGCATTGTGGGTAGTTTCGAAGTTATCCGTAAATAAGTTCATAAATATGTAATAACCCAAAAACATAAATATGTTTGTACTTATAGGTAACCAGATCGTGACTACAACTAAGTTACTAAGCTCACATCCTGTGTTGTGTGCTTATTCTTTTACCATTGATATGTTCTAGGCTATTTTGAAACCTTTAAGGAGCATCAGGTACTGCTGGAATGTCTACCAATGGCATGTCCAATCTTTTTGTGAAAAATTACACTGGTCACTCAAAACATTTATAAAGTATAAATAGCCCACACTTTAAACGAGGCCACACAAAAAACACTAAACTAATAATTAGTAAATGGTTTATAAGGACCTATATTAAACATCTATGCATGGAGTAATGATTAATACATTATGAATAAATGATTTACTAATCTATTATAAATGCTTTATTACATGGAGTTATTATAAAGTGCTACCCATTTCAAAACTAAATTATGAATGGGAATCTATTCAAATAGTCTGTGTCTAGAATGAGCATGATTGTAGCATGAACATGAATATGCTTTCTATGCTATTACTATTTCAGAACTATTACAGATCATGGTTACCTTGAGCCTTGACCCTTCTCTTCCACATATGGTGCTGCTGCTTGCACTCTCATGACAGTCATGAGATCTATGCATATGTAATATGATTTCAAAGAAGTAATGGTCTTTAGCCCCTTGTCTGTCATGGAGGAAACCATATTTGAATCGCTAACTTAAAGGTCACCAATCCTCCCTCAAGGTCAGATATAGTATGCTTCCCAACTCAATTGGTCTGTGATTTGCCATGCTTCATAAAAATCAGGAGAGGCATCGGCCAGTTCAGTTGCATCTTTATACCTTCCAATTTCACATGAAAAGTTTAAAGTTTACTGTGTGTTTAAAAAGTGGAGAGGGGAGGGGGGGAATTAATATCAATCATTTTCATAGACCTCACAGCCACAGCAGCTTGTTTCCCTGCTTCCATGGAAGGGTTTTATCTTTCATTTAATATTACCCCGGCGTTCGCATCTGTGTGAGAGAGGCTTGCTCCCCGCGGTAAATATTCGCTCTGTGGTCGAGCCAGGAGCCACAGATAGAATTGTTCCCTTATTCCTATGGAAATAAAAATCACAGCACGAGACCCACTGAAGTCTTGACTCTCTCAATATTCCAGAAAGGTCTGGTGTCACTCAGCACCACAGCAATCGAGTGCTGAGAAAGAGAGAAGTTGAGAGAAGGTAATATTGTGGAGTGACTGAGGTTCTGGAGTCCAAAGAGCCTTTTTATGAACCAAAATAATCATTAAAGAGTCCGTAGATTGATGTTTATTTTTCTGTGCTTAGTAGCCAAGGCAATACGGCTGCGCCATCCACTTGATAATTTAGCAGACATCAATTGTGTATATTCAGTCAACACATATATTTAAAAAATAGGATGGAATATAACAGAACATTTTAGTTTCTCTTGAATAAAAACCTTGTGTAAGTGTAACAAGAGTTTGTGTAAGTAATAGGCTACAGTCCAGTTACAGCTTCTTCTGAGGAAGTAGAAACAAAATATTTGATTTTTTTTGAGTGTGTGCAGTGGACAGAGGAACAGCAATTCTTACACTATTGTTCTAAATTCAATCATCCTCTTCTAAATCCTCATCATTCAGTTCATTCAAATTCAATTGTAATACATTTTATCACTCCCCTTCAACAACTCCAAATCGCTTTTTTCATGCGCTCCAAAAGGATAACTTGAAATAACATGATATAGTTTCATTAAATAATTGAAAGGAAAAAATGTACTATTTATTAGCCTAGTGGATATAAGTATTTCAACAACGGGTGGGTCTAATCCTGACTGCTGATTGGTTAAAAGCACATTCCAGCCGGTGTCTATTCCACAAGTTACCACCGGCTAAATCTTTGACGTTAAAATGTGTATTTACTCTGTTCCATCTGACTGCACAATCCACAGTCTCATCAACCCAGCCAGGCAATTTATGAACTTGATATCCAGTATAAAAAGCATCTAGACATTATCTCACATTTCTTTTAGACTAACATTTAGTTTTCAGCAGTGGAGATTTGTGTTAACCTTGCTGTCTGTCTGACATTTGCATCATTGTTTCAATATTCAAATTCAATCTCCATCTGTCCCATAGTAATAAACTAGTCTGGAGTAGGGATGAGACAGACATGCAGTTAGCTTTTCTCAGGCAGTCAAAATCATGGGTCAGCATCATTTTCATGGATATATACAAAGATCTATCAATAGAAAACAGGTCAAATGAAACAAAGTGCAGCTAGTTTGATGTCTTTCCAGCTTCAGTTTGAAGTGATTGTGTTAGTTGTATTGTTGGCTAGCTCCTCTGAACAACAGTGTACTGACGAGAGAGCACTTTTTCTATGCCATGCGGAACCGTGCATCATTAGCTCATTGTTTTGGTGCATCCAAATAAATGTCACTAGAAAACAGCTTAAACTAACGCAAATGCAATTACTTTACTGTTATTCTGGCTGCACTTTTTGACGTGACTGTAAGTTAGCCATAGTTGGCTAGCTTGCAAGCAAGAGATTTAAAATGAACGACTGGGTCGTGTCCATAGATACTGGACAAAAAGACTGAACGACTGGGTCGTGTCTCTGGCAACCGAACCGATATCTGGCATTACTCATCTCATATGTGTATACTGTTTTTTTTCTATACTATTCTACTGTATCCTAGTCTGTTCCGTTCTGACATTGGTCGTCCATATGTATATAGTCTTAATTAATTCCTACTTAGATTTGTGTGCATTGGGTATATGTTGTGTAATTTGTTAGCTATTACTTGTTAGATATTACTGCACTGTCGGAGGTAGAAGCATAAGCATTTTGCTACACCCGCAATAACATCTGCTAATCACGTGTACGTGACCAGTAAAATTTGATTTGAGTTGATTTGATATAACGAACAACCAGCCGGCTTGGGTAGCAACCCCAGATTTGTGTCGGGACTATATCTTGCGGAAAGATGAAATGGTATGAATAAATTCATCGAAATAACGTCAATCATTATTTGAATATGTTGGTAACCCGTTGTATAAAAGTGATAATGCCCTTGAAGTCGGTGTTTGGAGGATACAGTATGTTGGCACGGTTTGCAACAACTGTGCCAGAGCCCCACCTGTTTTAAGCCACACCTGTTTAGCTAAAAAATAAATGTTGTTGTTGTCTGTTTGGCATGTTATTTTGGCATTAATATGGGTCACATATCAGTTTGCAAACAATGTAAAAAAAATCACCATTGAGTTGATAAAGCCGCATACAAACATGGTCTCTTTTTTGATTTCTTGAGTAAGGCAGCTCCAAAATGCAGGTGTTTCAGCCTAGCTCAGTGCTTTCTGTGGTGGTGGGGCAAGCCAGGAGAAAATAAGGAGCATAGGGTTGGTAATATTTTCTTGTTGTGCCGTGATTGGCTCAGTGTTCTGTCACTCATGGGGACACAACACCAATGCAAAATCTACGGGTAGAGCTGAAAAATTCAAGCCCCTTGGGTGCTACCATAGAGTTACATTAGAAGTGCCCATCCAAGAAGGCTCAAGGTCATTGACCACAGATAAAATGATGTCAAATCATGTTATATCTACAGTAGCTTTGATTGAACTTAGCTAGCAAGCTAGCAGTCTTCATGATGAATCAAGTCAACAATCTACTGGCAAATCCTTTTCAATCATAGTAATATGAAGACATATTATGAAGAGAAATTATAGATAAAACATATTGGTGGATATAAACATCACACAACAAGTTCAAAATCACAAATTCATCAATGAGTGGTTTGGAAGGAATCGGTGGCTAACAAAGTAATCACTAGCCTGCTATTCAGTGGAGTGGGTGTCTGGTCCAAGTCTGGGTTTAAGGGTCTCTTTTCCTAGCTTAAAAAGGATAAACATTCAACACCATGGGCCATAAAAGGTTGAATACATTGGCCATGCTGTCAATCCAGCATGACTTCTACCGCATTCAAAACAACTGGAAACTCGGAACTGGGAAATCACAGACTTCAGTGAGTTCAAGACAACTGGGAACTCCGAAATAAATGAGCTCCGACTGGGAAAATAAATGTTGAATGGTCATCCAATTCGGAATTCGAAGTTGGGAACTCAGGCCTCTTTCTAGAGCTCCGACCTGAAGATCACTGACGTAATGATTCAACCTTGTTTTTCTTTTCAGAGTTCCCAGTTGTCTTGAACGCACCATAAATCCAGAGAATGACAGACTTTGTTGACAAAGTTTGATGACAAAATTTGCCCACAAAGGACCGCCGCGCCACCTTCCTGTTCAAGTGAGCACAGCACAACATGGTGAGTCCAAAAATGTCTGCTTCATAAATTATGTAATATGCCAGGAAGATATGTATATGGTAGCTAAGAAAGTAATACTAAGTGTATGTTAGGTAGGTAGTAAGCTGTTAGTAGCCCATGTGCCTTACCCTAATAATTTAGTCCCTTTCCCCCTCATAATTTAGCCTACTGTTCTGACTTGGTGGTGCACAGCCTATAGCCTGTTTTAGAGAAAGGTAATCATCGAATATTGTAAGAGCTTTCATTGTCTGCTTATACACCCCCTTTATTTATCCTATGGTTTGACTTGGTGAACAGGGAGAATACTGTAAGAACAGCCCATGTTCTGAATTCTGTCGATGTTTATTTCAAAAGTGCTGAACAAATAGTTATATTGACTACGTCCATCCTAGCTCGCTCATTAATGTCTTAATCGAAGTTACGGATTGCCTCTTTCATCGTCCCCTTATGACGTAGTTTGTACGTCTCGATTGTCAGTAGAAACCACCTTTGTTTATATCATGGCTTGGGCTAAGACCCAGATGCAGACACAGGAGGCGGATAGTACAAGTCTCAGAGTTTATTAAAGAACAGGTGGCATGCAAAAGGTAAGTCACGGCAAGCAAAGAGTCGCAATCCAAATCTGAGTCTGGCAGGTACAGGACGGCAGGCAGGATCAGAGTCAGGACAAACACAAAGGTCAGAACTGGGAACACTAGGAGAAACAAAAAGTAAAGCACAGGAAACACGGGATAAGACTTGATGGGACAAGACGAACTGGCAACAGACAAACAGAAAACGCAGGTACAGCATAAATACACAGGAGATAATTGGGACAAATGGGAGACACTTGGTGGGGGGTGGAGACAAGCACAAGACAGGTGAAACAGAGCAGGGTGTGACAGTTTAAGCAGGTCAGCCATGTTTGTTTAAAAGGCAGTAAATGAGGCTGAATGAACTGTTTCGCAACCAGACAAGGCGTCGCTGATAGCCAGGTGTAGCAGTGGTAAGGATTCACTCCATGGTGCTGAAAAGAAAGCTCTGTTGTTGGGACAGATTTATGTACAATAGACCCTAACAGTTTGTGGGCACTGTTTGTCACCGTTATAGTGCAATTAATGTATTGTTTAGTGTTGTGTTGTGTTGTGTATTGGCTTTGCTGGCATGTATATATATAAAAAAGATTTACATGCTAAAATCTGCCACTGGAATCAGTAGGATATTAAACAAACACTCAAATAGGCAACAGAATCAGGGACAAAAGCATAGGGCTTCTGGTCCAAGTAAGTTTTATTATAATGCAGGGTTAAAGACACATTCTTTTTGATCATCTTTAGCATATGCAGTCACTATCCTCTCGCTACAGCTAATTCCATCTGAATTATTATGTGGATTATAGTAAATTGATATCTTTGTTGGGGTTGAGTTTAAAATGTTAAACTTTAGAGGACTTACGCCTCAACTGCATTGCAAGTTTGCCCTTTTTAGGCTACACTTTACAATAGGACTCAACTCTGACTAACTGCATCATCTATTTGTAGTCTAAACTGTAGCACAAATTGGGGGATTTTTCACACCTACCCGAGCTATTAAACTATCCTTTTGTAAATTAAAGAAGGTGTGAATGTTTCTGTCTGAGAGTCTCTCTCCTCTCTCACTAAAGTCCTCGCCTGGTCCCGGAGTTGAGAGAGAACTTGGGTAAATACAATGGTGCAATTACACTTGACATGTGGACTGACGATTAAAATAAAAAAAATAGGATACTTGTGCCTTACAACCCACTAGCCTACATAAACGAAGAGTGGATGTTATCCACCACGAAGTGGGACAGTGCAGCTCAAAACTGAAGACCACATAAGGCCAGCTATTGTGAAAGAATACACACTGGCCTTGGAGGAAAGCAAACAGCCTACTCTTCACCTGGTTGGTAATTGTGTGGTTCCAAAGTATAAAGCGTCACCTACAGATTGGATCTTTGGTTTCAGAGAGAAGCCAGCTGCGAGCCTACGACCAGGCACGGTGGATAACATCCTTTTCCTGCACAGCAATTTGAAGAAATACAGTGAATGGACTGTTTTTGAAGTTGTTGTTTTAGTATATTTATTTGTTGTATAATATTAGAAGGCTCTTTAAGGTGATTTGAGTTGTCAATGTGCCACATTACATTGTGAAAATAGAAATATATTCTCCTTAATTCATGGCATGGTTTCTTTTTAGCCCAATGATAAATAGACATGCAGACAAATTTAATTCATGCAGGAAAAGAAGAAGAATACCTACAATCTGGCTAAATAAATGTATGTTATTTTATTGGGTAACAAATTTACTCATTAAGAGGTGAATTCAGAAGGTTAAACCCATACTGTAGGTCTTAGGCCTGGTGTAAAATGAAATTAGATTACCAGGTTTATTATTCATTAGGTTATAATAATCCATGCCTTCTGGGAATGTTATGAAGTCCAAAAGTTACGGGCGGAGTTAGAAAGTTGCTGTTTGAAGTATTATAATAGAAATGCACTTTGAATCCGTCTGTCTGCATATTTCAAGACATGGCATATAAGGGTGTAGTGAGATACTGGATGGGTTGGATGATACTTTTCTCGCCAATCATCTTGAAAAAACGTATACTGGAAATCAACCAATGTCCGCCTTTAAATGCTTTATTATCCAAATGTTGAAAGTGCGTGGGTGATGGAGAGAAATAAAAATGGTGCAGTTTGAGGCCATGTGGTGGAGAGTGATGTGGCGCTGGAGACGGGGGTGTGAGCAGGTGGGTCTGGTCAGGTGTGATGTAGTTGATGTTTGTGTGTGTCTGTATGTTGTAATTTGTACGTGTATGTTTTGTATTGTCTAAAATAAGTACATCAAATTTTACCATTTTTTTTTGTTGAAAAATTACAGCTCACAACATGCATCTGATTATTCATTATGAATAGGATTATCGGATTTACTTCGTTTACATTCTCCTTTGTAACCACAATGTCAAAAATAATTGAAGTCATACACACACACAACATGAGCAGATTAACTTGGTCATCATTTTTTTTTATTAAAGACAATCAGAAAGAATGTTGGTACTTATTTATTTTGATCCAAAGCCAGGAATGAGTGAGTCACTCAGCTTTATGCTGACAAATATAGCTTCATGCTGCAAAAAATAGCCTACTAAATAGGCCAAGCCTAAATAAATATATTAAATTGCCTAAAACTAGTAAATTTCATAAATAAAACATATAAATGAAATAGCTCAGGTCTTGAAAATATGGGCAACATTTTTTTCCCCTCTGTATTCTCGCTGGACTCTCTGTCATTTAGTTTCTTCTTAACATCAGCAAAGAAGGACTCTGTGTTTCAGAAACTCACTCTATATAGAGGGGCTATCAGTCTTTCCATACTGTGGTAAATAAAGACAGTTTGTTATTTAGAATTCTTTCATTCTGTTTTTCAAGGGAGAGAAACCAAAAGCATAACCAAAAGCATAATCGGCATACTAAATCCACCTCGCGATAGTATGGCACAATGAGAAAATGATGCAATCTACCACAATCTGCCACCAAATACCACAACATGTCGCGGCATAAGCTCAAAACTTTTAATTGAGGAACCACTGTATCTCTGTAGACTCATTCAAGCACTTTCTGAGGCAGACCATAATCATTACTGTCCAGCTGCAAAGCTAATAGGTTACACCTCCGTTGGTGGAACCCTTGTATGTCATGTTACTGGGTCAATCAGATCATGGAACCTGCAGAATTATGGCCTATGAAGAACTTGAAAAGCAGTTATTAAAGGATAGTTTTAGAATCGTGCTAGCTGCTCCCGTAGACCTTCAATCATTGTGTTAACGCTAGTTAGCAATGGCTGAAGAAACTACCTTTAACTTCCTTCAAACTGCACACAGAGACATATTTAACTGATACAATCTTGAAGTATGGCTTTATCATACAGTGTCATATTAGGAAGTCTTCCGATATCCTGACCAGTGACCAGAATCAGAATAAAGATGTGAATACTGCCGTGCTACGTTTTAAAGACACCGCTCTCTTTTGGACCATCTTACAGTATATGTATTTTTGGCTTTGAGGATGTGTTTGTAAGACAGTGATATCTTTGATAAAGTGAGTGTGGTGAAAGAGTAGCCCAGAGTACAACTAGATTAAACAGCAATGGAACAGATTTTTGTTTTTGAAAGACCTCATCAGATGGGTATTTCCCTTAGAAAGAAGTGAATGTAGCCTAATCATTACACGAAGCCTCAGCAAATTTAGGCATGGCCAGTGGTTACATGGCTGCTACGAACATGTGGCCTTCAAGAGGGAACTCATTTGTGTGATGACATTGACATGAACATGTTCCTCCATTCCCGCTGTTCTCAATGATCTCTTTACGATTTTATGAAAATGGAGCAATCATGTCTCGTGGAGCGAATCTCTGGGCCGATCCCAGATTAGTGTTAGGCATTTGATGGTATTTCTACACCGAGACAAAGACGGAGATTAATGAGTCGTCATCAGACCCCATGGCTGGAGGAACGCCTCGTTAGTGATGCTCGATCAGTCTCCTCAGGATGCCAGCTCAGGATCCTTCATGATGTGGCTATAGATACAGGTTGGCGGGAAGTGAAAGATATAAGAGTTAACCACACCAAATGTCTTGTGTGATTTTACTTGTGCTCAATAAGGAGATCAGTTACACAATGTGGCATAAAAATATAGGGTTAATCTATCTAAATACGAAAAAGAGGAGAAAGAACGAAACAAAAAGTTGAGAAAAAAAAACGAAGACAATCAGGATTCAGATTATTACTTACACTTATTGTCCTGATTACGGTTGTACTGTAGTTGTCACTGATGAGACAATTGCTCTTCCCTGATTGCATTGAGTATCATACGCCCTGGGGAAAATAATACTTTACATGCCAGACAGGCATCCAGAATAACAGACATAAGAGTGTTTTGTCATATAATAGGGGTGAATATTCATTTAAAAATTCCCTTAGTTAATTGCCACATTTCTTTCAGTTTTAATAAGCCAAATAGCCTGAAAATAGGGTGAATACGTTCCATTTTCTTTTCAACGGTCTTAAAATTATGCATCCATTTTATTGCCATTTCAACCTGAAGAAGCCCCACTTTAGAAGCCAGAAGGTTTCTTGTATTAAATCATGGGCTGCATTAAAGTTAAACAACCTCCTCTTAATTTGCTCTTTTGACGGCCCTCAGAGGACATTTCTGAGAACACGCTGCTCACTTTTTGCCAATTTATTTAATCATTCTTTTAAATGATGGAGGGGAGACCAGATTTAAGCTACCATCATTTGATAGCCGGGCCAACGTGTGTCATGAATTTTAATGTAAACACACTCACGCGGCCAGTACGAGTATACTTTCATCATGTGTATCATTTGCACTGCTTGATCTAATGAGAGCAGCTTAAGGAGCTGCATATCACCCTCTCCATCCCTCTTGGGCAACACTTCTGAGATGGCAGTGCTGGAGCTTAGCTGATTTGTTCCACATGCTGTGCACAGTGTTTTGGAAATTGGAGAGGAGGCGATACGTGCAAGGTTTCATTGCTTCGTCATTTGAAAAAAAAAAAAACTTTAATGACGGTCTGAAAGCAATGTTGGTCAAATGTGCACATCCCTGTTGAAAGTAAAGTAAAATGGATGAAATCATTTTTTCCCCTCATCAATCGACCCACAATACCCCATAATGACAATACAAACACATGTTTTTATAAATGTTTGCAAAAAAATATATATATATATTTGAAATATCACATTTACATAAGTATTCAGACCCTTCACTCAGTACTTTGTTGAAGCTTCTTCTCTGCAGATCCTCTCAAGCACTGTCAGGTTGGATGGGGAGTGTCGCTGCACAGCTGTTTTCAGGTCTCTCCAGAGATGTTCAATCGGGTTCAAGTCCGGGCTGTGGCTGGGCCACTCAAAGACATTCAGAGACTTGTCCTGAAGCCACTCCTGTGTTATTTTGGCTGTGTGCTTCCTGTTGGAAGGTGAGCCTTCACCCCAGTCGGAAGTCCTGAGCGCTCTGGAGCAGGTTTTCATCAAGGATACTTTGCTCCACTCATCTTTCCCTTGATGCTGACTAGTCTCCCAGTCCCTGTAAAACATCCCCACAGAGGAACTCTGGAGCTCTGTCAGAGTGACCACTGGGTTCTTGGTCACCTCCCTGACCAAGGCCCTTTGGCCCCAATTGCTCAGTTTGGCCGGGCAGCCAGCTCTAGGAAGAGTCTTGGTGGTTCCAAACTGTGTTCTTGGGGATCTTCAATGCTGCAGACATTTCTTGGTACCCTTCCCCAGATCTCTGCTTTGACACAATCCTGTCTCGGCGCTCTACGAACAATTCCTTTGACCTCATGGCTTGGTTTTTGCTCTGATATGCCAACTGTCAACTGTGGGATCTTATATAGACAGGTGTGTGTCTTTCCAAATCTTGTCCAATCAATTGAATTTACCACAGGTGGACTCCAATCAAGTTGTAGAAACATCTCAAGGATGATCAATGGAAACAGGATGTGCCTGAACTCAGTTTAGAGTCTCATAGCAAAGGGTATGAATATTTATGTAAATAAGGTATTTCAGTTTTTTATTTGTAATAAATGTGCAAACATTTCTAAAAACCTGTTTTTCTTTGTCATTATGGGGTAGTTTGTGTAGATTGACGAGGATTTGTTTAATTTAATCCATTTTAGAATAAGGTAACAAAATGTGGAAAAAGTCAAGGGATCTAAAAACTTTCCGAATGCACTACTACTTCACCTGTAACAGCCTACAACATGGGGAACGGTTATTTACAGGTGTGCCGCTAACATTGAGGTACAGGGTATGGCAGAACGACCCACACTACTTCTACCTCATCGGCCTATAACAGCAGCAATGGACTCAACTTCAACTGAGGGATGGACCTGTAAAGATGTGATTACATTTTATTTGTAGCTCACAGACTCACACCGATCACAGAGATGGCTATGTCATCTCTCCCAAACCCAGCAGAGAAAGTGGATTTCATTTCAAAGGCTCAGAAATGTATGACGGGGATAATATCTGCTTTTGGAGATCTTGTTGATGGGCTAGCCTTAAAGGTCGTAAAGGTGGCAAAGCACCTTGTCAGGAATGGACAATGAAACCATCACCAGAGGGTGGATGAGGTGATACATTGCAAAAAACGTTGTCTGTGTGTGATACAGTCACAAATGGAGGAGCTGTCACATACTTTTGCAGAAATCAATCGGTTCAGGCCCATGAATAACTTTTTCGGGCCTTTTAGTTTCTGAAATAACCTGACTTTACATAGCTTTTCAACTTAAACCAAATTCATTTGAACATCATGGGATGTTTGTGGTTACGGTCAACACAAATTACTTTCCCGTGCTTCCCATGACGGCAGAGTAGGCCCATCATCAATAATGCAATTGTTTAGCCTTAAATAGACTCTTATTCAACCAACCGTTTATTTATATATTTTAGCAACATCAGGGGCAGCACCATTCATCTCTGTCACCAGCAGATAGGCAGGGGAGGCATCTGGTGTTAGCTGCAGACGGGTTCTGGGTTGGAGGATGCCACTTTCCATACGGGAGGCTGTTCCTCATCTGTCTGGGGATCACTGGGCCATGCCTAAAGGCTCCATCTCAGTCAAGCTCCACTTCTGTACGGATGACATTTCAATTATACACTGCTCTCCTGGCCACTTGACAAGCAGATAGCAACCTTCGGTCCCATACTCCCATTCCGCATGGACACCATCCATGACTAAGTGGTGTAGTTGGCCACTACAGTACATTGGAAGGACCGGCTCTTCCAAATGTGATATAAACTCATGAAAAGAGTTCTCTTCGACCTCTTGTATTTTTTGGCTAGTACCTCAGCCACCGATCCTCAATAAATCAAAGTATTCTTTCTTATACTTTCCAGTGTCCTCTGTTATTTAGAGTATGAGCTTAGACCGCTATCAAGCCTGTTTTAACCCTGTGGCTTGTCAGAATGATGAAATATCTATATCAGTAGTATGGAGCCAAACGTTTGATCAGCGGATTTGGGATTATCAAGGATTACAATGTGGAGTAAAACGTTGATGGCTTGAACTGTCTAAATGTTACGGCTGACAGAACAGATAATGCTCCGGAGCACTATGTTTCCCAGATTCCATCGTATTCGTTTGTGCGTGCCTATGTGTGGGTGAAGGTTCATGTCAGTGCTGTGAGTGATGTCTGTAATAAGGAAGGTGATTCGATTAACAGGGTCCTGATTGAAAACCCTTGATGTGTTTAAGTTTCGCATCTAAGAAATATTGCTCCAGAGAAAACTCAATTAGCAAATAATTCTAATTGGGGAGCAACCCTTTGAAGAAACAGATGATATCTCTTTATTTCACTTATTGCTCATAAAGACCTCTCGCTGGGCTTATAAATACACACAGAGATCAAAGTAACCAGTGGAAGAGAGCACAGGAACATATGGTGTGAGCTCCTCGCTTTTAATGGCGCAGATTAAGGAAATGTGTGAATCCCGACGTGTGCCCTCTGGGATCGCTGCATGAAAGCAAGTCATTTTATTTATTGATTGTCTTAAATAGTCATAATACTCAGTGGGTGAATGCTAATTGCTGAGGACAATAGTAGATACAGGCTCGCTAAGTATGTTTAATTGCACTATCTGGACCCTACTGAATGCATGTTGCCACTTGGCATATGTTGGAGCAAACGTCTCAGGAGAGGGAAGATCAGCTGGTCAGCATGTGTTTGTGGCATGTGGCTCAGCTGTGGAATTGCCATAAGGATATGAGAAGAAATGTAAATGCATATGTTTTTTTCCTCCCCACCTGCGTAAGGGTAATCCAAAATCTGAAATAACATTAGCAGACGGTAATACCAATTGAGCCTGCAAAATGCCTTCTCCCCCATCATCCATGTTTTAGGGGATGAGGAAGGTAGGTTTGTCAATGTGCTTTAGGAAGCAAATCAAACACATTACATAAAGCAACATA
Organism: Salvelinus sp. IW2-2015; assembly: GCF_002910315.2. Lineage (NCBI taxonomy): Eukaryota > Metazoa > Chordata > Actinopteri > Salmoniformes > Salmonidae > Salvelinus > Salvelinus sp. IW2-2015. The sequence continues at coordinate 9,827,411 of NC_036867.1, read as the reverse complement.
AAAATGCGGTGTCTTTTGGAGGGTACGAGACATATGTCTGAAATGGTTCACAGGCTTGCCTGTCATCTTTAGGCGGTGCAGGCGGGGCAAGCTGGCCCCACTCTTCTCCCCCAGACAGTTCTGGTGTGGTGGTGCTCTGTTTCCACCTGCATTTCCTTGCCACCGTGGATTATACTGTAGCTCTCTCACAGCCATCATGATCTTACACAAACAACATTTGTCAGCTCATTTATCAGTGTTCCCTGGTTGTCCACTCTCGTTGCAGTGACTATTCCTGGATCCTTGCCTCAAGGCGAAAATGTATGTCACCTCTGATACTGAAAATAACCCACGACTCCCCTTTGATATTTACGCATATCTGCAAATGTCATTGGTGATCATTGTCGCTTCACTGCATCACATCTGGCATCTTTCTCTGCCTGATTTGTGCCTTGTTAAATTACGGAATATGTTTTTACTCCAATTATGATGGTGTTTGTACCTTTGGATGCCACTAAAGTAAGTGTGTACATTAAAGATAGAATCCGCATTAGGGGAAACTGTCTGCCCCAGCACCTTTGTTTTCGCTTTTGTTTTGTGGACGAAATAGAGGTGAAGTATGTTGAGCAGTGTTGTAAAAAAAAATAGCATTACATATTCTGCTGTTCTATCGCGCTTGCAATTGATTAAAAAAAATATATACATTTATTTAACGCTTATTTTACCAATACAAAATGGTGTCCAAAGGGGGAAAATAACTATGTTTGTTGTTCGTTGTTTGCAGTAACTTCTTTGTTGTTGTAATATTCCCAAACAGCGAGGAAGTTTCATCATCAAGGACTCCGGCTTTAAAAGTATTGCAATAACCATGTAATACCAGTAATAGACCATAAGGAAACAATTTGACCGCAGTGGCATTTTCACTGGAAATGTGATGGAAGTCATTTTGGAAAGCTCATTACATTTTTTTTTTCCTCCGCTTTCTAATTTGGGGTGTTTACTTCAAAAGAGGCAATAAAAAAGGAAATTGGTTCAAGCAGTCATGGTTCTTAGATGTATAAACTCAGACACATTCAGCATTATTATTTTCCTAATTCACTGGATCTCTGCTCGATAACAATTTTGGGCTGGGTATACGGAAACATCAAATCAAAATCAATAAAAGAAATCACATTTTATTGGTCACGTACACATATTTCACACAGTGAAATGTTTGTGTTTCTAGCTCCAGCAGTAATACCTAACAATACAAAACAATACACACAAATTCAAAAATCGAAAAGAAAGGAATTAAGAAATTTCAGAATGAGCAATGTCAGAGTCCGGAATATAAATATAATCACTGAGTATACAAAACATGCTCTTTTCATGACATAGACTGACCAGGTGAATGTTATGATCAGTTTTTGATTTCACTTGTTAAATCCAATTCAATCAGTGTAGAGGAAGGGGAGGAAGCAGGTTAAAGAAGGATTTCTAAGCCTTTAGACAATTGAGACATGGATTGTGTATGTGTGCCATTCAGAGGGTGAATGGGAAAGACAAAAGTTTTAAGTGCTTTTGAGCGGGGTAAGGTAGTAGGTGCCAGGCGCACCGGTTTGTGTGAAGAACTGCAATGCTGCTGGTGTTTCCTGTGTGTATCCAGAATGGTCTACTACCCAAAGTACATCCAGCCAACTTGACGCAACTATAGGAAGCATTGGAGTCAACATGGGCCAGCATTCCTGTGGAATGCTTTTGACACCTTGTAGAGTCCATGCCCCGACGAATTGAGACTGTTCTACAACTCAATGTCAGAAAGGTGTTCCTAATGTTTGGTGTACTCAGTTTATGTATATGATGGTGTGTAAAGACAATATGGACAGTACATGAATAGGAAAATGGTTGTACAGCAGTAGTTACAGTATATAGGATGAGCCTTCACTAGAATACAGTATATACATATGAAATGGGTAAAACAGTATGTAATTTTTTTTTAAGTGACCAGTGTTCAATGTCTCTATGTACATAGGGCAGTAGTCTCTAAGATGCAGGGTAGAGTACTGGCAAGTAACAGTGACTAAGTTCAGGGCAGGGAACTGGGCGGAGGCCGGCTATGGTGACTGTTAAACGGTCTGATGGCATGGAGATAGAAGCTTTTTTTCTGTCTCTTGGTCCCAGCTTTGATGCACCTGTACTGTCTCCGCCTTCTTGATGGTAGTGGGGTGAACAGGCCGTTGCTCGGATTGCTGAGGTGACATGAGGATAGTAATGGCAGAAATGGGACAATGCAGCATACTCTTATTTAGAAGAATGAATTATCGCCTTACACGGCCCCATTATTGATTTGTTACTTTGTTCTCTGAGTTTGAGTTTATATATCCCTAGTTCAGTTCTATGTGGTTGGGACTGGGGAGTCATGAGCACACGACCTGTTGTGATGATTTCTCAGATTTCAGGTTAGCGGCAATTGCCAGAATGCCAAGGGATTAATGTAGGGAAGGAGAGGGGAACACGAGGTGCATTCCAATTACTGCCCGATGCCATTGGCAAGAATATACTTACTTTTCTAAGCTTTTTGCCATATTAAAGAGGCACAAATGGAGTGAGCCTCTCTGATCCATTTCAATCATGGTGCTGGTCCAAGTTTTCAAACCATTCATCATAAAACACGAAATATCAGGACACTCGTTCAATCTCATGGAGATTAGGCTGAAGTGGCTATGGAAGTGAACTGGAAAATGACAATGGTTTTTTAATGTGTGCAAAACGCATGCTAAACTTCCTCAATTGACCCATAACGCCATTTATTACAGGCCTGGAGCCAGTAATGAGTAGTGCTATATATTAATGGTGTCACTCATCTCTTCATCCTCAGAATGTAGGGGTTTAGTTTAAAGTGCCAGTTCATGCTATTTCTTGTAAAGGGTTAACATGTAATGGATTAAATTCCCGCATTAGCTAAATGTGCCTTACATGCTGACCAGACCACACGCGCACACGCAAGTTGATTTTGTCCACCCACACCAGACGCGATCAGGACATGCAGGATGAAATCAAAACAGACTCTGAAACAATTACAGTTGAAGTCGGAAGTTTACATACACCTTAGCCAAATACATTTAAACTCAGATGTTCACAATTCCTGACATTTAATCTGAGTAAAGATTCCCTGTTTTAGGTCAGTTAGGATCACCACTTTATTTTAAGAATGTGAAATGTCAGAATAAAAGTAGAGAGAATGATTTATTTCAGCTCTTATTTCTTTCATCACATTCCCAGTGGGTCAAAAGTTTACATACAAGTACATTAGTATTTGGTAGCATTGCCTTTAAACTGTTTAACTTGGGTCAAATGTTTTGGGTAGCCTTCCTCCTGACAGAGCTTGTGTAACTGAGTCGGGTTTGTAGGCCTCCTTGCTCGCACACGCTTTTTCAGTTCTGCCCACATATTTTCTATAGGATTGAGGTCAGGGCTTTGTGATGGCCACTCCAATACCTTGACTTTGTTGTCCTTAAGCCATTTTGCCACAACTTTGGAAGTATGTTTGGGTCATTGTCCATTTGGGAGACCCATTTGCGACCAAGCTTTAACTTCCTGACTGATGTCTTGAGATGTTGCTTCAATATATCCACATAATTTTCCTGCCTCATGATGCCATCTATTTTGTGAAGTGCACCAGTCCCTCCTGCAGCAAAGCACCCCCACAACATGATGCTGCCACCCCCGTGCTTCACGGTTGGGATGGTGTTCTTCGGCTTGCAAGCATCCCCATTTTAATCCTCCAAACACAACAATGGTCATTATGGCCAAACAGTTCTATTTTTGTTTCATCAGACCAGAGGACATTTCTCCAAAAAGTACGATCTTTGGCCCCATGTGCAGTTGCAAACCGTATTCTGGCTTTTTTTATGGCGGTTTTGGAGCAGTGGCTTCTTCCTTGCTGAGCGGCCTTTCTGGTTGTGTCGATATGGACTCGTTTTACTGTGGATATAGATACTTTTGTACCCGTTCGGTTTACTGTTTTATCTGTGGATTAATTGTCGGAGTAGAGGACCTTGTGCATTTCAGGTAAAATACAACCCAATGTTTATATACCAGGACAAATTAGCTAGCAACAGTAAGCTAGCTAGCTAAATTGCCATAAATGTTTAATGCTTTTCGACAAAATTATATAATTGGTTCAGAGTTTGTTTTGATATTTCAACATGCGTGTCTTGTTCGCCTCTGGTGTGTGGGACAAAATCAACATGCGTGCGATGGCATGATTATGAAACATATATTTCAAAATCGAAATCAAATATATTTCTCACATGCCCAAATACAACAGGTGAATACTTTACTGTGGTTTACTTTAGTATGTGTGTGTGTTGTGTGTGGTTGTGTGTGTGTGTGTGTGTGTTGTGTGTGTGTGTGTGTGTGTGTGTGTGTGTGTGTGTGTGTGTGTGTGTGTGGTGTGTGTGTGTGTGGTGTGGTGTGGTGTGTGTGTGTGTGTGTGTTGGAGTGTCAGTGTAGTATGTGTGAGTGTGTGTGTGTGTGTGTGTGTTGGAGTGTCAGTGTAGTATGTGTGAGTGTGTGGATAAACTTTTAGAAAATAACCTAAAAGGCTTCTTCGGCTGTCCCCATAGGAGAACCCTTTGAAGAACCCTTTTTGGTTCGAGGTAGAAACCCTTTTGGGTTCCATGTAAAACCCTTTCCACAGAGGGTTCTACATGGAACCCAAAAGAGTTCTACCTAGAACCATAAAGAGATCTACCTGGAACAAGAAAGGGTTCTGCTATGGGGACAGTCAAAGAACACTTTTGGAACACTTTTTTCTAAGAGTAGAGTTATGTGAGTGTGTATAGAGCCAGTACAAGAGAGACAGTGCAAAAAAAGGGAGTCAATGCTAATAGTCCTGGTAGCCATTTGATGAACTGTTCAGCTGTCTAATGGCTTGGGGGTAGAAGCTGTTCAGGAGCCTTTCATTTCTGATCTCAGGCATATGGTTGCCTAGGGGATTATTTGATAAAGAAAAGTAAAATAATTTTGCATTATCTCAAGTCAGGACTCAGCCCTAAAAGCCCAACTTAAGTTACAGTGACAATCCCTTACCATGCTATGTTGTGGTCTTAGGTCTCTCTTTATGTAGTGTTGTGTTGTCTCTCTTGTCGGGATGTGTGTTATTTTTATAAATCCCAGCCCCTGTCCCCTTAGGAGGCCTTTTGCCATTTGGTAGGCTGTCATTGTAAGAATTTGTTCTTAACTGACTTGCCTAGTTAAATAAAGGTTAAATAAAATACAAAAATGCAATGTCAATTATGTGAATGGGGTAAAAGGCCTCCCTTCTTACAATGTGTTTTATTAACCCCTCTCCCCTCTTGGGAGGAGAAATATCTTCGTTTTTTTACAGCTTTTTTGCTACACATACATACATTTTACATATACATTTTACATACATGGTACTTTTATATAAAGCAGTCACATAACAATAATACATGACCAAACATAAGCTCTTTAATCCCAACCCTCAGCCACTCTCAGCCCATCCCACCTATCACCATAGACCACCCTCGTTTGGTTCCCATGTGCCATATATTTTTCAACTGTGCTGTGATGTTTAACATCATTTTTTAACCTTTCTAATCGTAAATTATCCACAGATTGTGAGCTAAAGATGAAAACCTTTCCTATGAGTATTGTTATATTTATTGACTGACTATGGCTTTCCAAATCGCCCAACACTGCCCAACCATTCCTGAACCTGTGAGCAGAAACAAGCTACATCGGGGCAATACCAGAATAAATGATCTATTGATTCTGTCTCTTCGCAGCAAAGTCTACAGAGCTGAGATTGTTGTGTGCTCCATAAATATAGCATTCTGTTGGTGGCAAGAATTGTATATAATAATTAAAATGGAAAAACTCTAAGTATTCAATCAAGTGTAGTTTTTTGTACCAGTTCATAAACCATGTGCCATGGAATTGGTATATTGAAAAGCTCCTTCCATTTATTTTGCAACCTGTATGGCGCAGCTGTCAACATTTCTGTCCTCAGATGAAACTGGTATATTTTTCTATTTTTCTATTTATAAATTCGCTTTTTTTTGGCATGACGTAACAATGTACATATTGCCAAAGCGTACTTTTGGAGATTAAGTGACATATGTACAATATTAACATAATCAGAATAATAATAATCAAGGGTAAAAATAAGCATACAATGGACAATAATAATGTCATAGAAGACATGTGCAGGTTGGTTTGTCTGTCAGACATTGTCCCTCATCTTATGGTAGGCATCAATGTAGTGCGCTGCGAACCCACAGGGTTTTAAATTTGGGGAATTACACTCTCGCAATGTTTATTTTTTTTATTTGTACATTTTGTCAGGAAATGAAGCTCTTTCAATGGTTCGGCTGTGGTGCGGTGGTTGCACAGCCTTTCCTCTACAGCAGGGCTGTTCAACGCTCTTCCGGGAGATCTACTGTCTTGTAGGTTTTCAGTCAAACCCTAATTTAGCATATCTGATTCAGCTAGTTTAGGTCTTGTTGAGGAGCTAATTAGTAGAATCAGGTGTGTTAAATTAGGTTTGGACTGAAAACCCACAGGACGGTAGATCTCCAGGAAAAGGGTTGGGCAGCCCTGCACTACAGGGAGCCAGGTTTTCCTGTGTCTACCCTTCTCAATGGCAAGGCTGTGCTCACTGAGCCTGTACTTTGTCATGGCTTTTCAAAGGTTTTGATCATTAACCATGGTCAAATAGTTTGCCATGGTGTACTGTCGATTTATGACCAGATAGCACTGCATTTTTCTCTGTGCTTGTGTTTCCCAATAGTAATGTAGTTTTGTTTTGACTGTGTTGTAAAAAAAGAATTGTGTTGTAATTTGTATTGTTTGTAGTTTTCCTCTGGACGTGTAGGATAATCTTACAGAACTCTGCATCTCTCTCTCTTTCTCTATACATTCAAATATTGGAAAACTGTATACACAGCCTTAATGCTTGTTTATGTGTTCAGTATATCAATGTACATGGAGCACAGTACAACATACGGTTAGATGTGATCTAGAGTTTCGGCAAGAGACTTTAATTATTACAAATGTGCCACTGTTAAGATTAATCACAGGAATACAGCATTCATACATAACACATTAAATTACACTATAAATAGGCCATTTATATTCAAAATGGAAGGTGCCACCAATAATCTGAAGTGTTGCAATATAGATTGCCTTAATATTTAGTCTGCAGCAATTTATTTTATGAAGCAAGTCTGCAGCAACAGTCTGGCTGTACAGGAGAAAAAGTGATTAAAGTTGGCACATCAATATATAAATGTAGGAACATACTTAATCACAAACTTGAATAATGGGAGAGGCACTCTCACCTGTCAGTAAGTGAGAAATGTGTATTTCATGCTGGCTAATAGGTACTGCCAAGACAGTGTTGATTACTGAGAGCTCAGTACGAGAAGTAGCTATAAGTAACCCTGATTTAGCTGTGGCTATAAGATGCTATAGTCCCAGTCTATATTAAATGGAACAAAATTCACAAATTCTACAGCACAACGGCAGAGTCATATCTTCAGTGTAAAACTAATAATGACTCAATAATCTATGCTTTCTGGCAATGCTATAAAGTCCAGAAGTTGTGGGCGGAGCTAGAAAGTTGCCTGTCAGAAGTATTACAATGTAAACGCACTTTTAATCTGTTTGTCCGCATTTTTCAAAACGGATATGGGAGTTTAGTGAGATACCCAATTGGCTGGACGATTCTCTTCTCATCACTCATCTTGAAAAAAAGTTTAAAAAAACTTGGAATTCAATCAGCCATCACAATGGAAAAATCTAATGATTTATTATTGAAATGGGTGATCGAAAAAGAAAAATGGGTACAATTTAAGGCCAAGTGGCAAACAATAACGAAGGCTCTAGGAATGGGGGTCTAAGCATGCGGGTCTGGGCAGATGAGATGTAGTCGTTGTTTGTGTGTGTGTGTGTCTGTAAATTGTTGTTCGTATACGTTTGTATCTGGAGTGGAAAAATGTTAAATAAATAAAAAATAATGCGTGGTTGCCTTAGTTACCCCATTGGCTCACTGCAAAAACGTTACCTTATTTCAAACACAATTTCTTGTTGTCTGCTTGTTTAAGTGAATTACAAAACAACATGTCTAAAGATTACTTTTCAACATTACCTGCTCCCAAGCATTCTCACTACTTAGAAAACCTAATATTGTAGGGCTTCCCTCATGCCCCTTTTCATGACGGCGCTAACATTAGCCACTTGAGTGAGTGCTAGCTACCTAACAACCAGAAAATCAAGCGAGCCAAGACCAACAACACAAACAAACGGACTATACAGCTAGTGAAGGAGTAAAACAGACTATACTGGCTAAACAAGTTAAATGTCTTACCTGGGATTAAATGTTTTCCACAGATCGCTACGTGTTGCCTACTTGGACACTGTACATTGAACAACACAGCAGCTTTTCTTATTTAATTTTTTTTATTTCTGAATAACAAAAAATCAACAACTAAGAATGTTTGTTTTCTCCAATTTGTGGGCGTGGTCCATGATAATTCCTTCTTATGACATGAATACCGACTCAGAGTATAAGAGCAGCATTGTGCGTCATATGTGGCTATATCTACAGTTGAAGTTGGAAGTTTACATACACTTAGGTTGGAGTCATTAAAAATCGTTTTTCAACCACTCCACAAATTGCTTGTTAACAAACTATAGTTTTGGCAAGTCGGTTAGGACATCTACTTTGTGCATGACACAAGTCATTTTTCCAACAATTGTTTACAGACAGATTATTTCACTTATAATTCACTTTATCACAATTCCACTGGGTCAGAAGTTTACATACACTAAGTTGACTGTGCCTTTAAACAGCTTGGAAAATTCCAGAAAATGATTTCATGGCTTTAGAAGCTTCTGATAGGCTAATTGACATAATTTGAGTCAAATGGAGGTGTACCTGTGGATGTATTTCAAGGTCTACCTTCAAACTCATTGCCTCTTTGCTTGACATCATGGGAAAATCAAAAGAAATCAGCCAAGACCTCAGTCTGCTTCATCCTTGGGAGCAATTTCCAAACGCCTGAAGGTACCACGTTCATCTGTACAAACAATAGTACGCAAGTATAAACACCGTGGGACCACGCAGCCGTCATACCGCTCAGGAAGGAGAGGCGTTCTGTCTTCTAGAGATGAACGTACTTTGGTGCGAAAAGTGCAAATCAATCCCAGAACAACAGCAAAGGACATTGTGAAGATGCTGGAGGAAACAGGTACAAAAGTATCTATATCTACAGTAAAACGAGTCCTATATCGACATAACCCGAAAGGCCGCTCAATAAGGAAGAAGCCACTGCTCCAAAACCGCCATAAAAAAGCCAGACTACAGTTTGCAACTGTACATGGAAACAAAGATCGTACTTTTTGGAGAAATGTCCTGTGGTGTAATGAAACAAAAATAGAACTGTTTGGCCATAATGACCATCGTTATGTTTGAAGGAAAAAGGGGGAGGCTTGCAAGCTGAAGATCACCATCCCAACCGTGAAGCACGGGGGTGGAAGCATCATGTTGTGGGGGTGCTTTGCTGCAGGAGGGATTGGTGCACTTCACAAAATAGATGGCATCATGAGGCAAGAAAATTATGTGGATGTATTGAAGCAACATCTCAAGACATTAGTCAGGAAGTGAAAGCTTGGTCGCAAATGGGTCTTCCAAATGGACAATGACCCTAAGCATACTTCCAAAGTTGTGGCAAAATGGCTTAAGGACAACAAAGTCAAGGTATTGGAGTGGCCATCACAAAGCCCTGACCTCCAGCCTATAGATAATTTGTGGGCAGACCTGAAAAAGCATGTGCGAGCAAGGACTACAGACCTGACTCAGTTACACCAGCTCTGTCAGTAGGAATGGGCCAAAATTCACCCAACTTATTGTGGGAAGCTTGTGGAAGGCTACCCGAAACGTTTGACCCAAGTTAAACTATTTAAAGGCAATGCTACCAAATACGAATTGAGTGTATGTAATCTTTTGACCCACTGGGAATGTGAAATAAATAACTCTCTACTATTATTCTGACATTTCACTTTCTTAAAATAAAGTGGTGATCCTAACTGACCTAAGACAGGGAATTCTTACTAGGAGTAAATATCAGGAATTGTGAAAAACTGAGTTTAAATGTATTTGGCTAAGGTGTATGTAAACTTCCGACTTCAACTGTATATACTGTACATGAGTGGCTCCCTTGGAACGGTGATGTTTGCAGTGGTAGCCCAGACTATGATAGCATAAATACTGTTCAGTGTTCCACCACCACGCACAATGTAATTTAAGGTCGACACTTGATCGTTAGATAAGAATAAAATAATAGGAAGCCCACCTTCAATGGGTGCTGAATATGTAATTGACGGGTCTGTTCATTTTTTAAATATCAAATTAAATAAAAATATATCTACCTCCCCGTTGGTTTGATTCTGGAAGGTTTGGGGTAGATGAGCCACTGATAACTGATGCGTTTGAGGTTTTAGTAACTCTTTTGTTTTGAATCAATGACCTTTAAAAAATGTGGATTTACTTTGAAGTAATGAAGTCAATGTATGATCAATTATTTGTTAAATCAGGTGCCTTTGTGTCTACTTTGCCGTACAGAAAATTCTGAGCATGTGTTATTTGCCCATATGACACAGTAAAGCAGGTTAAGTGGGTGAGGTCAGTAATATTAGTTAGCTAGATGTCTCTAAAGGTATCACATAAGACAGGTTTTACAATCAGTGATTCTGTAAATAAAAAGTTTTTCTCTCAAACCAAAGTTATTCAACCTGCCGGCTCACCGTGGTTACATAAGAAAATCCCTTGGTTGATGGGAATGGTGGCACAACATGTGTTCCAAACTTAAGAAATGAATATGGCTGAATGGTTCATTAAACAAGGAAAAGAGTGCTTTTCCATATTGTTACCTCAACCATGTTGCCTCATTTGGTCTGCATTTTCAAATGCCTTTGAGTGGAAGGAAGTTCCTCCCATAAACTGCAGTTTTTGCTTTATTCATTCTCACTCTCACTCTGCAATGTCTGGAGAAAGTCTGTAGGGCCCAGGCCTTTCAAATTGAATCTTATTCGTAGGTCCACAGCTACCTGGGGATGGAGGGTTTTCGAAGGGAAAGGAATTATGACTTTAAATATGTGTGTTGCGTGCCATTGAGGAAAAATCTGTAAACATGATTCACCCAGTAGAAGCCTCACATTGCTTAAATTGTCTCGCTCCAGCGTTTTCCAAGAGTGGTGCGCACAAGACCATTCCCATATTTAATGGAACCATCACTTCATAATGCAATTAAAGCTGCAATATGTAACTTCTTGGGCGTCCTGACCAAATTCACATAGAAATGTGAGTTATATATCTGTCATTCTCAAGTCTAAGAAGTGGTAGAGATGTTCTATGTGCACTATTTCTATGCTTCCCATTCTTAAGTTTTGTTTTTGCATCTTTTACTTTCAGTTTTGTACAATGGCTTCAAACAACTGAAAATACAATATTTTGGTTATGGAAAAGATATTTCACAGGGTTTAAATGGTACAATGATTCTCTACACCAGGGTTTCCCAAACACAGTCCTTGAGTTGGTCATGTTGGTTGTTCTGGTCAATGGTATCCTCAAAATGTATCAGGTATGAATCAGATGGATATAAAATGGAATGAAACACCATTAAATGCATAATTAAAGTTACACTATTGCAAGAGTTAAATTGTACTTTTTTGAGACAGACAGCAAGTTAATTAAAAAAATTCCCTCCCCTCTGGGAAGAAGTTTACCTTGAAAATATGAAAAACATATTCATGCAAACAAATCACCTCAAGATCAATTTTTGAGTTTAGATTAATATAAATAAAATAAACAAAATTGTCAAAAACAAAAAGCAACAAAATGTTCTGTAAAACAGTTGAAAAAATAATTAAAGGTGGTGACACACATGTCTATGTGTAGTAACAATTTCCATGTTCTCCACAGACCGGTCATAAAAGCAATTGCAATTTCGAACTGGTTTCCCAACCACCAGAGAGTCTGCAAAGAACATGTGTTGAAATGCTTTTAGACCCAATCAGGAAGTAGAGACTTAACAGCATCTTTAAACATGGATGAAATGGAATGTGACTAAGTCACTGTTCTGTCTCTGGAGACAGCGCTGTCGTATGTAACACATTTCAATTAAAACCTGACAAAATCACATTAAAAGATTAAAAACTATGCTCTCTGCAGGCAGGCTCAGAGTCAGGACAGGCAAAGGTCAAAACGAGGAGGACAAGAAAAAGAGAGACTGGGGGAAAAGTAGCTGAGAAAATGCTGGTTGACTTGAACAAACAAGACAAACTGACAAACTTCCCCACTTAAACCCAAGGGATAAGTGGGGAAGATGGGCGACACCTGGAGGGGGGTGGAGACAAGCATAAGGACAGGTGAAACAGATCAGGTTGTGAAATAAATAACACATATGGAATCATGTAGTAACAAAAAAGGTGTGACACAAATCTAAATATATTTCATATTTGAGATTCTTTAAAGTAGCCACCCTTTGTCTTGATGACACTCTTGACATTCTCTCAACCAGCTTCATGAGGAATGCTTTTCCAAAAGTCTTGAATGAGTTCCCACATATGCTGAGCACTTGTTGACTGCTTTTACTTCACTCTGAGGTACAACTCATCCCAAACCTTCTCAATTGGGTTGAGGTCGGGTGATTGTGGAGGCCAGGTCATCTGCACTCCATCACTCTCCTTCTTGGTCAAATAGCCCTACACAGCCTGGAGGTATGTTTTGGGTCATTGTCCTGTTGAAAATAATGATGGGATGGCGTATCGCTGCAGAATAAATCACAGACAGTGTCACCAGCAAAGCACCATCACACTTCCTCCTCCATGCTTCACGGTGGGAACCACACATGCAGAGTTCATCCGTTCACCTACTCTGCGTCTCACAAAGACACGGCGGTTGGAACCAAAAATCTCACATTTGGACTCATCAGACCAAAGGACAAATTTCCAACGGTCTAATGTCCATTGCTCGTGTTTCTTGGCACAAACAAGTCTCTTCTAATTATTGGTGTCCTTTAGTAGTTGTTTCTTTGCAGAAATTCGACCATGAAGGCCTGATTCACACAGTCTCTTCTGAACAGTTGATATTGAGATGTGTCTGACACTTGAACTCTGTGAAGCATTTATTTGGGCTGCAATCTGAGGTGCAGTTAACTCTAATGAACTTATCTTCTGCAGAAGAGGTAACTCTGGGTCTTCCTTTCCTGTGGCGGTCCTCATGAGAGCCAGTTTCATCATAGCGCTTGATGGTTTTTGTGATTGCACTTGAAGAAACTTTCAAAGTTCTTGAAACTTTCGAGATTGACAGACCTTTATGTCTTAAAGCAGGGGTGGGGGACGTCAGGCCTCCGGGCCGTATACGGCCTACGAGATCGTTTGTTCAGGCCCCCGAGCCAATTCATAAATACATATATTTTTTTTATGAAAATACGCTCTAGACGTCGTTTCTCCACAAAAATAAAATGTATTAATTTAAGAAGCCTCGTTTGGATGGGGAAAATGTTATGCAAGCAAGTTTTGTGGTGAGAGAGCTTATCGAAAAGAAACTGAAGCCTCACTTGGAAGTAGAATTTGTAAAAGAGACAAAGTTAAATAGTTCCAAAGTGTCAATTTGTCTCGAAGAATCGTCACGGAGCGGATAACTGGCATGGCACGAGATATCAAAAAAACATTGAAGGACTCCGCAAGAAACGTTTTTCTCTTTGGCATGTGATGAAACGACTGACAGCAAATACGGCCCAATTTGCCATTTCTGTGCGTGGGATTACCGCTGAGATTGACAGGGAGGAATTGCTGTCTTTGGAAGCTGTGGCAAGTCCAACTAGAAAGGGGTAACACAGTGCATTTTCCTACTCTGCAAGGACAAGAGCCTGAGTTTACGTCTGAATATGCCGGTGAGTGTGGAAAGCTCACGAAGGCATTTTGTAAGTGGTTTAAGGATGTGAAAAGTAAACAACTGGAGTTGAACATATTTGCAACCTCGTTTAACGTTGAACCAGCGGATGTGCCGGATGGCCTACAACACGAAGTCATTGAGCTGCAAAGCAATAGCGAGCTCAAGCCAGGTACAACAACCTCCCTCTCCTTGGGTTCTACAAAATGTACGTTAGTGCTGAGCATTTTCCTGTTCTGAGGAGACMTGCACTMAAATTTGRYTCTGTGTTCYGGACGYCCTARTGCTGTGAGCAGTTCTTTTCCAAACTGACTCTTGCAAACACTCGATTCCGCTCAAGACTGACTGACACAAACCAGGAAAACCAGCTGGGAGTAGTGTCATCTTCACTGCCAGCTGARATCAAACGCCTCGTCAAAGATAAGCAGTTTCAGCCATCGCATTAGAGTGAGTTTGAACAAGTAGTCATAATAACAACAACATTATTTACAATACTAATATTTATTTAAATAGGGCTAGCACTTTTCTAAATACTCAAGGACACAAACATCATAAGTCATATTTAAACTATAAAARCAATGTCAGTGATTAGAGTCACATTAAAACATGAATAAAGCAGAAAATAGCAAATGTGTGTAATATGGCCCCCGAATTAATTTATAAATATCCAAATGGCCCTTGATGGCAAAAAGGTTCCCCACCCCTGTCTTAAAGTAATGATGGACTGTCATTTCTCTTTGCTTATTTGAGCTGTTCTCGCCGTAATATGGACTTGGTATTTTACTAAATAGGGCTATCTTCTGGATACCACCCCTACCTTGTCACAACACAACTGATTGGCTCAAACGCATTAAGAAGGAAAGAAACTTCCACAAATTAACTTTTAACAAGGTACACCTGTTAATTGAAATGCATTCCAAGTGACTACCTCATGAAGCTGATTGAGAGAATGCAAAGAGTATGCAAAGCTGTCATCAAAGCAAAGGGTGGCTACTTTGAAGAATCTCAAATATAAGATATATTTTGATTTGTTTAACACATTTTGGGTACTAAACTCAGCAAAAAAAATAAATGTCCCATTTTCAGGACCCTGTCTTTCAAAGATAATTCGTAAAAATCCAAATAACTTCACAGATCTTCATTGTAAAGGGTTTAAACACTGTTTCCCATGCTTGTTCAATGAACCATAAACAATTAATGAACATGCACTTGTGGAACGGTCGTTAAGACACTAACAGCTTTCAGACGGTAGGCAATTAAGGTCACAGTTATGAAAACTTAGGACACTATAGAGCCCTTTCTACTGACTCTGAAAAACACCAAAAGAAAGATGCCCAGGGTCCCTGCTCATCTGTGTGAACGTGCCTTAGGCATGCTGCAAGGAGGCATGAGGACTGTAGATGTGGCCAGGGCAATAAATTGCAATGTCCGTACTGTGAGACGCCTAAGACAGCGCTACAGGGAGACAGGACGGACAGCTGATCGTCCTCGCAGTGGCAGACCACGTGTAACAACACCTGCATAAGATCGGTACATTCGAACACCACACCTGCGGGACAGGTACAGAATGGCAACAACAACTGCCCGAGTTACACCAGGAACGCACAATCCCTCCATCAGTGCTCAGACTGTCCGCAATAGGCTGAGAGAGGCTGGACTGAGGGCTTGTAGGCCTGTTGTAAACAGGTCCTCACCAGACATCACTGGCAACAACATCGCCTACGGGCCCGTCGCTGGACCAGACAGGACTGGCAAAACGTGCTCTTCACTGACGAGTTGCGGTTTAGTCTCACCAGGGGTGATGGTCGGATTCGTGTTTAGCGTCGAAGGAATGAGCGTTACACCGAGGCCTGTACTCTGGAGCGGGATCGATTTGGAGATGGAGGGTCCGTCATGGTCTGGGGCGTGTGTCACAGCATCATCGGACTGAGCTTGTTGTCATTGCAGGCAATCTCAACGCTGTGCGTTACAGGGAAGATATCCTGAGCATGTCTGGGACCTGTTGGATCGGAGGGTGGGGGCTAGGAACATTCCCCCCAGAAATGTCCTGGAACTTGCCTTGGTGGAAGAGTGGGGTAACATCTCACAGCAAGAACTGGCAAATCTGGTGCAGTCCATGAGGAGGAGATGCACTGAAGTACTTAATGCAGCTGATGGCCACACCAGATACTGACTGTTACTTTTGATTTTGACCCCCCCTTTGTTCAGGGACACATTATTCCATTTCTGTTAGTCACATGTCTGTGGAACTTCAGTTCAGTTTATGTCTCAGTTGTTCAATCTTGTTATGTTCATACAAATATTTACATATGTTAAGTTTGCTGAAAATAAACGCAGTTGACAGTGAGAGGACGTTTCTTTTTTTGCTGAGTTTACACGATTCCACATGTGTTATTTCATAGTTTTGATGTCTTCACTATTATTCTACAATGTAGAAAATAGTACAAATAAAGAAAAACCCTTGAATGAGTAAGTGTGTCCAAACTTTTGACACCTACTGTATATATATTTTTTATATATTTTCCTTTATTATTTTCCCCTAACCATACTATCCCTCCCCTAATTGTAGTAAACTAAAGGTCAACAAAACGTAGGCGTCTACTTCCAGCTTATACCTACCATATACATTTTACGGACATGGTATATTTTACAATAGTTATCTTTTGTTTGTTTTTAGTCCCATCCTTCAGCTACCCTCGACCCCTCCCATCAATCTCTGAAGACCATCCAGTTTTGATTTCTATTTGTTATATATTTTTCTACTGTGCTGTTTCACAAAAGTTCTGAACCTATATACATTTTACGGACACAGTATATTTTACTTGTTATTTTTAGTCCCACCCTTCAGCTCCACTCAACTCAACTATGCTCTCTTTAGCAAGTCACCTTGTATCAGATTCAAAATTCAAAACACAACTTGGGAGTGCGATCTAAAGCGCACCCACTGCTTGTGCAAATCAAATATGAATAATTAAGTAGTTTGTAAACCCATGCTGAGTACCACATCAACATTAATCTGATCCATTGCACAACCACATATGCCATTTTTGTCTAGCATTGTGTGTGACAACAAAGGGAGAGCAGTTACATTTTATGTGGCCACCCCACAAGGGTTGGAATTGTTTCGGCATAACCTAAAACTAGACATGTTAGCTGTGTGTTAGTAAGCTTGTCAGTATAATTCTTGAACAAAATGTTGGGTTATTTCTCAAGACAGGACAGAAACTTTCAAGTAAGACATGAAACATACAACATACAAATGTAGGCTTGTATGGAACAAGTGAAGGAGTTGCCTTGGCCAAGGGCTTCTATCAATGTCAGTTCAAAAGAGATAATCATAATCTCCCATTAAAAATTCTATAAAATCCACAGTTTCACATTGAGAGCTGAGTTCGGTATAAAAAACTAGTCAGGCCAACGTGATTTCCTTTTACCGTGCAAATAAAAGGGACGTCGAGCCAAAGTTAAGAAATGAATCCAAGGACTCAGCTTTTCATACTGTCAGTGATTAGCTAAAATGCTAGAAAAATAATCAATATTCAGGAGTGAATCATAAAAAGTTGAAATCTGAAATTGAATCAGTCGGACATGTCGTATTTGCTGTGAAACAACAAGCAAATAAATGTAAACATAGGAAAGTCCTATCAATTACCTTAGACCATCCCGTGTAGCCTATCAATAAACAGTCACCCAGCCAGCCACTGGCATAGCAGAGGGGTGGGACATAACTCATAACTCACAGACATCTTCACATATGGACTTGGCCAATGCACAACACTCATAGGAATAGTTATCGCACTCAGAAATCTAACACAACCGATTACCACACAAGATTAAAATGGTTAATTGTTAGAAACATATGTCTGAGAGTATGTTGTGGCAGCCTATGTTAGAATTACAGTTCGTCCAAGCGTCTGAGCTCCAGGCAACTGCATTTTGAGTTTAAAACATTGGAGTAGAGTCTGCACCATTTCTCAAGTCAGGATATTTATCAAAGAAGGTTTGCAGGATAATTTATTCTATAATTACCCACTCACACCATGCATTGAGAGGATGTCTATACATTGTAATTGCTAAAGTTTAAACCTGTCCTATGCGCAACCAAGACAAACGCAGCATAATAAACTCCCACGTTTCCCACAAGACACTGCAGCCTGTCCAATGATCGCACTGTCTGTTAAAATTTGCAATTCATGTTAAAAAACAAGGAACACTTCACGAATCAGAGTTTCAATGAATAGGAAAATTGGCGGAGCTCAGTAGCTTGGCCTGTCTGGTTGCTGGAGAGAGGCATGGATGTGGCCACAACCAGGTAGGATACAAATAGGAGTCCTATTCAAGTCCAAATAATTTGCTCTGTGTCTAGTTTCAGAACTAGAAGAAAGGTGAATTCCCAACTCCAAGGTTACAACACTTTGTTAGATGACCCATTCTGTGAGGTAGTACATTGACTGGAATGGTAAGTCTACACCTTAGCTGAAATCCCAACAAGTTTTCACTATATGTCCTGTTTGTTTGCAGTGAGTACACTGTTTCGTGTGCTGTTTAGGGATAACATACAGTAGTTCGATGCAACGGAACATGCCTGGTTAGGATATCATGTCCTAGAATCAATATTAGTGCCCATGTTACAATTCCTTGGAATGTGTTATCTGCAGGACCCCCCCAAATCTAACGCTTTACTCAGGTGAGAGCTCTGTGGGCAATTTCACTCGGAATTGACAGCAAAAGTACTTGCTATGCATTTTGCATTTCAAGACTATACACATTGTACCGGGTCTTCACCTGTTTCCACCATGATGTGAATGGAGATTTCACTGGGAATGGTCCAATATCATTTAAGTGGGAGGTAGCCGCAGTGCTTGTTAACCTGCGCGAAATGACAGACTGTGCCTGCATTGTTTGTCAATGTGCTAATGACTGAAACAGGAGCTGCTACTTCCCTAAATGGACTTGCTGGTCTAAGAGGAGTCCGAATATGCAGGCGGCAAAATGTGCGTTTTGAAGTGCGGCTGCGCCCTTCACAGTCATCTGTAAAGCCAACACCACTATCGGTGTCTGAAACATCACCAGTGCCTGAATGGTCGGCCTCAAAGCAGAGCTGTGGGTCTGGCATCTTGTCAAAATGCATATACAGTATTTCCCTTCAATTCCCTGTTTTGGTGTTTGCTGAGCAAATGCACACTAACCTCTAGCATTCGGTTCTTCTCTGCCTCCTTTTTATGCATGCCAATTGTTTGCCAGTAATCAATGATTTCATCGCTTGTCAAATTTTTCAGACTATTCTTATCTTTCTTGATAAGCTTTTGAGCCAAATAATGAATACAAGATTCCCTTAATTCCAAAAGGTCTATAGCCTGCACCTTATCCATTGCGTAGGCTACGTATTTGTTATACAGTATATCAGGGAATCTAATGGAATAGATATTCAAAACTTCCTACGGATAAGCTGGGGGGCTGATAGGCTACACAGGATTGTCTAAGGTAATTGATAGGACTTTCCTATGTTTACATTTATTTGCTTGTTGTTTCACAGCAAATATGACATGTCCGACTGATTCAATTTCAGATTTCAACTTTTTATGATTCAACCCTGGATGTTGATTATTTTTCTAGCATTTTAGCTAATCACTGACAGTATGGAAACTGAAGGATATGACAACCCTCTACATAAACTCACCCGAACCGGACCTTCAAAGTAATCAAAAGTACTCCATTTACCGTACTACCAAAGTTATCAATATAATCCACAAGTTCCTAATGATATATCGCTAGGGGCCACCATTTACTGTAGTGGGCAGTAATATTTGATATGTGTATATACAGTGTATTATATATACATCACATGCAAGTCATAATAAGTCTAAGCATCCAGCCTATTACAATGTTTATCTGACTCCAAGAAGATAATTCAAATATACAGGCAAGCATTAGACAATGAGTTGACGTTGACTAGCAAGAATTGGTCTGATAATTGTCTATATCAAAGGCAGTCATTTAATTAATGTTGTACAATGAATGGATTCACATACAAGGCATAGAGATTAAGTTACATGCATTACCAAGCATACTTCCAGGCATATAGACCCTAAGGTTAATGTTGAAGACAAAGCATGAACAAAGAGATGCCTATTAGGCCAGAGGCCTAGAAGCCTAGGAAATGTGAATTGATCATACAACCTTCCTACATGGACTGGATAAAGGATAAGAGAAAGAACAAAGGCATTAAATTAAGCAATAAGGCCCGCGGAGGTGTGATATATGGCCAATATACCACGGCTAAGGGCTGTTCTTATGCACAACACAATGCAGAGTGCCTGCATACAGCCCTTAGCCGTGATATATTAGCCATATATCACAAACCCTCGAAGTGCCTTATTGCTATTATAAACTGGTTACCAATGTAATTAGAGCATTAAAAATTCATGTTTTGTCAAACCCGTGATACAGAATACAGTCTGATATACCACGGCTGTCAGCCAATCAGCATTCAGGGCTCGAACCACCCAGTTTATAATTACATTTATAACATCTGAAGGTTTCCATTAAACCAAAAACCAAAAACCATTGACCAATCAAACAATGCCAAGTTTACAGTAACCTAAACACTCACAGGCCGAAACCCCCGAAGGGTGTCACAGCATTTAAAGGCTTGTGTAGGGGCTGAGACCAACGTTAATAAGAGATAATAGAGTAATTCCGAGTTCACACTGTACAGATACAAGTAACCACAGAGATCATACATCCATATAGATATCATCACAATTTTCCTCAGTGAACAATGGCACGCCTGCTCTCGCTCTCCCTCTCTGGCACTTGAGCGGCGCCAGACTGCCTATCATTACACACACCTGTCCCCTTCGTTACGCGCACCTGCGCCTCATTGGACCCACCTGAACTCTATCATTATTTGATTGCCTCCCCTTTATCTGTCTGTTTCCTCTGTTTGTTCCTTGTGTGTGCATTGATGTCGTTATTTTGTCCCCTGTCCAGAAGCTGTTCCTGTACTGTTTCATGTCCGTTATTTATTAAATGTTCTCCCTGTACCTGCTTCCTATCTCCAGCGTCGATCCTCACAAACAAGTAGATTGATACCAAACATGGATACTATAGTATTAATCTATCACTCATTCAATAGTCAGCCCTCTGGATACTGTAACAGAGAGATGCATTTTGGCCTCTCAGAGGGGGAAGGACGGAATAATCCTTGGGAATTGTCCTTTGAGCTTTCCTTGTGTTCCTGGACCATTTGCCATGCAACTCCAGGTGTCAGAGAGCACATCAATTAGTTCCCGAGGCAACTATTAGAATTTTAGCAACCAGGAAATGTAGGAGTGATTTCTGCATAGTTAACTTTAAGACGCGCAGTCACCGGCGTTTTCAGACAGAGGTAATTATGCAGGATGGAGTTACTGTTGGTCCATTTACCCAAAGTATTTATAATACTTGTCTAATCCATTACCTTGTCAGTTATGTAAATTTAGTAGAAAATATTTCAGTGGAATCAACAACATGCCTGCAGCAGACATTTAATATTGATCAACTACATCATTTTTGCTCACAGTGTGACAATTCTATACAAACTATAAATGTGCACTGGTATAAAACTCAATCAAGTATAGTGTACTGTACCTACAGTACTTCTCACTCTGTTTGCAGTCAAAAAATTGCTTATTCCTGAGACTTCATCTGAACTGTGCAATCATGCAAAGAAGAAGTAATTGGCATTCAACGTGCAAGTTCAGAGAACCTTCTGTTTTCAGAATGATTAGCATAATTATTGCATTGTGGAAATCAAAGACTCTGCGGTCTTTAAAAGTTTAAAGGAACACCGTCCCAGGAGTGATTCTCATGAACAGGAGGCTAAGAAACCTTTGTAATGAGCTGATGATAATTAGTGGAATTGTGTTGAATCGGGTAACGAAGGAGGAAAAGCAAATGATAGCTCCAGGCTTTAACAAAAGTCAAGGTGTGCCACACAGAGGTAATAGGATTATAGAGATATCATTAGTGTTTGGGAAGCTACTCTGAAAATATAGTTTACAAAGCTACCAATGAAGTCACACTGGAGTAGGCTACACTAAAGCTACCCTTAAGAAAAATCAATTGTTTACTTAACTAAAGTTTCTTTGAAAAAGTAGTTCACTACATCAAAACTACTTCGTGATAACTGATCATATCTAAATCTGACATGTCATAGACAACAAATTGCAAGAACAGATCACTCTGGAGTCAGATGTTAACAGAAGCAGATGTTAATAACAGAATTCGGAATTTAGTCTATTAAACACAAATCAATGTTTTAACTCTCTGGGATAGCGGGACGGTAGCGTCCCATCTGGCCAATAGCCAGGGGAAATGTAGAGCGCCAAATTCAAAATAATTATATAAAATCAAACTTTCATTAAATCACACATATAAGATACCAAATTAAAGCTACACTCGTTGTGAATCSAGCCAACATGTCAGATTTRAAAAAGGCTTTTCYGRGAAAGCATAAGATGCTATTATCTGATGATAGCACAATGTCAACAAAGAGAYTGTAGCATATTTRAACCATGCCGGCGKTACTCAAAACGCAGATATAAAATATYAAACATGCATTACCTTTGACGAGATTCTTTTGTTGGCACTCCAATATGTCCCATAAACATCACAAATGGTCCTTTTGTTCGATTAATTCCGTCCATATATGTCCAAATTGTCCATTTATTTGTCCCGTTTGATCCAGAAAAAAKKYSRTRCKKRTTMYYYYADSMRKKRWKKAAAWWWRDAAAAAAATTACCTCTAAACTTTGCCAAAACATTTCAAACTACTTTTGTAGTACAACTTAAGGTATTTGTAAACGTTAATAATCGATCAAATTGAAGACGGGTCTATCTGTTTTCAATACAGGAGGACAACAAACTAATGCTACTTTTCAAGTCTTGCGCAACTCTCAAACATTACACATGACGTTACTCTACTTCCTGATGGCCTTCTTCTTCATTTCACAAATGAATATCCTCAACCTATTTCCTAAGACTGGTGACATCCAGTGGAAGCAGTAGGAACTCAGAACAGGGTGATCAGAAATGTTGTATTCCAATGAAAACTCATTGAACAGACAGTGAAATAAAAAAATAAATGGTTAGTCCTCAGGGTTTTGCCCACTACATAAGTTCTGTTATACTTACAGACATGATTCAAACAGTTTTAGAAACTTCAGAGTGTTTTCTATCCAAATCTACTAATAATATGCATATCTTATATTCTGGGGATGAGTAGAAGGAAGTTGAAATTGGGCACGCTATTTTTCCCAAAGTGAAAACTCTGCCCCCTATCCTAGAGAAGGGGAGTGTTAGGCAGGTCTGATTCTGAAAAAGAAAGGAAATTCTTGCCTGCTTCACCTATATTTTATTTTGGAGGGGGAAAAAAGTAGTGTGTAGTTCCAGTAGTTAGCTACACCCCTACACCACACAGAAAAGTAATTAACTACTGATACACTAGTTGAATTTAGTTACAGTTTTTTACAATTGCTAACAAGCATTTACATATACTTAAGATACTTTTTCTAAACTCTTAACACCTACATCACACAATTAGCCAAATAGTACATTTTATGCTAAAAAACTAATTTTGTTCATTAAATACCAACACTAAATTTCAAAATGCAAAAAAACTTTCTCTATCAAAACACGGCAAACCTGATTTAATATCTAATCATTCTGTCAAAACACTAGCACGTGTTTTCTATCCAAGAGGAACATATAGTCAATCATAGCACAACAACTTTCAAAATACTAACAGTTGATGGCATTACCAAAACTGTATTACGTTTCATGTTTCAGTTATAGCTGTAGACAATAGACAATATGAAATCCATTGTTTTTTATAATTCAATTTCCTTTTACTGTAAACCACTCTACATGTTTTGGTTGAGTGTCGAATGTGTGCTATTTTGGCAACATTCTATCTAAAAGTGAATGAGTCATCTTTACTTTAAAGAATGTACAGTAGAAAAAAAATAGTAAGTGACAGAATTGCTGCAGTAAAAGCTTTATTAGCAACACGAAACTGCTGCCAGTGATCAACAAAAAAATCCAACATACATGGCCTTTGGTTCCAAATGTGTAAAAATAAAACACAATTACAGTAAAAAAGGCACAGAAGGGAAAAAAACACAAATGCACAGTCCTGTTCTAATCTATATGATCTTCAGCATTTGGCCACATGTTCTCGTCCACATCACATCTTATGTCGTCTCTCGCTATGCATCTTGGATAGAAACGCCTGGCATGCCTTATCCACCCCTGGCAGTCTTCAGCTGAGATGTCTCTGCAGCCGGCATCCATTGCATCCAGGGCGCTCAGTGTTGTAGGGACCAATCTGGCATTTCTGCAGGACCAAACCAGCACTCCAGATTGCAGCACACATTGTGATATTTGCTCCTCTCTGACCCGGCACATCAACGGTGGCCTTTTTCCCCATGACGTCTCTTCCCCGCCGATGTGTTTTTGCCAGGTTAAACCCTGCCTCGTCTACTTAAATGATTTCATGTGGGGTCTGATTAGCCTCCAACTCCATGACTCTCTGAAAGAAATTAAACATAGTATGTGTAAATGATTTTCAGTATGTCCTACTGTATGTACTGTAACCAATGTTTACATGTAGAGTAGCATAGTGTAAAACTCATTATAGAAACAAGACATAAAGGATAGACACCATACCTGGACGTAATGGTGCCGGAGTTCCTTGACCCGCTCACTGTTCCTTTCAAAAGGAACTGTGTACAACTGTTTCATTTGAACTCTGTGTTTGGTCAGAGCATTGGTAGTCATGCTGATGCTTTCCACATTGTGAATTACCAGGTTGTCCTCTACAATTCTGGTCTGAATTTCTCTTAGTTTTATTGCATTGTCAGCAATGACCAATCCTACAATGGCTCTCGGGTCTTCACTGAGGAGCTTTCCTCTTCCCTCAGAGGGAGGGAAACGTTGCGGTCTTTAGAGGAACAAAAATACAACATATGTATTTGCATTTGGACTGGTGGGATACAGTTACTGTGGGACATAGCAACAGTACTGATAGAAGAAGCCCTTGTGAAATGCATTACTTACCTGTTGGTTTGTTGAAAATTCTGGATAATGGAAGCCACGGTTGACTGTCTGAGATTAGGCTGGACTCTTTTACTAGCCTCTCTCAGTGATAGACCATGGTATTAGGCTGGACTCTTTCACCAGTCTCTCTCAGTGATAGACCATGGTATTAGGCTGGACTCTTTCACCAGTCTCTCTCAGTGATATACCATGGTTTATCACATGGTCTATGATGGTGGCTCTTATGTCATCAGTGACAACAGCTCTTACTCTCCTTTGAACACCACCACGCATTCTTACTCCTCTCCCCCTACCTCTCCTTCTCCCTTGTCCTGGTCCAACTACTCCTCTGCCTGGTCCAGCTACTCCTCTCCCGGTTGTCCAACTACTCCTCTCCCTGGTTCCAACTACTCCTCTGCCTGGTCCAAACTACTCCTCTGCCTGGTCCAGCTACTCCTCTCCCTGGTCCAACTACTCCTCTGCCTGGTCCAGATACTCTCTCCCTGGTCCAACTACTCCTCTGCCTGTCCAGCTACTCCTCTCCCTGGTCCAACTACTCCTCTGCCTGGTCCAGCTACTCCTCTCCGTTGTCCAGACATCATTTTTTCTCTCTCTGCTCCTCTGTGTTGTTCTGTACCACATTGAACAAAATCAATACAAATAGTCCTTTTTACTGTGTATGTCCATGTAATTGAAAGAACTTCAACACCTGGCTATGTCTCCGATTGAGATTGGAATCAGCTGTGGTTGGTCTATTTTACACAACTTACAGTAAATCAGTTATTTCTCAATGTTTCAATGATCCGTTTATTCAAAAATGCTTATCAGCTGTTTCAATATAGCTTTTGAGCTGCTGTTGTTGCAGACGTAGAGGCTTTAACTATATTTAAGGTTTGGAACATTAGGTCTTCATTTCTGGCATGCTGTGTCAAGCATTTGTAAATAAGACAAGAAAGATCCATAACTTTGGCATTGGCTAAGCTTGTATGTAAAAAAAATGTGAGCATTTTAAGAAACATGTTAATAGACTGCATATTCTGTGAAAACAACATGAATTGTGTTAATGGTATGGTCCACGACAGACTGATTGGTAATATATTAGATAACCATGTGGTCATCACGTGTTGTGTGTAAACACCTTTGATCTGATTACGTTGGTATGGAAGACTTTGATGTAGGTCTGTGTGTGTGTGTGTGTGTGTGTGTGTGTGTGTGTGTGTTGTGTGTGTGTGTGTGTGTGTGTGTGTGTGTGTGTGTGTGTGTGTGTGTGTGTGTGTGTGTGTGTGTGTGTGGTGTGTGTGTGTGTGTGTGTGTGTGTGTGTGTGTGGTGTGTGTGTGTGTGTGTCTGTATGTGTTTTTTAAATGTTTGTTTATTAATTCAACCATTTAAAATAACAAGCACACATAAAAATTGAAAAGTCATACATGCAAATGAGTACAATCATGGAGGATAGATAACACCCAATAAAGTCTGGGACTTGTTTACATTGTGGTCATCTTGAAACAAGATGGCTAGGCAAGATCGAACACGGTTGAACACAGTATGACAGCGAGATGATAAAACATAAAAACAAAGAAGAAGAACATCTATCTCATCATTGCAGTTACATGTACAGTACATCGTAGGGTACCTTCATCTGGGCACAGAAGATATCAAACTGTTGTTTACTTTATTTTTAAAGCTGCACAGAGATGACGTCGTTTTTGTGGGCAGAGGCAACTCATTCCAATCTGAGGCTCCAGTATACAAGAAAGTACCTTTTCCAGCATTACTCCTGAAACTGTATAAGCACACATCAGCAACACCTGATCTGGTGCTGTGATTGTGTGCATCCCTAACATGGGGAAAGTAATCAGTTAAATATCTGCACGCAGAACCATAACTATTCCTGTAAACCAAACCCAGTCTAATCTGGGACACCCTCGCTACAACAGGCAGCCAGTTGAGTTCCTGAAAGCAGCTCCAGCTCCTGTGGACTCACCTTCAATACTACACTGATCAGCTTATTCTGGGCTATCTGGAGCTTTCCCTTCATAAGCTTAGATAAGCCCCCAAACCAGGAAGTACTAGCGTAGTCAAAATGGCATTGAATGAGGGCAGTGGCTAGCACTCTTATGGAGTCCTTATCAAGCAGCTTGGACTTTCTAGACAAAAACGTAGTCCTGGCATTAACCTTCCCTAGCACTTTAGTGGCCAAGCTCACACCTCCCAAGCTTCCATCAAGATGCATCCCAGGTAGCTAACTGAGGTTTTAGTAGTTCGCACCTCATCCCCTAACTCGACTCTGATTTCAGAGTACCTATCCCAATTTTGGTCTGGACCCAAAAATAATTGCCTCAGTTTTACCTAAGTGCAGAGATAGCTTATTATCTCCAAGCCATTTGCTAATGTTAGTAAGCTCTGTGTTTAGAATGCTCTCCAACATAGTTTTACTTTTATGAGACACCAGAAGATTAGAATCATCTGCATAAAGGAAAAGACGGCAAGAACAAGCATCTTTCATATCGTTTATATACAGTAAAAACAGTAGAGGCCCAAGCATGCTACCCTGCGGAACTAATTTGTTCTGCCTGAGACAGTGAACCATTAACCTCTACTACTTGCTCCCTACTACTTTACCCAGCCTAGAGGGATACTGCATAATCCCAGGGCCTCCAGTTTGGAGATTAGGAGACAGTTGTTAACTGTATCACAGGCCTTCCGTAGGACAAGCAGTACCATTCCACAGAGATTTCCCTCATCAATCTCTTTCCAGATGAAGTCAGTCAAGTAAAGTAGACATGAATCAGTGGAGTATGTTTTTCTAAAACCCGACTGAAAATCATATATTAGACTTTGTTTGATGACATATTCATGAATTTGCTCGTTTACAACTCTCTCCAGTATCTTTGATGTTATATTGAGGATAGATACAGGCCTATAATTCCCAGGATCAGACTTTATCCCCTTCTTATACAGAGGTATAACTTTAGCTTGTTTCATGTTGTCACGTTCCTGACCTGTTTTCTGTTTTGTATGTGTGTGATGGTCAGGGCGTGAGTTTTGGGTGGGCATTCTATGTTGTGTGTTTCTATGTTGGTTTAGGGTTGCCTGGTATGGCTCTTAATTAGAGGCAGGTGTTTTGCGTTCCTCTAATTAAGAGTCATATTTAGGTAGGTTGTTTCACTGTGTTGGTTGTGGGTGGTTGTTACCTGTCTCTGTGTTTGTGTTCTGCACCAGATAGGTCTGTATCGGTTTTCACGGTTTGTTGTTTTTGTTTGTTGTTTGTAGTGTTCACTTGTCGTCAAATTAAACATGTTGAACACTAACCGCGCTGCACTTTGGTCCTCTCCTTCACCCCTGGAAGAAAGCCGTTACACATGTCCCTGGGAAGGATTCCTTGTTCAAGAATGAGATTAATGATATGCGTAAAGAAGGGGCAATCTGCTCAGCACAATCTCTAAGAAAACTTGCAGGAATATTTTCCAGGGTTGTGGCTTTGGAGCATTTAAGTTCTGCTCGCATAATGACTATTTAGCTGATGCTACCTTTGCAAAAGAAAAGAGTTTGGCTGAACCTCTAACTCGGCATAACATTTCTTGACTTGGTCGTTTCCATACAAACCAGAACTGGTGGGTAGCTTGCTAACCAGATTACTGACAACAGAAGTAAATAAATATTTGAATTCATTGGCAACCTCTGTTTTCTCAGATGTGACGCATTTCAGGAATCTAGGTGTATGTCGCAAGTTTTTTGCAGTAGTTTTTTGGCAGAAATACCTTCTGGAACATGTGAACTTCCATGTGCCTTAATAACAAACTTGTATTCCATCCATAAATACGAATACAATTGTTAAATTACGAGCCTAGTTCGTTTAGCCATGGAAAAAGGCAGGAACCTTCACACTAGCCATGGATTGTCTGAGATAATGTATGGGCTTGACATGCAGGGAGATTTACATTTACATTTAAGTCATTTAGCAGACGCTCTTATCCAGAGCGACTTACAAATTGGAGATGAGTTTGGATTGGTCTGCCATGTAGTGCGCTTCTGTCTATAACGTGAGCTGTTCAGTATGTGTTGACAATCTTTTCTACCGCATCATTTTTGAAAGAACTACAAAAGTTTTGCTACTTTTCTCAACAATACGAGTGATGGGCTACTTTCTGTGCATGCCACGGTCAGTGTGAACCGGAGTGACTTGACACAAAGCTGGCCAAACAAGATGTACTGTAGCTACATACAAAAAATAAGTTAAATGGTTCCAGTCTGCCATGAGGCATTCAATCCATGTATACGGGTATGAGTCTAGCTACATTTTCCAGATATAAGTTTCTAATTTAGTCAGAAAGTCATTTTTATTGCAAGTTAAAGCATACTGTTAGTTAGCTGGCAAATGTTAGCTTGCTGGCTCGCAAGCTATCATTACGTGTATGATCTGTGTAGTAATATTATTCAAATCAGCAGTCCATTTGCATTGCTAGTTATAGCCTAATGTTAGCTAGTTAACATTGAACCTAGTTTGTTAGTTTTAGCTACCTGCAGATTCATACTACAGCCATGACAACGTTTGTATTGGCAGTAGAATGAGTTGGGGTTATGTCATTGTTTAGCTAGCTAGCTAGCTACCAAGCTAGCTACATGTATAAATAAAATAAATGATTATTACATGACCCATCAAATTAGCAGGTATGTCTGGGGGGGATTACGCCCATTGATTGTATTTCATGAATATGCGTACACGTCTAGACAATAGTGATCAATGCACTTAGCT
The DNA here is from genome assembly GCF_002910315.2 of Salvelinus sp. IW2-2015. NCBI lineage: Eukaryota > Metazoa > Chordata > Actinopteri > Salmoniformes > Salmonidae > Salvelinus > Salvelinus sp. IW2-2015. The sequence goes on along the minus strand of NC_036867.1, from coordinate 9,797,637 downwards.
AGATGTGGGTGAGGGGTGGTTATAACAATTCCTTCACATGACCCAGCGTCATCTATTTATAAAATATTTTTATCGGGACACATTCTGTTTTTGATATTGCTACTATGCAAGTATGCAAGTACTATCACTGTACCGTTTACACCTTCTGTATCCTGTGCATGTGACAAAAAACCTTAGATATTATGTGATACAGCATGTGTTCACCACATGTGAATCCTTAAAAAGATGAGTGGGACTAAGGGTTAACTTCTTTCAGCTAGTGGGAAGAATTTTTATGTTCGGGAAAAATAACATTCCCAAGGTCAACGGACTATTTCTCAGGTCCAGATGCTAGAACATGCATATAATTGACAGATTAGGATAGAAAACACTCTAAAGTTTCCAAAACTGTCAAAATATTGTCGGTGAGTATAACAGAACTGATTTCGCAGGCGAAAACCTGAGGAAATCCAACCCGGAAGTGCCTTTTATTTGGGAATAGGTACGCTGTAGAGTTGTACATACTGCAGCCTCTGTCAAAGGACCGATGCCCAGTCGTACGCTGTAGAGTTGTTCATACTGCAGCCTCTGTCAAGGACGATGCAGTGTACGCTGAAGAAGTTGTTTCTATCTGCAGCCTCTGTCAAAGGACCGATGCCAGTCGTACGCTGTAGAGTTGTTCATACTGCAGCCTCTGTCAAGACCGATGCCAGTCGTACGTCTGTAGAGTTGGTTCATACTGCAAGCCTCTGTCAAAGGACCCGATGCCCCAGCCGTACGCTGATAGAGTTGTTCATACTGCAGCCTTGTCAAAGGACGATGCCCAGTCGTAGCTGACAGAGTTGTTCATACTGCAGCCTCTGTCAAAGGGACCGATGCCAGTCGTACGCTGTAGAGTTTTTCATACTGCAGCCTCTGTCAAAGGACGATGCCCAGTCGTACGCTGATGAGTTTGTTCAACTGCAGCCTCTGTCAAAGGACCGATGCCCAGTCGTAACGCCTGTAGAGTTGTTCATACTGCAAGCCTCTGTCAAAGGACCGATGCCAGTCGTCACGCTGAGAGTTGTTCATACTGCAGCTCTGTCAAAGGACGATGCCCAGCCGTGACGCTGAAGAGTTGTTCTACTGCAGCCTCTGTCAAAAGGACGATGCCCAGTCGTATGCTGAAGAGTTGTTCATACTGCAGCCTCTGTAAAAGACCGATGCCCAGCTCGTACGCTGAGAGTGTTTCATAACTGCAGCCTCTGTCAAAGGACCGGTGCCCAGTCGTACGCTGAGAGTTGTTCATACTGCAGCCTCTGTCAAAGGACCGATGCCAGCGTACGCTGTAGAGTTGTTCATACTGCCAGCTCTGTCAAAGGACGATGCCCAGTCGTACGCTGTAGAGTTGTTCATACTGCAGCCTCTGTCAAAGGACCGATGCCCAGTCGTACGCTGAAGAGTTGTTCATACTGCAGCCTCTGTCAAAGGACCGATGCCCAGTCGTACGCTGAAGAGTTGTTCATACTGCAGCCTCTGTCAAAGGACCGATCGCAGTCGTACGCTGTAGAGTTGTTCATACTGCAGCCTCTGTCAAAGGACCGATGCCCAGTCGTACGCTGTAGAGTTGTTCATACTGCAGCCTCTGTCAAAGACCGATGCCCAGTCGTACCTGAAGAGTTGTTCATACTGCAGCCTCTGTCAAAGGACCGATGCCCAGTCGTACGCTGTAAGAGTTGTTCATACTGCAGCCTCTGTCAAAGGACCGATGCCCAGCCGTACGCTGTAGTTGTTCATACTGCAGCCTCTGTCAAAGGACCGATGCCCAGCGTACGCTGTAGAGTTGTCATACTGCGCCTGTCAAAGGACCGATGCCGCGTACGCTGCACAGAGTTGTTCATACTGCGCCTCTGTCAAAGGACCGATGCCCAGTCGTACGCTGAAGAGTTGTTCATACTGCAGCCTCTGTCAAAGGACCGATGCCCAGCCGTACGCTGTAGAGTTGTTCATGTTCTCTGTCAAAACACTGATGTGCACACTAACAAGTCAGCTCCATGAAAAAAGATGCCTCTGAGGTATCAACTAAATTACAGCACAACTCACAATGAGAAATTGCATGACGGGGAGCATATCACACAGGATATGTACAGCTACCGCCGCAATGAATTATACATATAAAACAAGTGAAATGACGGTTGTTTATGATTCGGGGTCCACATACATACCCCTTTTGTTTAGAAATGTTTTTCTCCAGAGGGATTTTGTTTGGTTCTTTAGGGTCTAATAGCCATATGTATTGTGTAAGATATTGTATTCCCCAGGGGGTCAGCAAATTAAGTGGTACAGAAGAAAATGTAACTTGTCATCCAGGACCATGTGAACAACATGTGTGGTGGTTGAAAAAGAAGAACAGAGACAGAGAGAGAAATAAATAAAGAGATCTTCCCTGTTGTGCATTTTAAACCTATGTTCATCTTTGATGCTATTCCCAGTTGAAAAATAGATCATTTATACCACGGATGAATATAGATGGCCATAGAGCAATATGTAGGCTATCTATGCATGTTATTTTGGTGGAGGCACCGCTATCACCCATACTAGATCAGTCTGAAATCGGCACTTATTATAACAGCCATTTGCAGTGCTCTGGCGCCTAGTAACCGCTTCAGAATGCCAGATATTGACATCCTCCTCCTTATTGGTTCTTTCAGCCGCGTCTTCCCAGACTCTGTTGTTTCCCGGCTTAACTTCTCCCAGTGTGGCGCCTTTGGAGGCATGCTCCACTAAAACGCTCCCTCACAGACAATTAGATTGACAACCCTTAGGCAGCCGCAGCTCTCAACAATGGCTGTGTATCCCACATAGAGACTGCACAACACCGGCTATTTCCAGACGATGGGTTAGAAGGAGCTAAAAGTGAACATGGGGAAATTGGTATTCTTGTCCCAAGTTTGAAGGCTGCAGATGAGCATTGCATTCATTAAGATTCCAAAACACGAATCCTCGAGGACATTAATATTGCAACAGATAATGGAATATGTCATGGAGATTATGACCGTCATGGTTTGTTATCGCATACATGCGTTTACTTTATTTTCCTCTTTACACTCATTTACATACAATTTCGCAACTTTTCAATCACTCACCTCGCAGATCGTCGGACAAAAGCCTAATCTCAGGATGTAAATCGAGACTCTTGGCCATAATTAAATGATAAGATGTTTATGCAAATACGCCAGATTTTTGTCACTTACAGGACTGCAGCTGCTTGAGTGGGAGCCCTGACAGAACAGATCTTTGATTAAATAGAGGTTTGTAAGGATCATCCCACTTGCTCTTCCTCTGTAAGACTCTATTACACTGAGACTTACCAGTGACTGATTACCTGTGAATGGTGCTGATGCTCCCTGAATGTCATCAGATGCTTCAATAGGACCTAAGGCTGTCCATGAAACTAAGAGCCAGATTCAATCAGACCTGCCTTGGCAATATTAATGGCAAACACACACACGCAGGCAGGCAGGCAGGCAGGCATGTACACGACCTACTCATCCAAGGTTTTTTATTTTTATTTTTATTTTTACTATTTTCTACATTGTAGAATAATAGTGAAGACATCAAAACTATGAAATAACACATATGGAACCATGTAGTAACCAAAAAAGTGTTAAACAAATCAAAATATATTTTATATTTGAGATTCTTCAAAGTAGCCACCCTTTGCCTTGATGACAGCTTTGCAGACTACAAACTTATTTTAACTTGTTGAAACAAAGTTTAGGGGTAGATTTTCGGATTCCTTTCTCTGCAAGTTGAACGAGTGGATTAATCAAATTGATGGCGCCAACTATACGGACTTTTTGGGATATAAAAAATATTTTATCTAACAAAACGGCACTACATGTTATCTCTGGGACCCTTTGGATGACAAATCAGAGGAAGATTTTCAAAAAGTAAGTGAATATTTACTCTTTATATGTGAATGTATGAAACCTATTTTGATATTGGGCGCCGTCCTTAAATAATCGCATGGTATGTTTTCGCTGTAATAGCTACAGTAAATTGGACAGTGCAGTTAGATTAACAAGAATTTAAGCTTTCAGCCAATATAAGACACTCAAATGTACCTAAGTGTTTAACCTCATTAATAAATATTAGAATGTGTTTGAATTACGCGCCTGTAAGGGGTGCGTACTGGCGGCAGAGAAGTCAGACGCAGGAGAGCAAAAACTGTGTTTCCAACGGCGCAGTTTAATAATAAAAACCCACCGGAAAACAGAACAATCAATAAATGGGTACAAACCCTACGCACACCAGACATAACGTGCACAAGCACTTACAATAAACAATACCGGACAAGGACATGGGGGGAACAGAGGGTTAAATACACAACATGTAATTGATGGAATTGAAACCAGGTGTGTGGGAAGACAAGACAAAAGAAATGGAAAATGAAAAGTGGATCGGCAATGGCTAGAAGACCGGTGACGTCGACCGCCGAACGTCGCCCGAACAAGGAGAGGAGCCGACTTCGGAGGAAGTCGTGACAGCGCCCTTCAGTTTCACCGTAAGTTGACCCGCTAGCGGGACACCGATCATTTTAAAGATGAAAATATTAGGCTTTGAATAAACGGTATACTTCCCATTCATATTTTAATAGAATGGGTAATCAGCTTCTTTCCTCCAGGTCGTGTTCTTTCATTTTGCGTTCCCTTCTTTGTGAAATTCAGCTATTGCTGTCTCAACCTCACTAATTTCGCAGCGTGGTATACTGCCTTCGAACAACACCCTAGTAAATCTGACCTTGGGGTGTCTTTGTGAGTGTTTGTTGGCTGGGCATGTGCAGCATTTGATCATTGAAATGAATGTTGTCTCATGACGTCCACACCTCTTAAAATCTTAGTAAGCACAGGCTAATCCATCCTCTGAATGGTATCTGGCAATTTAGCCATTCATAGATTTACAGATGGAAGCTCGTGTCTTGTTTCGCAAATAAACACAATGATATATTGGTGTATAAAACAATGATCACTACAACCAATAGGAATCAGCCAACCAAAGAGCACTACCTATAAGGAAATGGTAATCTGACTACTGCCATTATAACTAGACTCAGAGAGAGGGGGAAATAAATAATGTTGCATGCTTTGGTGCAGACAGTTGTCAGTGAAAGAAATGCTGCAGAATAAAAATAGTGACACAGTCATTACTCAGGGTCTTTGAAAAGAAGGGACTCTCGAGAGACAATGTGCTTTTATGCCATTATGGCTGGGTCCAAATGTGTCCAATGCAACTAATGGATGAGAATGTTACAATTAATGTCACTCCAACCTGTTTGAAAAATCTCTGAATTTTTAACTACACTGAATAAAAATATAAATGCAACATGTAAAGTGTTGGTCCTATGTTTAAAGATAATCCATCCACCTGACAGGTGTGGCATATCAAGAAGCTGACTGAACAGCATGATCATTACACAGGTGCACCTTGTACTGGTGAAAATAAAAGGCCACTCTAAAATGTGCAGTTTTGTCACACAACACAATGCCACAGACGTCTCAAGTTTTGAGAGAGCATGCAATTACAGTAGCATGCTGACTGCAGGAATGTCCACCAGAGCTGTTGCCAGATAATTGAATGTTAATTTCTCTACCTTAAGCCACCTCCAATGTCGGTATGGGCAGGCACAAGCTACGGACACATTTTTACAGCTAATTCATTATTTCCATGACTCTCATCCCAATAAAATAATGATATTTCTCCAATTAGGGCCCTTATTGGCAGCGTCTCACAAATTCACCATTACTAGAGACACAAAACACAGTGAAAGCTCCCACGAGCTGTAAATAACGACCGGGCTGCGACTTCTGCCTCTATAAATATTTTACTGTTTCTTAGAAAAACCTCTGTCACAGAGTGCTGAAATAATCATCCTTCTTTCAGTGTGTTGCCAGGTGTTTAATGATATGCACGCTTTCTAACCGAACAACCGCTCGTTCCTCATGGTCACTCAAACGTCCTCATTGATAATTCATAGTGATATCTGCAATTTAGGGATCCGCTCATAACGCTGTCAGAGCAACATGTATTATGTATAGGTTGCCCGCCGATGCTTTGTTATGTAAGTGGCTGCAGTAGTTCAAAGTTTCACACTTGGAGAAAGTGTGACCTTTTTGAGGTGAAGGACTGGGTGAGCATGAAAGACAAATCAAGAATCACTGTCACAGATAGTGGGGGATGGTGGAGTTACCAGTAAATAAATAATCCCTTTTAGCATTTACTATGTCAACCAGGGCTGAGGGCAAACTTGGGGCTTTGGCCCCGACTTCCTTGCCCAACTTCCTTGCCTAAAAGACTAGACTCCTGACAAGCCCCCATTGACCACTTCCTCCCTAAGCCCTTCTAAGAGCCCTAATGGTTCATCAAGGCCTGCCGTCTTTCACACAGGGGCAGAGAATTAGGGACTGATTACTCCAGTTATACAGGTAGGGGGGAAAGCACATTTAGAAAGGTTGGAGAAGTAGAGGGACTGTGTCTTCGGCCTCTTGAGTAGCCTGTAATAACTTAGATTTTGGTGAATAGATGCATTTTTCTCTTATGTTAGCAGGGACTGAATCGATATTATGCCTGAATACATTTGCTTTAGCTGGTAAACACCTGGTATTGACCTGATTTGACTTAAAAGTTCTACATCTAAATGGTTATTACCGAGTGTTTTTAACTTTATCATTACCAGCTGCAGCAGAACTGCAAAATAAAGTGTTTCCAACATGAAGTACCTTGAAGTTGAAAATCCAACTGTTTAGATTCGTCTGTTTTCGAACCACCCTGCCAGCATGCCTTAAATGGTCTCTTCCCTATAAATAGCCTGTCTACAGCCAGTCTCTGGTGTACATAACCCATTAACTATTAACCTGAAGCTGATATGGGCGGCAGGTAGCCTAGTGGTTAGAGCATTGGGCCATTAACCGAAAGGTCGTTAGTTTGATTCCCTGAGCTGGCAAGGTAAAAATGTGTTGTTCTGCCCCTGAACAAGGCAGTTAACCCACTGTTCCTAGGCCGTCATTGTAAATAGGAATTTGTTCTTAACTGACTTGCCTAGTTAAATAGAAATAACCAAACACTCTTTCGTTTCTGTGTGTGCAGCTGAGAATACAGTGGCCAATGCGGAGCCTTTCTCCAATTCACTGCTTTGAGTCTATGCCCCTTTGCCAATCCAATTAGCAACAGTAGCAACTCGCCTTCACTTCCATTTAATATGCTTGCTCAACTTTTTCTGAGGGATTAAAGAAGAGGCTTTCTAATGTATGAGACCAACAGTGAGCAGCTACAGTACAGTAAATGCATGTCCCCATGTGACCTGAATGGGTTTGTTCAATTCACCCAGCACTGTTCTAGCCTGGTCCTAGATCTGTTTGTGCTGTATAGCCAGCTCCTTTGGTCATTGTCAAGACAGCAAAAACAGTTCTGGGACCAGACTAGCACTGTTCCATATGAGCACTTGTTTCGATGTCCATCACCTATTTTGTATGATACAGTATGTTATGATTTACAACTCTTATTATATGTTACGAATTTGCAAAAGGTACAATATGTTACGAATTTGCATACCGTAAAATATGTTACGAATTTGCTAAATGTATGATACGTTACAAATTCTACCCAGATGGCTAGGTGGCTAAAAAGTAGTAAATAGCTGAAATATTAAAGTTATCCATGATGAGATTCAAACCTGCAACCTTGCGTTATACGCCCACTCATCCATTCGAACCTGCAACCTCACGTTATACGCCCACTCATCTACCCCGACTTAACAGACAAAGAAAAGTAAGGTGGTTGGTCAGCCAGCTTACTTATGTTTGTCCTTTAAGTAACCATCTGTCTTATGTAACCATACCAAACATAACATATTATACTAATTTGGAGTCCCAGATTTACTTTACTATGTTACGTCTAGTCTATGAGAACAGGCTGGGGTCCCATGTGGCTCAGTTGGTAGAGCATGGCACTTGCAATGCCAGGGTTGTGGGTTTGATCAGTACGTGGGGAAAAGTATGAAAATATATACACTCACCACTGTAGGTCTTCTAAATGTGAAATGCAAATGTTTTTTGACGTCAATCCCATGAAAGCATCAATGTACTGTACAGTAATTACATCTACTTAGTTATTAATAGGGTGATATCAAAGGGGATGAACCAAGAATAGACTCATCATGCAAGTTCAGTTAAATAAACCAGGTTAGGCTGTTTAGCGTCTTCGTCTCATAGCCTAATTCTTTCAGAACCTCATTTAATTTTAATAACACGTTTCAACATGTCTCAGAATGGAATTTCAAACTACAGAAATTATCTCTCAATTGGTATTTCTATGGTCTATCCACCACTATTCACCGAAAAAGTAGAATGGTTGAACCCTCACGTGTGGTACACACATACCAAATTTCTATTGACCTGAAAGCATTATTTAGGTGAAACTTTGAGAATACCTAGACTTGGCCCCAAATCTGTAAGGCAGGCATCCAGATAAACATTTTAGTCATCCAGGGATTGGACAGCTAGATCAACAATTATCACTTCATATCAACCCAAGGGTACTTTTTGCCATCTCATCAGTAACAAGAACATATTTGTTCTTTGCTCAGGTTTCCCTTCTCCTACCCATGCTGTCCTCTTAAGAGTTAAATAAAGGTTAAATTAAAAATTAAAAAATAGAGTTTGTTCTCACAGGGGCAGTGAAGTTTTGCAAAGGCTTTACTTTACATTTGATTTAATTATTTAAATTGTACACCTCACTTTTTCAAACATTGCAAGAACATCAGGTGAGATTAGTATCCCTACCACATCACCATTTGTTAGCCACTGAAAGGCTCCCCAGGTCTCTGTCTATCTGTGTCACTGTAGCCACGACAATCCCTGTTGTTGTCTACAGATATAGGATCTTAATTTGATTACTCTTTTGTTGCTGAGAATTTTCCTGCACTGCAGGAAATGTAAACTTGTAGTGTATTCAAAGTTTTAAAAGGCTTCTAAAGTTAGTCATTTCCATTTTAAATTGTCAGACTTGATTTGCCTTAACGAAAATGTCCATCAATTGTAAACATTAATAATCCATTCACAATAATAATCCATTCACATTTCCAGTTGCTGCAGGAATATTTTCATGCTGTAGCAAACTGGCCAAAATGAAGATCCTACATCTGTATCCGTCTGGTCAAGTTAATTCCAGTTGATAGTGTCTGACAGCTCTCACCGACTGGTCTTCAGTGAGACACGATCCGCTTTGTACGGCGGTTCGTCCCTGGCTCCCACACTGATCGCCGTGGTGTTTAGAGATAGAACGTCCCATTGCGGGTCGGAGAGAAAAACGGGCGCTGATTCCTCATGACAGGCTCTCCCATGTGGACAGACCCACTATATCGCCTCAGATCACTCACTGCCACACCAGCTTATTTTCTTTCTCTGAGAGTCCATGGCAGGTATGGAGGCAGGGCTGGCAGGATATAGCCTTGAGTGGACTGGAGAGAGTCCCAATAGGTTTGTTTAAAGTTCAACCGGTCAATGGACGCAGCTCTTGTCTGCTGTGCTCGTCAGAGAGGGGTGTGATATTCTCAGTCAAGGGATGAAAAGACGGACCCAGCATTTGACAACACTGCCAATCTTAAACGCTCAGAACATGAGAGGTCTAACTTGGCTCACAATAGATACTGTATGATCACAGTTGGATGTACCGATCCATTAAAGATGACTAATGTCTTTCAGTATGTCACAGAGGTGATCCTGATTCCGAAAACATGTATCCGATTTAAACTTTTAGTTAATAGAAGTTAAAGACTTAGTAGGACCTTTATGAGAAAACATGTCTCAACTAATCATTGTCGGTGTGTTTTGGTGATTGTGTGCATTCTTTAAAGTCCTCTTCAACTCAGAGGGATTGAATAATTAGAGTGCTCCTAGAAAGAAGACTCCATTCATGTCCTATCTGATATAGTGTATGTTTGAGAAATACACTAGCATTTAAGGCCTTCAAATGCCCTCATACAATTGCTCACAATCCCAGCACACACTTTTGATTTAAGAGGCTTTGCTACAGTTCAATAAAACTGAGAGGAAAACTCTGACTTAATTAAAGGCTAACAAAAAATAGGAGGCACATTCATTCCAAGCTAGACATCAAATGCAAAAATGCACTTGATCAGCCACATAAGACTTAGAGAAATCAAAAAATCTAAACAGGCAGGAAATTGGGTCAACATTATCGAGGGAGCATACAAAGAAAGGGAGAGAAGATAGAATATGAAAGATCAAGAGAAGAAGACCTCAAATGGAGGAGGAGGAAGATGGAGACAAGAAGGAGAAGAAAAGAAGAGGAGGGGGACTCCATCTATATAAGTCTGATGGTGGTAAAGTGGTCTTTACAATATCATGTTAAAGATCTGGTCACATTATACATTACATTTACATTTAAGTCATTTAGCAGACGCTCTTATCCAGAGCGACTTACAAATTGGAAAGTTCATACATATTCATCCTGGTCCCCCCGTGGGAATTGAACCCACAACCCTGGCGTTGCAAGCGCCATGCTCTACCAACTGAGCCACACGGGACCAAATTATATACAAATTCAGTAAATTCAAGCTGCTGTAGTTTTACATCTTTGATTTGCAACAACAAAATGCAGTCAAGAAACAAGTCATACGGCGTAGAATCAGGGCTGTTGGCCTATTCTCTAGCCATGTGAGATGCCATGGGCCTTGATTTTGATAAAATACCTACAAGTCCAGTTCTGGCACAAGGTCTTCCTGGTTAGTACTTTTGTGAAGCTCTCCCCATTTCTCCACCCTCCATGCTGAAATTGATGTTTCAATTTTCAATGTCAGGGCCTTGTTATGTTCCTGCACTCTCAGCTGGTTTGGGTGGTGGAAGGGGGGAACAATGGTGGATCAGAAAGCAAGGAGCTCCACCTCATCCGCGGCACAGCGGAGCACCCTGCAGAGTTGATTAATTACCGTGTGTTTACTGGCATGTCAATCTGTTGACAATGACTCATGTTCTGCTGTTCCACTGCAAAATGCATGTTCCCATCAAAGTGTTCACAGTGTAATGCCAGAAAATCGAATGTACACAACCATCAATAAGTAGGCTGCTGGAAACCTCTGGTAGGTAAAACATTTCCAAAGATATTTTGATCATTATTGTGTCTGCTGTGATGATTTTCAAAGCAGCAGCAACAGTCAACCAGACATGCTTTTTTATAATTGTGTCTGTGAGCATGTCGGTGTGTACTCAACCTCTGTGTACTGTATATGTTTGCAAGAAACTCCAGCAAAGTGAACAAAATTGTCAAACTGTGAATACTGGAATATCCCCACTTAACCTTGGTTTAGCATGACTGCACATGACATTTGCCTTCCTAGCAAAGCTATTTCATTACAAACTCTGCATGTCACCATTTTTTAAGAAGCGGGTGAGAGCCTATAAATCTCAGCAGTGTAAAAATAAGGGGGGAAAAGTCTTGTACGGCTGGCACACAATTTTCAAGGACATTCCCGAACAATTAACTTGCGTTTTGGCCATCTCCTCCATTAGTCTTTAGCATTCAGGAACCAGAATTGATTTTGGACATCAGCCACTCTCATTTTATAGAAAGTACACTAAATAGCAAGGGAAACAGAACAAATTGAATTTAGTGTTCAGTTATTTGTAATGTAAAATTAGATATGTGGCCACGTGTGACTTAATAAGGGAGCCAGGGAGAAAATACAGAAGCTGCTCATTGCAGGTTGGGGAGATTTCATCCAAACCTACACTTCATGGTGTCACTTGAAAAAATGACAAGGTAACATAAAATGGTGACTGTCATCACTTATGATAACTATTTATATTTGAATTTGGGCATACATTTTAAACATTGTGGTGCTGCAGCCGTAGTACTACCCTTTTAACTTGTAGTCATTCAGCGCCCAAAACTCGCATGTGGACTCATTGCTAGACGCGAGCTAGAATTATTAATGGCATCTTTGCCTTTAGGCCTGCAATCACTCTCAGACACCCAAGCCTCCTTTTCACTCACTTTTTCTCCCACCTGGTTCAAGAAGTCATACTCTCTAGGGGCCCAGTCACTGAGTGTCCCAAATCTGTCTCCGTCTTTTGTCTTTGGGTACTTACTAGAATATGTATCACACTTACTAAATATGCATCTCGCTCTCTCGCACGTACACACACACACCACACGCACGCACGCACGCACGCACGCACGCCACACACACACACACACACACACACACACACACACACACACACACACACACACACACACACACACACACACACACACACACACACACACACACACACACACACACACACACACACACACACACACACACACACACACACACACACACACACACACACACACACACAGCACACACACACACGCACATCAATCAATCTGTGTCTTTATGGGGAGAAGCTTTCTGGGAATAATGTGTGCCAACGAAGGCAAAGGCAAAGTAATAGAGGAAGAAAACCTCAATGCATCCCAAGCAGCTGTCAACGATCCTGCCAGGTGGCAGTGTATAAAAAACGAATAAAATATGGAAGGATATGCCACTGTTTATTGTCATTGGTTGAGATGGCAATATATATTGTTGAGTCTTTGACAACACTGTCACAATATTGAAACTCTATAATAGTCCTGACAAAGCATGAGTGACAAGACAAGCGTAATGTTAGCAGCAATAGAATGAGTGTGTTTGATCCCTCAGGGGGCGATTAATAACCAATGGCCTTTGATTATAACCCCTGACTTCAAACTAAGCGCTGCAATCCTCTTTAATACATAGTTGAATACTGTTAATACGCCATGTTATTGAACTGTGTAGCTTTTTATCTCATTTACCATTTTCAACATTATTGTAGCCCCACGGTCAGATTTGTGCTTAAAGACAAGGAGATGAATTGATAGAGGTAGTAATCAAATCAAATCAAATCGTATATTTGTCACATGCGCCGAATACAACAGGGGTAGGTAGACCTTACAGTGAAAAGCTAAGGCAGTGAATTGGTAGAGGAATGGAAAAAAATCATAATAATCAAAGGCCAAACATTAGAGTTGCTCTTGAGACTGATGTACAATTTTCTTGTTTGCATACGAGGTCGATTCTGAGAGTAGGCAATGGATTCTGAGAATAGGCAAGGCAGTGGAAATATTCCCTTTTGCATAAGAAATGAAATGCTTGATGGCAATAACACCATGGCCACATGAGAGAGGAATCTAATAAGACAAAGGTCAAAATATGAAATGCTTTTGCAAATGGAAGAAGACATTGACAGGGATGGTATTTACTCTATGAAACCCCTTTGAGCATTGTACAGAAACACAGAATAGAATGACCAGACCACAAAATACATCTGAAAAAAAAATGAAAAAATACATATGATTTGCATGTTCCGCTAACTGCCGTGGTAGCATATTTTCAATGACTGTGACAAATGTAATATCTGTTACAGATGAAAATAAACATACATTTGCTGACATCCAGCATCTACCTCAAACTGTACAGTATTATAATGACTAAATCCTTAAAACACATTCAAATTAATTCGATTTAACTTTTTTAAACACGTGACATTACATTAAATTAGGCCTAACTGAAACCAGAATTTGCTAATGCTAATTATACAGTGAAAAGCATTACAACGTGTTGGCTTAGTCTTTCTGTCTCTTCCATGTTGTTGTTAAGTTTAATATGCCATATTAATTCTTCCCTAGCCTCATCACAAACCAGGCAGGGAAGCCTGGTGAAGTTCCAAGGCAGAAATCAGCTAAAGAGGGATCGGAACCTGGTGTAAATCAGTGACGCCTCGCAACACGTCAAACAAATCAAATGCCATGCTTGGGCAGAGCTCAAAAGCTATGTCAACAACATAATATTTAACAAAACAAGCACTGGTGACAAAACATTTTAGAACGTTGTCAGTACGCTGGTTTTCACAGCATGTCTCTGTTATTTCGAGATGAGCTATAGCTGCAGCAAGGTGGGAGAAATGGTCTACAATGTTGGCCATATCAATATTTAAAATGCTGACGTTTCTGCAGTGATATTTGGCTGTAAAGGCTAGCATAAGGGACAGGTAGCTAGCCACAATGAGTTTTTTTTGGAGAAAAGTCACTTAACCAAAGCTATATAGGTGTAACTAACTAGCTAGCTACTAGCTAGTTCAATTACTCTCACGATTATATAAAGTCAACAAAATTGGAATAAAAACAGCATATTATTGATCCCACCGTACCTTCTCCGCTATGCAATCTGGTTTCAGAGCTGGTCATGGGTGCACCTCAGCCACGCTCAAGGTCCTAAACGACATCATAACCGCCATCGGTAAGAGACATTACTGTGCAGCCGTATTCATCGACTTGGCCAAGGCTTTCGACTCTGTCAATCACCACATTCTTATTGGCAGACTCGACATCCTTGGTTTCTCAAATGATTGCCTCGTCTGGTTTACCAACTACTTCTCTGATAGAGTTCAGTGTGTCAAATCGGAGGGCCTGTTGTCCGGACCTCTGGCAGTCTCTATGGGGGTGCCACAGGGTTCAATCCTCGGGCCGACTCTCTTCTCTGTATACATCAATGATGTTGCTCTTGCTGCTGGTGATTCTCCGATACACCTCTACGCAGACGACACCATTCTGTATACTTCTGGCCCCTCTTTGGACACTGTGTTAACTAACCTCCAGACAAGCTTCAATGCCATACAACTCCCCTTCCGTGGCCTCCAACTGCTCTTAAACGCAAGTAAAACTAAATGCATGCTATTCAACCGATCACTGCCCGCACCTGCTCGCCCGTCCAGCATCACTACTCTGGACGGCTCTGACTTAGAATATGTGGACAACTACAAATACCTAGGTGTCTGGTTAGACTGTAAACTCTCCTTCCAGACTCACATTAAGCATCTCCAATCCAAAATTAAATCTAGAAGCGGCTTCCTATATTGCAATAAAGCATCCTTCACTCATGCTGCCAAACATACCCTCGTAAAACTGACCATCCTACCGATCCTCGACTTCGGTGATGTCATCTATAAAACAGCCTCCAACACTCTACTCAACAAACTGGATGCAGTCTATCACAGTGCCATCCGTTTTGTCACCAAAGCCCCATACACTACCCACCATTGCGACCTGTACGCTCTCGTTGTTTGGCCCTCGCTTCATACCCGTCGCCAAACCCACTGGCTACAGGTTATCTACAAGTCTCTGCTAYGTAAAGCCCCGCCTTATCTCAGCTCACTGGTCACCATAGCAGCACCCACTCGTAGCACGCGCTCCAGCAGGTATATCTCACTGGTCACCCCCAAAGCCAATTCCTCCTTTGGTCATCTTTCCTTCCAGTTCTCTGCTGCCAATGACTGGAACGAACTGCAAAAATCTCTGAAGCTGGAGACTCATATCTCCCTCACTAGCTTTAAGCACCAGCTGTCAGAGCAGCTCACAGATCACTGCACCTGTACATAGCCCATCTGTAAACAGCCCATCTATCTACCTACCTCATCGCCATACAGAATTTATTTATCCATCTTGCTCCTTTGCACCCCAGTATCTCTACTTGCACATTCATCTTCTGCACATCATTCAATCCAGTGTTTAATTGGTATATTGTAATTACTTCGCCACCATGGCCTATTTATTGCCTTAACTCCCTTATCTTACCTCATTTGCACTCACTGTATATAGACTTTTTGTTTTCTTTTGTTCTACTGTATTATTGACTGTATGTTTTGTTTTTATTCCATGTGTAACTCTGTGTTGTTGTATGTGTCGAATTGCTATGCTTTATCTTGGCCAGGTCGCAGTTGCCAATGAGAACTTGTTCTCAACTAGCCTACCTGGTTAGATAAAGGTGAAATAAAATAAAATGTATTATTATTATTTATTTATTTTAATCTAAAAGTATACCTATGTTAGCCCAGTCATTACCTTATCCAGGGTCAGTGATATATAGAGCAACCATGTACTGTCTATCTATGGGAACTGCAATCATTTTGCTAGCAACACTGCTAAAATCAATAAAATAAAACTAACCTCGTAAAATGTTACCTGTAATGCTCATCTCCTTTACCCTAATTGGCATGTCCTTATTTCCATACTGTACCTAAGAGTTGGATGTGAACCACACTACCGGTCAAGGATTTGTCTTTATTTTTACTATTTTCTACAATGCAAAACTATGAAATAACACATATGGAATCATGTAATAATCTAAAATGTGTTAAACAAATCAAAATATATTTTATATTTGAGATTCTTTAAATAGCCACCCTTTACCTTGATGACATCTTTGCACACTCTTGGCATTCTCTCAACCAGCTGGAATTTGTTTAAATTAACAGGTGTGGCTTCCTAAAAGTAAATTAGTTGTGTTGTGACAAGGTAGGGGTGGTATACAGAAGAAAGTGCTATTTGGTAAAAGATCAAGTCCATATTATGGCAAGAACAGCTCAAATAAGCAAAGAGAACCGACAGTCTATCATTACTTTAAGACATGAAGGGTCAGTCAATACAGAACATTTCAAGAACTTTGAAAGTTTCTTCAAGTGCAGTCGCAAAAACCATCAAGCGCTATGATGAAACGGTCTCTCATGAGGACCGCCACAGGAAAGGAAGAACCAGAATTACATTTGCTGCACAGGATAAGTTCATTAGATTCACCATTCTCAGCCCAAATAAATGCTTCACAGAGTTCAAGTAACAGACACATCTCAACATCAACTGTTCAGAGGAGACTGTGTGAATCAGGCCGTTATGGTCGAATTGCTGCAAAGAAACCACTACTAAAGGACACCAATAATAAGAAGAGACTTGCTTGGGCCAAGAAACACAAGCAATGGACATTAGACCGGTGGAAATTTGTCCTTTGGTCAGGAGTCCAAATTTGAGATTTTTGGTTCAAACCACTGTGTCTTTTTGAGACACGGTGTAGGTGAACGGATGATCTCCACATGTGTGGTTCCCACCGTAAAGCATTGAGGAGGAGGTGTTATAGTGTGGGGGTGCTTTGTTGGTGACAATGTCTGTGATTTATTTAGAATTCTAGGCACACTTAGACAGCATGGCTACCAAATTATTCTGCAGCAATACGCCATCCCATCTGGTTTGGGCTTAGTGGGACTATCATTTGTTTTTCAACAGGACAATGACCCAACACACCTCCAGGCTGTGTAAGGGCTATTTTACAAAGTAGGAGAGTGATGGAGTGCTGCATCAGATGACCTGGCCTCCACAATCACCCAACCTCAACTCAATTGAGATGGTTTGGGATGAGTCAGACCGCAGAGTGAAGGAAAAGCAGCCAACAAGTGCTCAGCATATGTGGGAACTCCTTCAAGACTGCTGGAAAAGCATTCCTCATGAAGCTGGTTGAGAGAATGCCAAGAGTGTGCAAAGCTGTCATCAAAGCAACAGGTAGCTATTTGTAGAATATAAAATATATTTTGATTTGTTTAAAAACTTCTTGAGAATACAGGGGGTGCTATTTTCCCATTAGCATAATTTGCTCTACAGATTAAACTGCCTCTTATTCAATTATTGCTCTTACTATATGCATATAAATAATACCATTGGAAAGAAAACAATCTCTAGTTTCTAAAACCGTTTCAATTTTGTCTCTGAGTGATACAGAAGTCATTTGACAGCACTTTCCATGACCAAGAAGAAAAAAGCAAGATGTGTATGCCAGCTTCAACGCTCTGCCTATATACTGTCTCTTATACACATCTAGATGTGTATAAGAGACAGGTTTGATACATGTGACCATATCATCGTAATGTATGTTTTTTCAATATAGTTTAATCAGATTATTTGAATTTTTTCTGGAGTTTTGTGGTGTTCCGTTGTCTGATTTTATTTACGTTTGAGAGATCCGTGCCACTCGACCAGTACCTGTGCTAAATGGAGTGGGAAAGGAACAATTCTGAACGGAACCAACGACTCATCTTGACAAAGGACACTTTGATCAACATTCTGATGAAAGATCAGCCATAGTAAGACCCAATTTACGATGTTATATCATATCTGTTGTGCATGTGAACTGGCCGTGGGCGCCTAGCCGAATCTGCCTGGTATAGCTATGCTAATTTAGCGCTACATTTTGTTTTCGTTATAAAACATTTAATAAATCTGAAATATTGTTTGGATTCACCAGATGTTGGGCTTTCAATATCTGTACGCCTGTCTCTTATACACATCTAGATGTGTATAAGAGACAGGTATAGCTATGCTAATTTAGCGCTACATTTTGTTTTCGTTATAAAACATTTAATAAATCTGAAATATTGTTTGGATTCACCAGATGTTGGGCTTTCAATATCTGTACGCTGTGTATTTTTCTGAAATGTTTTAAGATGAGTAATTCGTTATATGACGTTGGTCTCTGTAATTGTTCTGGCTGGGTCAGCACTATTTCAGATTGCAGCTGCAATGTAGAACTGTGATTTATACCTGAAAAATGCACATTTTTCAAAAAAAAAACTATGCTATACCATAAATATGTTATCAGACTGTCATCTTATGAAGTTGTTTCTTGGTTAGTGGCTATATATATTTTTATTTAGTCGAATTAGTGATAGCTACTGACGCAGAAAAAAACTGTTGGGAGTAAAAAAATAGTGTCCTTTGCTAACGTGGTTAGCTAATAGATTTACATATTGTGTCTTCCCTGTAAAACATTTAAAAAATCTGAAATGGTGGCTTTATTCACAAGACCTGTATCTTTCATCTGGTGTCTTGGACTTGTGATTTAATGATATTTAGATGCTACAAGTTACTTGTGACGCTATGCTAGCTATGCTACTCAGTGGGGGGGGGGGGGGTGGGGGGTGCTCCCGGATCAGGGTTGGTGACTCGTGAGAAGTTAACACTTTTTGGTTACTACATGATTCCATATGTGTTATTTCATAGTTTTGATGTCTTCACTCTTTTTCTACAATGTAGAAAATAGTAAAAATAAAGAAAAACTCTTGAATGAGTAGGTGTTCTAAAACCTTTGACCAGTAGTGTAAATGTTATATGTCAGCAATTAAAAGGCCTGTGCAAAATCTGGTATATGGTTTGCCTCATATAAATTGTCTACTGGTATCATTTTCATTTTAAATTGATAACATATAGCTAACATGTAAGCAATGTGTGAGTTTAGCTGTTTAGCTGCTTCAGACGACAGATGCCCAGTAATTTCTTAAATAAATTTTTTCTTTATTTGCCATCCTACTGTAGGCCTATGGTTGCATTGGCAATGTATGCCATATGATAAGCTGCCAAATGAATTCACATAGCTGATACGGTGAGAGAGAGTGACAATCAAATAAAACAGATTGGAGATCTTACAGTTAGACAAAGAGGAAATGTTCATTTGAGAACACAACACAGAACAGACACATTAGAGACTGAACCCCTTCCCATCTTTTTGCAAGATTGTGATATGTGATTCATCAACATTGACACTAGTTAATTCGGAATAATCTAGTTTAACCGTTAAAACAAGTTTAAACACTTAATTTCAAAGAATCAACAATTCATCACTTAAAAATGTACAAATAAGCTAACTCGTATGTAAAGATTAGACATCTTAGTTTAAACAACAATGGATAATTGAATAGTAACAAGTAGGCAAATATTACTAAAGCATCATTTCAGGTGAACAAAAAATACTCCATACCAGCGGTGTCCAACCTTGCTCCACTGATCAATGATCTAATGGGTAAGCAGACTTCCACTGAAGCACAGCAATATCACACTTGATTATCGACTCTTAGATTTGATAAGTTGAATCGGGTGTGTTCTTGCTGGGCTGAAACAGAACCCTGCACACTGAGCAGACCTCAAGCAGGGTTGGTCTGCTCCAATTGCAATAGGTTTATACATTGTGTGTAGCCTACACTCTCCTTTTACTGACAGCTAAAGTTGCAATTTCACTTTTTATGTCTCTATTTTGGTTTGGTCAGGGCGTGAGTTGGGGTGGGCATTCTATGTTTTGTGTTCTATGTTTTCTATTTCTGTGTGTTTGGCCGGTTGTGGTTCTCAATCAGAGGCAGCTGTCTATCGTTGTCTCTGATTGAGAACCATACTTAGGTAGCCTTTGCCCACCTGTGTTTTGTGGGTTGTTGTTTTCTGTTTTGTGTTTGCACCAGACAGAACTGTTTCGTTTTGTTCCACTTTGTTATTTTGTTTCAGTGTTCAGTTTGAATAAATAATCATGAACACGTACCACGCTGCGATTTGGTCCTCTTCTTCAGACGAGCGTTACACATGGCTGTTATGTACAAATGCATTTGGAGATTAAATTTACAATGATTACATCAATATAGCTAGCTAATAGGAAGTTAGCTAGCTGATGACATTTAATTAACTTAACTAAACAGTGTGTACAGTTAGCTAGCTAGCTATCAGCACAGTTGAGTTAGCCTATAAAGTGGCCTACTGTAGCCAGCTAGCTAGCTAACTAATAATAAATAAAAAAATTTTTTTTAATGTATTTACTTACTTGAATGGGTTCTCTGGCTGCCTCCGTTTTTTTGCTTCCTTACAAAAACAAAACAATGGGCAATCTTCAAGATATTTTCGGTGGAAGCAAAGCGCAGCCATTAGCCATGTGGAACGGAGGAAAAAGGTACCATTCAAACCGTTTTTGCAATCCAAATTTCTCCAGACCTCCAGGGCAGGTGTGACAACGACATGATTTTGGAGGTTTGGTAACAAGAGACTAATTCTTCCCACACTCATAATACAGCTGGTTAAGGAATATGATATTAATAAGCTTTACCCGAGACATTCCTGGAATAAGGTAAGCTTTAACCGCCACGATGCGCCAGGACATTTGATTCCTCTGTAAATCAGAAAGCCTTGCACAGGATTTAATATGGAGAGTTAAATGGGCTGTGTGTTCTCTTTGTTTATTTAGTTTTACTCACTCTGTCCGTAATATTTAAATATTTAAATCTGTAAAGTCAAGTTGCCATTTTGAGGGACCCCAACAAGTATTGCCAGACATGATATCTAGCTAACATCCATCCTTCTATAACATTAGATAGCGCTAAGGCTTAATGTGCGCCTCCTGTCAAGAAAAATAGTTTGATGGAATAAAAATAGCTAGTGGTCCTT
Organism: Salvelinus sp. IW2-2015; assembly: GCF_002910315.2. Lineage (NCBI taxonomy): Eukaryota > Metazoa > Chordata > Actinopteri > Salmoniformes > Salmonidae > Salvelinus > Salvelinus sp. IW2-2015. The sequence goes on along the minus strand of NC_036867.1, from coordinate 9,776,517 downwards.
TAAGTGGCTCCAACAACCCTGAATACCTCATCTTATGGTTCAGAATATGTCAATATACATATTTTTTTAATATATATTTTTTTATTCCACCTTTTTTCAACCAGGTAGGCCAGTTGAGAACAAGTTACAACTGCGGCTAAGATAGAGCAAAGCAGTGAGACACAAACAACACAGAGTTACACATGGGATAAACAAACATACAGTCAATAACACAATACTCAGACAGCACTGCTCACAACAGACGAAAATTAAAATGTTCTATTACTGTACATACTGTAGATATAGAGCAGGGTTAGGCAACTTGAATCGCTGCAGGCCGATTCTTGTCGGAGTGGATGATCGGGGGGGCTGGAACATAATTATAATTTGTACGCAGCAATTTACCACAGTTTAGCCTAAAAAGAGATTATATTTGAAAATAACTATAATTTCATACCTTGAATTACATTGAGACACGATCACATATGTCTCTAGGGAACAAATTTCCTAAATTAAACACACTTTTTGCAGAAATCCTGGTGATTGTACACTTATTTAAAATAAATAATTATTATTATATATTTGTATGTTTCACAAACACTTTGGGGACCCAAAAAAATCACTTGCGACCCCTGATATAGAGCGAGTATATTTGGTTTGGAACTGCACACCTCAGTCTCTGTAGGGTTTTATAGTTTTATAATCTCATATCCAGGATTTGATTTGGGTAGGATGTATGCCTTTTGAGGAGCATGGGGAACGAATGGCACTGATGTATAAATCCCCCCGAGATGGAGAAGAGGCAGATGCTGCAGACAAAGGAGTTTATGTCCAAAACCAAAGCCTGAATAGAAATGGACCCTCTCTAATCCCGGCTGAGATCAGATATCCTCATTCTCTCTATTCTAGTGGTAGCGATGACAGGAACATTCAGAAGTCACCGTCTTAAAGGAAAGCTGAGGTGTACAGTACAGCATAATAGACACAATGTTTTGCAACTCCCGAATAGCTATAGTGCAGTAGGGCAAAGAAAATGGTAGATGTGCCCTCCCTTTAATTGGAATCCTTGGTATCTGATAGTACAGTGTTTCCTGCCACCAAAACCCAGTCTTTAGCCAGAACCCAGCATGGGTCTGACCCCACCATTTGGAAAACACAGCTTTACATCTTCTATATGATGTAGAACAGTAATACATTACATTTGTTTGAACACTGTTCATTCATACCCTAAATCCCTATCCCTAATGTAGCTTTTGAAGTTTCACACCAAAGTTGTGTACGATAACAACATTAATGGGGATGTGCATCATTTACATTTTAGTCATTTGGCAGACACCCTTATCTAGAGAAACTAGGACTAAGTGCCTTGCTCAAGGGCACATCGGCAGAGCAATGTCCGCTTAGGAATTCGAACCAGCAACCTTTCAGTTACTGGCCAAATGCTCTAACCACTAGGCTAGGCTACCCATATGCCGCCCATATGATGTGTTTTGCATCATCATGAGGATGTGGCGGGTGACACTTTGCTTCTTGAAAGTCCAATATCTTGAAAACTTGACTGCAGACAACATTTTGGGACTGTATCAAAACAATGTATATATATAGTTTTTGAGTGGAATTTCCCTTTAATTGTTTTCACTTGTTGTGACACACTCCAGAATGAATGGGACTAATGAACAGACCTCCATAAGGAGTCAGAGGGAAGCCGGAGTGAGAGGCTTCTTGATGTGGAAGATAAAGACATACGCTGACAAAGGTGGATAGAGGCCAGGAGGAGGGTGAAAAGCAGCGTGTGAAGCAGTGGGGAAGGTGGTGGGTGGTTGGTGGTTGAGGTGGTGGGGGAAAGTCTGTGTGAAGCTTGTTTGTGACACAGAGAGGCCAGGGAAATTTGACTGGTGCTCGGCCCTGTTTATCTTTGGAGCCGAGCAGGAGGAACTCTGGCTGTCGGGCGCCTTTTGTCCAGGTGATCACAGCGGAGGGTGGAGAGGAGGGGGAGAGAGGACAGGAAACAACAGATCCACAGATGACACAATCTCTACTGCATGCCACACTGCCCTTTCCCACTTGGACAAAAGGAACACCTACGTGAGAATGCAATTCATTGCTTAGCATTCAAAACTATTGTGCCCTCGTAGCTCATCACTAAGCTAATATCCCTGGAACTGCACACCTCCCTCTGCAACTGGATCCTGGACTTCCTCACAGGCCGTCCCCATGTGGTGAGGATAGGCAACCACACATTCGCCACACTGACCCTCAACACGCTGACCCCTCAGGGGTGGGTGCTTAGTCCCCTCCTGTACTCCTTGTTCACCCACGACTCCGTGGTCGCACACGAATCCAACACCATCATTAAGTTTGCCGATGACACAGCGATGGCAGGTCTGATCACCGACGACGACCGGAAGGTGTTACAGAAGGTAGTGTGTATGGCACAGTACATCACTGTAGCCGAGCTCCCTGCCATCCAGAACCTCTATACCAACTGTGGAACAACCCGGACCCTGAAAAGCTTCTACCATGTCGTGAGTTTACTTTTATTAATCTGATGACTGTTATTTATTTAATCCACGAACTATGTTTAATTGTTACCTGATTCAATTAATCATGTAACAATTAACTCATTAGGAATTTGGGTCACCATGGAAGAGGTTGTTTAAAGAGTTACCATCTCCCGAATTAAACTCTATACGGAATAAATCTATTACATTGATAACAGTCATCTTATTAATCATTACCTCGTATCATATCATCATTCTGAACAGTCGAAACCTTCTTGGATCTGCAAAAATCCCAGCCTTACTCATGATTCAGTACTACACACACTGGTGTAATTATTTATTTACAAGCTAACTAAATAATAACACAGAATAAACATACACACTTAATAAATGAGTCAAAGGTCCCTATCGGACTTTCACAATATGGTGGCTTTTTACACAACGTAATGGAGAGGGAGAGAGTGAGAGAGAAAAAGAGACTTATTGTCGATACATTTCAGAACTATTCTCACAGTAATCATATAGTTTGCACACGAACTGCCGCCTGTTTGGAGTAAGAAATCATGAATGTATTTACGTGTGAATGTCATTTATCTCTGTCGGAACCAGCCCTCCTTAGGAAGGATGTTGGCATTTCAGCGGCAAGCTTGTATAGCTCTGATTGTCCGAAAGGGGTCTCCCCTTTCCCGTCTTCTACTGTTGTTCAATCTAGATGATTGCTAGCCAGCTGTGGCGACGGTTCCCATTGGTGATGAGCGTAGTATGATAGTCTCACTTAGATTCGCTTTTCTAGATATTTGACTCAAGACAGCTAATTAGCTGTTCCAGGGATTTGTTTGAGAGGGGAGTTTGTTTTCCCCCTCGTGTTGGTATTCAGGATTCGTACCACTTTGGTCATGAGCTGCAGCTCACCGTCTTTCTGGTCTCATCTGGGAGGTGAGGTATTCATTTCACCTTGTGTTGAGGTTCAAAGTTCCAACCATTTCAAACATGTTAATGTTAATCTCCGTTACCAATCCTTTTATGCACTCTGGCCAAAGGGGACGGTTCCGTCAGTCTGACACACTCTCTGACCTCACTCGGTGCCTGGTTACTTACTATGTACAGTTTATATGATATATATTCTCTTATAGCTCCTAAAATCACATTCCTATCTTTTTAAAAATACTTTCATAATTTTTCATATTTTATATACAACGTTAAGAATGGAGACGTCATACCTGTAGTGTAAATACTATTCAAGTTACAGTATTTCCTTCATAACCTTTTTAATGGCATCACAAAATAAAAACCAAAATGACATCAGTTTTCTATAGATCATCTCTGACCATTCCCCATGTTCTATGTCAGAAATATTGTTGCAGTATTCACTTCAGAATCTGTTTGTCACACCCTGGCCTTAGTTATCTTTGTTTTCATTATTATTTTAGTTAGGTCAGGGTGTGACATGGGGAATGTATGTGTTTTGGTTTGTCTAGGGGTTTGTACGTTTAATGGGTCAGTGTCTTGTTGGTCCCTTGGTCCTAGGTGTTTGTATGTCTATGGCTGCTAGATTGGTTCTCAATTAGAGGCAGCTGTGGTTTATTGTCTCTGATTGAGAGCCATATTTAAGGCAGCCATAGGCATTTGGGTTTTGTGGGTAATTGTCTATGTTGTACGTTTGTAGCTTGTGTGTGCACTTACGTTTATAGCTCACGATCGTTTGTGTTTTGTTTAGGTTTATAATAGTGTTCGTTTCGTGTTTTTCTTTATTCTCAAATAAAAGAGAATGTATTTTCCACACGCTGCGCCTTGGTCCACTTCTTCCACTCAAGACGATCGTGACAGAATTACCACCTGAATCGGACAAGCAGCGTGTAAAGCAGCAACGGAGCAGCGATAAAGGATTCATGGACATGGGAGGAGATATTGGATGGAAAGGGACCTTGGTCACAACCGGGAGAATATCGCTCCCCTCGTGAAGAGCTGGAGGCAGCTAAAGCGAGAGGAGGCGATATGAGGAGGCAGCACGGAAGCAAGGCTGGAAGCCGCGAGTACACCAAACATTTCTTGGGGGGGGGGGATTAAAGGGAGTGTGGCGAAGTCAGGTAGGAGACCTGCGCCTACTCCCTGTACTTACCGTGGAGAGCGAGAGTACGGGCAGACACCGTGTTATGCAGTAGAGCGCATGGTGTTCTCCTGTACGTGTGCATAGCCCGGTGCGGTACATAACAGCTCCTCGTATCGGCCGGCTAGATTGAGTATTGAGCTAGGTGCCATGAAGCCGGCTCAACGCGTCTGGTCTCCAGTGCGTCTCCTCGGGCCGGCTTACATGGCACCAGCCTTACGCATGGTGTCCCCGTTCGCCTACATAGCCCGGTGCGGGTTATTCCACCTCCCCCGCACTGGTCGGGCGACGGGGAGCATACAACCAGGTAAGGTTGGGCAGGCCCAGTGCTCAAGGGAGCCAGTACGCCTGCACGGTCCGATATTTCCGGCGCACCTCCCCGCCCCAACCAGTACCACAGTGCCTACACCATGCACCAGGCTTCCTGTGCGTCTTCAGAGCCGTTCCTCCTCCACGCACTAGCCCTATGGTGCGTGTCTCCAGCCATTACCACCAGTGCCTACACCACGCACCAAGCTCCTGTGTGTCCCCAGAGTCCTGTACGTCCTGTTGCTGCTCCCCGCACTAGCCCTGAGATGCGTGTCCCCAGCCCGGTACCACCAGTGCCGGTACGAACGCACTAGGCCTAATGTGCGTCTCCAGGGTCCAGTATGCCCTGTTCCTTCTCCCGCACTAGCCTGAAGGTGCGTGTCTTAGCCCGGTACCTCCAGTTCCGGCACCACGCACCAGGCATACAGTGTGCCTCAGCCGGCCAGAGCTGCCCGTCTGCCAACACCGTCAGAGCTGCCCGTCTGCCAAGCACGTCAGAGTGCCCGTCTGCCAAGCACGTCAGAGCTGCCCGTCTGCCAAGCACCGTCTGAGCTGGCCCGTCTGCCAAGCACCGTCTGAGCTCCCGTCTGCCAGCACGTCTGGCTGCCCGTCTGCCAAGCACCGTCTGAGCTGCCCGTCTGCCAAGCACCGTCTGCCAAGCACCGTCTGCCAAGCACCGTCTGCAAGCACCGTCTGAGCTGCCCGTCTGCAAGCACCGTCTGAGCTGCCGTCTGCCAAGCACCATCTGAGCTGCCCGTCTGCCAAGCACCGTCTGAGCTGCCCGTCTGCCAAGCACCGTCAGAGCATGCCC
>NC_036867.1:9535014-9763814 GCF_002910315.2 Salvelinus sp. IW2-2015 | reverse complement strand
TCTTGACAACCAGAGGAAGGAGAACGAGGTGTGTTTCTGGTCATAGGGGGCACGACCATATATAGGCAGAGCTTTGAAGCCAGCATAACACATCTTGATTTTATGTTCTTGGTCATGGAAAGTGCTGTTGAATGACTTCTGTATCACTCAGAGACAAAATTGAAACGGATTTAGAAACTAGAGATTGTCTTCTTTCCAATGGTATGATTCATATGCATATAGTAAGAGCAATGATTGAATAAGAGGCAGTTTAATCTGTAGAGCAAATAATGCTAAAGCGAAAATATTACCTCCTGTATTCTCAAGAGGTTTTAACAGGTGTGCCTTGTTTAAAGTCAATTTGTGGAATTTCTTTCCTTCTTAACATCTAAAGGATATCCCCCTTTTTTAAAATATTTGCCTAAAATGACATGCCCAAATCTAACTACCTGTAGATCAGGCCCTGAAGCAAGGATATGCATATTCTTGGTACCATTTGAAAGGAAACACATTGAAGTTTGTAGAAATGTGAAAGGAATGTAGGGGAATATAACGGAATAGATCTGGTAAAAGATAAAACAAAGAAAAAAACAACCGTTCTTTGTATCATCATCTTTGAAATGCAAGAGAAAGGTTTTAATGTATTATTCAAGCCCAGGTGCAATTTAGATTTTGTCCACTAGACGGCAGCAGTGTATGTGCAAAGCTTTATACCGAATCAATGAACCATTGCATTTAGGTTAAAAATGTTGTATCAAGACCGCTCAAATGTGCCTAATATGTTTATTAATAACTTTTCATGTTCAATATTATGCACTCTCCTCAAACAATAGCATGGTATTATTTCACTGTAATAGCTACTGTAAATTGAACAGTGCAGTTAGGTTAACAAGAAGTTAAGCTTTCTTCCAATATCAGATATGTCTATGTCCTGAGAAATGTTCATGTTACTTACAACCTCATGCTAATCACATTAGCCTACGTTAGCTCAACCTTCCCGTGGAAGGGACACCGATCAGTTGTGGTGTGACAAAGTAGGGGTGGTATACAGAAGATAGCCCTACAGTATTTGGTAAAAGACCAAGTCCATATTATGGCAAGAACAGCTCAAATAAGCAAAGAGAAATGACAGTCCATCATTACTTTAAGACATGAAGGTCAGTGGAACATTTCAAGTGCAGTCTTTAAAAAAAATCAAGCGCTATGATGAAACTGCCCCTCATGAGGATCACCACAGGAAAGGAAGACCCAGAGTTACCTCTGCTGCAGAGGATAAGTTCATTAGAGTTACCAGCCTCAGAAATTGCAACCCAAATAAATGCTTCACATAGTTCAAGTAACAGACACATCTCAACATCAACTATTCAGAGGAGATTGTGTGAATCAAGCCTTCATGGTTGAATTGCTGCAAAGAAACAACAATTGAAAGTCACCAATTAAGAAGAGGAGACTTGCTTGGGCCAAGAAACACGAGCAATGGACATTAGACCGGTGGGAAACTATCCTTTGGTCTTACGAGTCCAAATTTGATATTTTTGGTTCCAACCACCGTGTCTTTGTGAGACTCAGAGTAGGTTAACGGATGATCTCTGCATGTGTGGTTCCCACCTTGAAGCATGTAGGAGGAGGTTTGATGGTGTGGGCGACATTCCTCATGAAGCTGGTTTAGAGAAGAGTGTGCAAACTGTCATCAAGGCAAAGGGTGGCTACTTTCAGTAATATAAAATATATTTTAATTTGTTTAACACTTTTTTGGTTATTACATGATTCCATATGTGTTATTTCATAGTTTTTATGTCTTCACTATTATTCTACAATGCAGGAAATGCAAAAAAAATAAGAAAAACCCTTGAATGAGTAGGTGTGTCCAAACTTTTGACTGGTACTGTATATGTATAATACATACAGTGCCTTCTGAGTAGTCAGAAGTAGTAGTCACACCCTTTTACTTATTCCACATGTTATTGTGTTACAGCCTGAATTTAAAAAAAATGAAATAGATTTTTGTTCTCGCCCATCTACACACAATACCCCATAATGACAAAGTAAAAACAGTTTTTACATTTTTGGGGGGCAAATATTCAGACCCTTTGCTATGAGACTCGACATTGAGCTCAGGTGCATCCTGTTTCCATTGATCATCCTTGAGATGTTTCTACAACTTGATTGGACTCCACCTGTGGTAAATTGCATTGATTGGATATGATTTGGAAAGGCACACACCTGTCTAGATAAGGTCTCACAGTTGACAATGCATGTTAGAGCAAAAACCAAGCCAAGAGGTTGAAGGAATTGTTCGTAGACCTCCGAGACAGGTTTGTGTCGAAGCAAAGATCTGGGGAGGGTACCAAAAAATGTCTGCAGCATTGAAGGTTCCCAAGAACACAGTGGCCTCCAAGACTCTTCCTAGAGCTGGCCGCCCGGCCAAACTGAGCAATCGGGGAAGAAGGGCCTTGGTCAGGGAGGTGACCAAGACCCGATGGTCACTCTGACAGAGCTCTAGAGTTCCTCTGTGGAGATGGGAGAACCTTCCAGAAGGACAACCATCTCTGCAGCACTCCACCAATCAGGCCTTTATGGTAGAGTGGCCAGACAGAAGCCACTCCTCAGTAAAAGGCATGACAGCCTTTTGCAGTTTGCCAAAAGGCACCTAAAGGACTCTCAGACCATGAGAAGCAAGATTCTCTGTTCTGATGAAACCAAGATTGAACTCTGGCCTGAATGTCAGACGTCACGTCTGGAGGAAACAAGGCACCGCTCATCACCTGGCCAAAACCATCCCTACGGTGAAGCATGGTAGTGGCAGCATCATGATGTGGGGTTGTTTTTCAGTGTCAGGGACTGAGAGACTAGTCCGGATCGAGGGAAAGATGGACGGAGGAAAGTACAGAGAGATCCTTGATGAAAACCTGCTCAAGTGCACTCAGGACCTCAGACTGGGGCGAAGGTTCACTTTTCAACAGGACAATGACCCTAAGCACACAGCAAAGACAATGTAGGAGTGGCTTTGGGACAAGTCTCTGAATGTCCTTTAGTGGCCCAGCCAGAGCCTGGACTTGAACATCTCTGGAGAGACCTGAAAATAGCTTTGCAGCAACGCTCTCCATCCACCCTGACAGAGCTTGAGAGGATCTGCAGAGAAGAATGGGAGAAACTCCCAAATACAGGTGTGCCAAGTTTGTAGCATCATACCCAAGAAGACTTGAGGCGGTGATCTCTGCTAAAGGTGCTTCAACAAAGTACTAAGTAAAGGGTCCGAATACTTATGTAAATGTGATATTTCCTTTTTTTTGTGCTTTTTTTTGCTTTGTGATTTTGGGTATTGTGTATAGATTGATGAGAAAAACAACAACAATTTAATACATTTTAGAATAAATCTGTAACGTAACAAAATGTGGAAAAAGTGAAGGGGTCTGAATGTTATTTTCTACTCCCTATACTGTATGTAGCCATGTTATTTTTTACCTGGTATTCTTATTCCTTATTCACTCTGTATTTATTCCTTGTGTCACTATTTCTAAGTAAGTAAGCATTTCACTGTTAGTCTACACCTGTTGTCTGCAATGTGTTTGACAAATAACATTTGATTGAAACAAAGCAGACTCATTTTTAGGCGGCTGAGGTGTGATCGGAGGAGTGCAGTAATACAGTACAGTAGGGGTCGGCAACATTTTTTAATTTTTTTTTTACCGATATTTATTATTGGTCTAAAAAGACTGTAAAATCACCAGGAATTCTGCAAAAAAAAGGAAACCTGTTCCCAAATATTCCCATGAATAAAAAAAGAGACATGATGGTGTCTCAATGTAATCATGGTATGAAATTATTGTCTTTTTCAAATAAGATATATTTTTGTGGTCAATTTGTAGTGTACAAATTATAATTATGTTCCACCCCCCCGACCATCCACTTTGACAAAAATCATGCCTCACCTGAATCTGGTGGCTGCCTCCCCCTGCTTTACACAATGCCAGTGCCTACTCAAGTAGATACACATGGATTTGGATTATAATTTGCATCTGTTTTTCCTCCCATCTGTATTGACTCGTCGTTCAGTCATGAAGGAACGGTATTGTAGTTCAATGAATCAGATAATCACTCCAGTTATCTATCAATGAGGCAAACGAATACAACTCATCCAATTTGTCGCTACTCAAACACAGGTTCAATCCCCTTAACTGTCATGTGGAGTTCACCATGTGCGTTTCAAATCAAATAGAATCCAATTTCTTTTCCAGAGCTTTGGTTTCTTGAAATAATACAACACTCAACTTGAAGGACTAATGACTGTACAACAGTGATGTGGGCCTATGCTGACCCTGTTCATCAACAGTGATGTGGGCCTATGCTGACCCTGTTCATCAACAGTGATGTGGGCCTATGCTGACCCTGTTCATCAACAGTGACTGGAGTCAGGAAAGGCTGTGCGCGTCATTGATTTGAGTGGATTTGAATGGATGGATGGGTAGTAAGGCATGCATACCCTGGCGCCTTTCCTGAGGTATTGATGTAGTTTTAGCAAATTTAGAGATTTTTTGCCTAAAAACCACCAGAATCATTGATAAAAAGACAATATAACAATATTTTTTTATATAATTGTACTTTTTATTTAGCTTTTCACAACAGTTAAATTTTTTTTTTTTTTTTAATAATCACAGGTTAAGCACTGCCTACCCTACCTACTCTGACTGCACGTCACTGCTGTACAGGGAACGCAATTGACCATCTTTGAGTGTGTTGTCCATTTTATTTCTGACGAAGGGCAGAACATGTGGGTGCACCTGCATAGGGGACTTTAGGAAACAAACATTTCATTTCAGCCAAGGACAAGATGGTCCTCAGGCCTTTCAGAGCAGTAACTGAAAGATACTAAAGATCATCCATTCCCTACAGATTCAGCGATAAATTGATTTAACTTGGACATGGAAGTTGACTTGTTGATACGTTTACTCGAGTTAATTTCACTTAACATGTACATGGTATTCAGAGTTCGATTGTATTCTGCCATGTTAATAACTTACTTGAACTTCAACAAAAGATAGAAGGATATTTTATTTTCTAATGAAAATATACTTTACTTTTACAAAGATGTAATTGTATTTTTATTTGCATCAAACCTGGGTCATTTATGTTGTTAGGAAGATGGCTTATTACTGTATGTTTCATGGTGTATCTATAGATTCTGTACTTAATTCACTCTCTATGAGCATGCATTTGAGACCACACAGTAAAAACCCTAGGGAGAATAATAATGACACATTTCCTTTCACTAATTAATGCTATATGTCAAAAAACTGAAATAGCTATCATCATACAGAATATGTAGCCTATGTAGACAGATTGAGACTCTTATTGCATTATGAATTTAAAAACAACACTTTGCTTCCATTTGAGCTTCACTTGATAAAAAAAAAGCAGCATTTACATGATATTCTCTATTAAGACACACCTCTTGTGAAACACTTCACATTGAAATCCGGAGTGGTCCTGATGCAATATTTATAACGGGACTTTGTTTGGCATTCATTTTGATCTTGAAAGACAAATAATAAATAAATATATGTTCCGGAACGGTGCATAATGCATGACAACAAGAGCAGATCAGAGATGGTGGAGGGGCTCAGGCAGTTGCAACTGAAGTGTAATAAAAATACTATATCTCAGCTAAGGCTGCTAAGGCTCCATGGCCTAGTGGGATTCACACAGTGTCTTTAATGCTGCAATGCTTGTACTGGTCTAGTCTTTTGATATAAAGATCAGGTTCTGGCCAATGGATATTACAAAATTGATTATTAAACAAGTCTGCTTTGTGGTCAAGGATGAAAGATTTGGCTTGCACTTGTATTGATATGTCCTACCAGTGACATATCAATTGCTATACTTGAGAGTGAAACCCTGATTTTCAATTACATAACTGTAACTCCATTCTGTCAGGTGGTGTCAGCCGTTTGAATTTGTGTTTGTGTCGTGTGTGTGCGTGTGCGTGCGCGCGTGTGTGTGTGTGTGTGTGTGTGTGCCTGTGCCTACGTGAGTATGTGTGTGTCAATACTAGTCAATTTCAGGTATACAAAAAAGTGCAGAGATTGTGACGTTTATGGTGATACTTCACCAAAGATGGTTTCAAATGAAGATTTCGCATGGAAGCCGTCTTCCATAAAATAAAATGGTTAAAGTTCCGGTCTGTATAAAGGGTAGTTACTAAGCCCCCCTCCCCCATCCCTCCTGACTAGCGACCAGGCATAGCGTGCTACGCGTAGCGTGTTACGCTAGCACAGACCTCACACGAAATAATTTTTCTCCTAATCTCCTCAAATGTCAATTTGGGCTCAAAATGCTCAGAACACTTTGGGTTTGTCATGAAATCTCCCAAAAAGTACTCCAGTTACTGTGTGGGGGGAAAATCTGTAATAGTCGATCAAATCCTATGGCTCTCCCATACGCAACAATGCAATAACAGCTGGATCTGGTCACCTTAATTCCCTCCTCCCTCTCGCCCTGACCCGAAATGCCCGCCTTGCCCACCCGCCCCCAACCAGAATAAACAAGCCTATGAGATGTTTCGCTTTCTATACGTGTCTGACTTTACCAGGCCCCCAGTGTCCGGTCGGGAGCATGAAGTCACAAGCTCTGCTGGTCGGCAACCTAACGGTGCCAAATCAAATCAAATCCAATTTATTTATATAGCTCTTCTTACATCAGCTGATAAGCCCTGGTCTGCCCTAGAAAGCCTATGTAAATTATGATCGCCACAACGGCCGAAGAAGAAAAAATGTGACTGCTGTTTTGGGCTCTAACGTGTTAATTAGTTTGATCCCGAAGGTGAATTATTTTCAAGTTCGCTACAAATCGAGATATTTAGTTAAATAGGGATCCATTCTGACTACTACATTTGTCGTCACACATGCTGGCACAGACCAATCACAGGCCGACAGGCTACGAGTAGGCTCGCGCCCTAATGCCATAGACATTAAGGTTGACTTTCTCAGGCAAGATGAAAAAAGACTAGTCAGGGCCACTTTCACCATGATCCTTTTTGGTGCCATTCAGTGGTGCCATTCAAAAAAAATTGGTGCCATTCAGCCCCATCCAGCAAAATGGTGTGCTTCCAATTCAAATAATTCCGGCTTCATGCCCCATCGGGAGTTTTCCAGAGGAATATGGAAAATACTGGTTTTAATGTCTACCTTGACACTTCCAAGTTTAGCCCTTTATCTCAGCAAAAGCACATTGAATTGTGTTAATGAATTGCATCATGCTGATATCAACATGTCATTCAGCCGTGAGTTACATTCAGAGGTACTTGGTCAAGAGAGCATTTAAAGTGGTTTTTGTGCTCCAAATGACATTTCTGGATCCGTCCAAATGTATTTGGGTCTACAAAAAAGATATGTAAGACTCATATTTTGACATTTATGATTCTATTAAGTGGAAAAATGCTTGATGGCTGTACCATTGCAGAGGCTAAAGCCATTAATTGTTCAAGGTTCACCTTGTGGTAATAGAGCAATGTGGTCACTTAATAGAACTGCAAATGTCACAGCAGTAAAATTGGGAAATTATTTGGGCCAATTAAAATAACTGAATTATTCCTGTCTGTAAATTAGATTGAAATATTGAACCCCGGAGGAGAAGAAGTTTGATTTATTTGTGTGTTAATAGCTTCACGAGCGTAGCCACATGGTAGCAATGATCAATTCTAGTCAGACCTGTGTTACTGGACTTGTTCATTGAAGTCTGCCAAATCCCAGACAGAAGCAATACTGCTTGATCATTTGAATGGTAGATTGATTTGGTGAGTGAAGATTGTGTGAGCAGGCTAGTGTGAGGTAGAATCCAGGTACTCTATAGCTATATTGTAGAATATACCGATTATAGTTAATTGACAGCGAAGGATGTACATTTTTTGGTTTGTTTGTTTTTGTATCACTTTTGCTTCCCAATTCCGTGTATCCAGTTGGTATTTACAGTCTTGTTCCATCGCTGCGTTTCCTGTACGGACTCGGGAGAGGCGAAGGTTGAGAGCCGTGCGTCCTCCGAAACATAACCCAGCCAAGCAGCACTGATTCCTGACACAATGCCTGCTTAACCCAGAAGCCAGCCGCACCAATGTGTCGGAGGAAACACCGTACACCTGGCGACCGTGTCAGTGTGCATTGCGCACGGCCCGCCACAGAAGTCGCTAGTGCGTGATGGGACAAAAACATCCCTGCCGGCCAAACCCTCCCCTAACCCGGACGATGCTGGGCCAATTGTGCACCGCCCCATAGGTCTCCCGGTCGCGGTCTCGAACCAGGATCTGTAGTGGCACAGCTAGCACTGCCTTAGACCACAAAGCCAATCGGAAGGCAGGATGTTTACTTATTAACCAACATTGTAACGTAGACGCGGGGAGTCAGAAAGCAGGTGCAGATGGTGAGTTTAATAATAATGAACATGGAGAGTTACAAAAACAAGAGAAGCGTTTGGACATGAAAACTGAACCAATACTGCCTGAAGAGTGATGCTAGATAAAGGGGGAGTAATCAGGGTAGAGATGGAGTCTAGGTGTGCCTCATGATGGGTAATGTGTGCGTAATGAGGGTTGCCAGGACCGGTGGTTAGTAGACCGGCAACGTTGAGTGCAGGAGAAGGGGAGCGGGAGGAGACAGTACATCCCAAATCCCCCCTCGCCGCCGCGTAGCTCCAGCCGCAGGACGACGTCGGGCCAGGAGGATGGCCCCGGGGGTGAGGAACGGGTCGGTCCGGATGGTGAAGGTGGAATTCTCAGATGATGTTGGGATCTAGAATGTCGTCCACCAGAACCCAGCACCGCTCCTCTGAACCGTGCCCCTCCCAGTCCGCCTGGTACTGGTGCTGACCCCCCTGTGTCGTGGGGTACGGCATCAGCCAGGGTACCAGGAATCACCGGCCTGAGGGAAAGATAAAAAGATGGTGAGATGGGGAGTTGTAGTCTGTAAATTACCTCGTTGACCTTCCGAAGGACCTTGAATGGCTCCACAAACCGGGGACTCAGCTTCTTACAGGGCAGGCGGAGCGGGAGGTTTCTGGTAGATAGCCAGACGCGGTCACCAGAATGGAAAACGGGAGCCTCACTGTGGTGGAGATCCGCCGAATCTTTGACGGCGTACGGCGCGCTGGAGTCTCATGTGGGCATCGTTCCATACCTCTTCTGCATGCCTGAACCACTTGTCCACTGCAGGAGCTGCGGTCTGGCTTGGAGTCCACGGCGCAAGGGCCAGGTGATAACCCAAAACACACTGGAAGGGAGTCAGCCCGGTGGAGGAGTGTCGCAATGAATTCTGGGCGTATTCAGCCCAAGGAAGGAGTCAGGCTCACTTTGCCTGCCAGTCCTGGCAGTGACTCCTCAGAAACCTCCCCAGCTCCTGTTTCATCCCCTCCACCTGCCCGTTAGATCGAGGTTGGTACCCGGAAGTGAGGCTGACCGTGACCCCCAGCTTCTCCATGATAGCCTTCCATACATGTGATGTGAATTGGGGGCCACGATCGGAGAGACGATATCCTCCAGAAGACCATAGTGCTGGAAGACCTGCTGGAACAGTGCCTCAGCGACCTGGAGAGCAGTAGGAAGACCAGAGAAAGGGACGAAACGGCATGATTTTTAGAATCCGTCCACAACCACTAAAATGGCGGTGAAACCATCAAAGGAGGGGAGATAAGTGACGAAATCAAAGGACAGATGAGAACAGGGACGCTGAGGCATGGAAAGGGGAAAGAGTTTAACTGCTGCAGCATGCCAGGGAGATTTAAATTGAGTACATACTGAACATGAGTTGACATAGTGTGCTACATCCTGCGCCAAAGTGGACCACCAGTATTTCTCAGAAAGGGATTGAGTGGTGCGGGTGATACCTGGGTGTCCAGCCACGAGGGATGAGTGCCCCCAGGTCAGCAATTGATCTCTGATCACCGTGGGGATGTAGATGCGCTCCGGAGGGCAGATGGCAGGAGCGGTCCTATCGTCATAGCCTGGCGGATGTCCACATCTACGTCCCAAATCACGGGACAAACGATACGGGAGGCCCGATTGATGGGCTTGCGGACACTCACAAGACCCTCCACCAACGTGGAACCACAGGGTGCAGGAAAGCAGGTCCTCCGACATCAAATCAAATTATATTTGTCACATGCGCAGAATACAAAAGGTATAATAGACCTTACAGTAAAATGCTTACTTACATGCCCTTAACCAATAATGCTTTAAAAGAAGTTAAGAAAAAAATAAAAATCAGTGTTAAATAAAACAATTGAAAATAAAAGTAACAAATAATTAAACGGCAGCAGTAAAATACCAAGTAAGGCTATATACAGGGGGTACCGGTACAGAGTCAATGTGCAGGGGCACTGGTTAGTCGAGGTAATTGAGGTAATATGGACATGGAGTTAGAGTTAAAGTGACTATGCATAGATTTTAAACAGAGCGTAGCAGCAGAGTAAAGGAGGGGTCTAGGTAGCCCTTTAATTAGCTGTTCAGGAGTTTTATGGCTCGGGGGTAGAAACTGTTAAGAAGCCTTTTGGACCTCGACTTGGTGCTCTGGTACAGCTTGCCGTGCGGTAGCAGAGAGACCAGTGTATGACTAGGGTGGCTGGGGTCTTTGACAAATTTTATGGCCTTCCTCTGACACCACCTGATAAAGGTCCTGGATGGCAGGAAGCTTGGCCCCAGTGATGTACTGGGCCGTACGCACGACCCTCTGTAGTGCCTTGTGTTCAGAGGCCGAGCAGTTGCCATACCAGGCAGTGATGCAACCAGTCAGGATGCTCTCGATTGTGCAGCTGAAGAACCTTTTGAGGATCTGATGACCTTGGTCGACACCAAGGAACATGAAGCTCGGCCTACCACTGTTGTGTCATCGGCAAACTTGATGATGGTGTTGTAGTCATGCCTGGCCATGCAGTCATGAGTGAACAGGGAGTACAGGAGGGGACTGCGCACGCAACCCCTGAGGGGCCCCCATGTTGAGGATCAGCGTTGCGGATGTGCTGTTCCCTACCCTTACCACCTGGGGGCGGCCCGTCAGGAAGTCCAGGATGCAGTTGCAGAGGGAGGTGTTTAGTTCTAGGGTCCTTAGCCTATTGATGAGCTTTGAGGGCACTATGGTGTTGAACGCTGAGCTGAAGTCAATGAATAGCATTCTCACATAGGTGTTCCTTTTTTCCAGGCGGGAAAGGGCAGTGTTGAGAGCAATAGAGATTGCATCATCTGTGGATCTGTTGGGGCAGTATGCAAATTGGAGTGGGGCTAGGCTTTGGTGCTGATGTGAGCCATGACCAGCTTTTCAAAGCACTTCATGGCTATAGACGTGAGTGCTATGGGTTGATAGTCATTTAGGCAGGTTACCTTAGTGTTCTTGGGCACAGGGACTATGAGGGTCTGCTTCAGACATTTTGGTATTACAGACTCAGTCAGGGACAGGTTGAAAATGTCAGTGAAGACACTTGGTCAGCGCATGCTCGGTGTACACGTCCTGGTAATCCGTCTGGCCCTTCGGCCTTGTGAATGTTGACCTGTTTAAAGGTCTTACTCACATCGGCTACGGAGAGAGTGATCACACAGTCGTCCGGAACAGCTGGTGCTCTCATGCATGTTTCAGTGTTACTTGCCTCGAAAGGAGTAATTTAGCTCATCTGGTAGGTTCGTGTCACTGGGTGGTGGTGCTTCCCTTTGTAGTCTGTAATAGTTTGCGAGCCCTGCCACATCCGACGAGCGTCAGAGTACGATTCAATCTTAGTCCTGTATTGACGCTTTGTCTGTTTGATGGTTCGTGATTTCTTATAAGCTTCCGGGTTAGAGTCCCGCTCCTTGAAAGCGGCTACTCTACCCTTTAGTTCAGTGAGGATGTTGCCTGTAATCCATGGCTTCTGGTTGGGGTATGTACTGTACGTAAGGTCACTGCGGGGACAACGTCATCGATGCACTTAAAAAATATATATATTTTACCTTTACAAGTCAGTTAAGAATAAATTCTTATTTTCAATGATGGCCTAGGAACAGTGGGTTAACTGCCTGTTCAGTGGCAGAATGACAGATTTGTACAATGTCAGCTTGGCGATTTGAAATTGCAACTTTTCTGTTACTAGTCCAACGCTCTAACCACTAGGCTACCCTGGCACCCCGCTTAATGATGAAGCCAGTGACTGATGTGGTGTACTCCTCAATGCCATCGGAAGAATCCCGGAACATATTCCAGTCTGTGCTAGCAAAGCAGTCCTGTAGCTTAGCATTTGCTTCATCTGACCACTTTCTTATTGACTGAGTCACTGGTGTTACCTGATTTAGTTTTTGTTTGTAAGCAGGAATCAGCGAGATAGAATTATGGTCAGATTTGCCAAATGGAGGGCGAGGGAGAGCTTTGTACGCGTCTCTGTGTGTGGAGTAAAGGTGGTCTAGTTTTTTTCCCTCTGGTTGCTCATTTAACATGCTGATAGAAATGAGGTAAAACTGATTTGAGTTTTCCTACATTAAAGTCCCCGGCCACTAGAAGCGCCGCCTCTGGATGAGCGTTTTCCTGTTTGCTTATGGCCTGGTCCCCAGACAGTAATCCTCCTCTTTGACCAGGAGATGGTTTCCTGTTTCCTATGCTTATCTACACATTTCCTTTCAGACCAGTTCCAAGTTTTTGAAATCCACACTTTAGTCCCGCTTCTGCATATTATTGTGTTACCTTGCCAGGCATTTTGCTTTTAGACGTGCCGGAATTCATACGTAAAGCAAAGCCTCAATCTGCAATGTTTGAAGCTGTGACAAATGGTTGGGCTTTACGAGTGTCTCACCAGGGGTAATTATCAGCCATAGCATAACAATCAGATAGTAGCCGGGGAGCGAATCTGGAGCCAGGAATTAGATATCTGTAAACATATGAGGAATATAAGTAGAGCTGTCACAGACATTATCTGTAATAACCTGTAATTCATACTATCAATCACAGCCTTCCCGGTGTCATAATGATGACATCACCAAAGTCATAAACAGTTATACTCGCTGATTGCTGACTACCTGATCGCTGACTCTTAAGGTGCAAATAAAAAATGTATTCAGTGTCCATATTAGCACAGTCACTTCAGTTACTATGCATGTCACTTTGAAAGAGAAGATCTTACTGTACAACAGCATCATTATGGTCTGTATGACACAGATCCCCCCGGTACTGCTGCTCATTCCGTTCACCAGCTCCGGAGGTCTATGTCACCGGCCTTCTAGGAGTCACTGACCTGGATTCATTACCACCAACCCCGGACTGTCTTGTCTCATTAAGCACACCTGGTTCCTATTCCCCCTGATTACTATATATGTGCCCTCTGTTCCCCTTTGTCCTTGTCGGTTATTGTTCCATGTCAGGTGGTCTTGTGAGTACCTGTGCTCTATTGTATCGGCTTTCATGTTACTGTGTATGTAGTACAGGTCTCGTCCCGTGTACTAGAGGTTTATGCCTCGCTCTTTGTTTGGGTTGCATCCCGTTGTTATATATTATGTGTTTGTTTTGGGCTTTGTCCCTGTCATGATCAATGACGTACTCTATTTTGGGTAGGCAATTTTTTTTTAAACTATTTCGTATTCGTGCGCCTGTCTCCTATCCTTATACAATGTGACACTGTATGTATGGCGATACAGCATCATGGAGGTCTATTCAGTTTTGTAAGCTAGTTGATAGTGTGACAATATTACCCATTGTGGTCCCTCTAATCAGTTTCCCCATCACTACAGAGATAACACTGTTTGCAAAACACTGGACCTCAAAATACAAGTCACTCGGCCTCAAAATAGCAGCTCTGTCCTTACAGTAAGCTGGGTTAATGACGCAGATGAAATGGCCATTCTTGTTCACATAAAGAGTCATAATGTCATGGCCTCTACATAGCCGCCCCCTCAGTCACAAAGCAAGCAATACTAAGTTAGCTTAATTTAAGCTAATTGTGTTGATTTAAGAGGAGACATTTGATTTAATTATGTCTTATCAGGCATTCTATCTTCCAAAAAGTCTATTTAATTCAGTTTTAATCACACGGCCAGCGCCTAGGGTTTTCATCACTGCATTTATCTGCGTGCAAATCTATTTTTCTCCTCTAGCCACAACATGGTGGGCTAATCCCTATTGTAAATCAGGTAATTACCATTAATTAGCCATTTATGCAATCATTTCCATTTTGACATTAATTACTGCATCACTCAAGCCACAAGTGAGTAAAACAACGCATAAAGGCATCCCTTTACTTTATGGCGCCCATTTACTCATCACATCATGTTTTAATGATACCAGGGGCTGCTCTTTCATATAATTTACAACTGGACCTCTTCAGGGATAATACAAAACAACCAATGATCCTCTTGCACTCTCTTGTGTTGTGAATGATGTGCATGCATTGTGTTTTACAGATTCTGTTACCATTGGGATGATGGTAGTGTAA
This sequence comes from Salvelinus sp. IW2-2015, assembly GCF_002910315.2. Classification (NCBI taxonomy): domain Eukaryota; kingdom Metazoa; phylum Chordata; class Actinopteri; order Salmoniformes; family Salmonidae; genus Salvelinus; species Salvelinus sp. IW2-2015. The sequence goes on along the minus strand of NC_036867.1, from coordinate 9,749,411 downwards.
TTAGGCCTACTCTCCTGTACGAACACTAACTAACTGTTAGCATAGAAAAAAGCACATTGAACAATGCAGAGAAAGAAAGATCATCAGGGTCTCTCTAATCATGTCTGAAATGTTGAACTACAGAGGGGAACACCATCTTAAGTTGTATTCTATTGACATACCCTAATGTATTTGCCAGAGGTAGCATTAGCCTTTCAGTTCTCTCTTAGTATTTGGAAATGTCCCCCCTCTACCCAGGTGATGGAGCCATGCCGTATACAGGATGCCAGTGAACTCTTCCTCTATTTACTCATACTCATTTTACAGGGCCCACTAATGAGGATTTCTATCCAAATAAAATGATTTCTTCTTGGCGTTGCTCTTGACGCAACCTCCTAGGTAACGATATATAGGGAAACACAGATTATATCTTTCCTTTAAGTCGTCTCTTAGGAAAAATTATTCAATTGAGACTACCCAGCAACCCAAATTGGTTCTTCGTATGTTCCAGGAACATTTGTTAGGTCGCAGTGCATGTTCCCATCATCAAAAACTGTCCAGTCGTGGGGATGATTATAGAATGTTTGTATAAAACATTTGCCCGATGTTGCAAGGACATTCCTAGAACACATGTAATCGATTCTTTAAAGGTTACCAGAATGTTTCATTAGGTTGTGGGAACAGTCTGGTGAGAACATTGTGGGGACAATCACAAAAGATATGTTCCCAAAAGACAAACAGTTGTGTGGATGATTCTACGTTTCTTTTAGGGTACAGAGAACATTCATCTGATGTTGCATGAACGTTCCTAGAACACATTTCATCTGTTCTTTAAAGGTTTACAGAATACTTCATTAGGTTTTTTAAGCCAGGTCTTTAATCCTCTGCGCCACTATGGAAGCTCTCTTAAGTCTTATTTTTTCAGTATATAGCCATGCCAGTATGGTCAATCAGGAATTCCATGCTTCCTTTTTAGCCTTCTTAGACATAACCAACCCAGGGAAATACTGGTAACTGAGTTATTCACCGTCACTTCACCCATCCTCTTTATATGCTGCATACTTCTGGGTCCATATTTACAAAGTATCCAAGACTGTGAGCGCTGATTTAGGATCACTTTTACTTTTCAGATCATGAAAAATAAGACAGGCGGGACCATATGAAGCATCTCAAAGAGGGAATTATATTGGGTGAGTTTTTTTTAAATTTTAGGTTAAAATACCTGGCTTGGGAACCAAACATTGCTGGTTCAAACCCCACATATGCAGGTTGTCAACATATGAAGTGTAAAAAATATGAATCGTTTTTTTATGATTAAATGCTGCATGTTCAAACGTCCTATTAAAAAAATTGAAATGCCATGTGTATTTTTTTAAACTAGGCAAGTCAGTTAAGATCAAACTCTTATTTACAATGATGGCCTACACCAGCCAAACCCGGACAATGCTGGGCCAATTGTGCGCCGCCCTATGGGACTCCCAATCACAGCCGGTTGTGATACAGCCTGGATTCGAACTAAGATGTCTGTAGTGACGCCTCTAGCACTGAGACGCAGTGGCGCAGCAGTCTATATCACCTTGTAGTGGACCTACAATACCGTCCTTAAATGTGAATTGACATTACATAATGGGGATGTATTCCAAAAATCTTTCTTACGATATAAGGAGCACCTTAAATGCAACTTGCCATTATATAACAGGGATGTATCTCAATAGGCTTTCTTATGATTTAAGGAGCTACAAATGTTGTGGTAATATTAGGTAAAAGTTCAATGTTCTTGAAATGTTCTGAGGACCTCCAAGACAAGGTATAATTTATATTGCATGAACATCAATGGAAAATTATGTTAAAACTAAAACAAATGTGCTATGAACGTCATTAAAACGGACTTATTTGGAAACTGTGGAACATTTTGCAATATTGTAGGAATGTTCTGTGCAACCTATGTGAATATCACAATAATATTCTTGCAACACCCCAGATAACTCCCATAACTTAATGAAATACTCTGGGAAGCTTTAACACTAGAACCGCCAAGACAGTCAACCTGACCATTTTGTAATGTCAATAACTTTATTTAAATAAGAACCTTGAACCCATCTGCCCTGACTTTTCATAAATATGCTTATTTTACACTAGCAGTACTTTCAGATATACTGTATTTCATAAAATACAAAAAAAAGCTATTATTATAAATACAAAATAAATAAAAATACCCAAACCGCAAGACACGCGGTCAATGATGTAAATATCAGAAAATATCAGAAGCCTAAATATCAGCATAAGCACCACATGTGCTTGTGAATAGTGAAAATCAGCACAAAAGCAATAATGGCATTATAATGAACATAAGTGTCGATATGACAGTAGTCAAAAATAGTATATTACTGTCAGTTATTGGACACATTATTTGTGACCTCGCTTGTGCTTACAGTAAGTTGTGCATCTATACGCAACAGTTGGATGTCATTTAGCTGTTATCCCTTGTCCTAACAGTCACCACTGTCCCGTTCACAACACTTCATACAAACAAGTCGCTTGCACCTGAAACAGGTGGCATGGATTCTGTTCCGAATGCATCTGCTCACCTTGCAGTTTCTCCTCCCTGGGATCTATGCGCAATTTGGCTCGCACAATCGCTCGTGTGGAATCCTTGCAGCAGCCTTGGCCCTCATACAGTATGTCTCTCACGTAGCCTGTGCCAGACTCATGATGAAGTCTCTCCTGCTTATGATGTTGTTCGTGCAACAACACGTGTGCGTTGATAGAAGCCAAGTCAAGCATGTTGTAGAACACAGCAACAGGCCATCTGCGAGTTCTTCGTTCCACCTAATACAGCCATTCCATCTGATCCGAAAACATTATCAGACACTCGTTCAATTGCTGCCCGATATGGATCCTTTCCCAGATATGGAAAGCTGTTCAGCATGAATCAGAATAATAATCATCAGAGCTGTCATGATCCATTTCTTCCCCGCCATCTGAGTCATTTTTATTCAGATCTTGTAGCATGATCCATTCGTCTTGCTATTGTCTACTCTAGTCTTGCCATTGTAAATTACACACACTCTCCCTGTGTAGCCTACTCCAAGGAGTCCTAGAGTAGACTAATAAAACTGCTTGGATTCGCTGTACTGATATAGGGTACACCGTTTTGAGATCATAATTAGAATAGATAAATAGAATAGAATGGCCCGCCCTGTTCTTCATTCACAATTGGTGATCACATAATTATGCATCTTTCGTTTCCCCTCGCTCATCAACTCACCCATTCTTCCCCTTTCCTCCCTATCATACTATACTTCATTTATTTAATCTGTTGTTATATGTGTGAAATTAGTTTCAGTATAGTTTAGGTTTAGTTTCGAGGCAATTATCGGGGTGATTATCAACTGGGCACAGCACATTTAGCTATCGGGAGAAGGAGAAGAGTAGGCTGGGGGAAACCATTCAAGAAATGACATGCCCTCTGTCGTGACTTACATTAATCTGATGATTTTTATTTATTTAATCCACTATCTATGTTTAATTGTTACCCGATTAAATTAACCATGTAACAATGAACTAATTAGGAATTTGGGGCACCACGGTAGAAGTTGTTTAACGTGTTACCATCTCCCGAATTAAACTATAGAATATATATGTTTGAAGCCCTTTTACACAGACAGCTACAGCATGTTCATGTTTGGTTATAGTCTGGTGAGTTTATCTTCTTCACCCTGTGTTGTTTCAACCATTTCCCACATGTAGCTAATGCTCCACATTTCCTGGTCTGGTAGGGGAGGTTATCTTCTCATCTAGTGTTGAGGTTGAGAGTTTCTGAGTTTCTAACCATTTTAACGTGTTGACCACGGTCTCACGTCTTCTGGTATGATATGTTCATTCTTACCCATATCCTTTTAAGCACTCTGGTCGAAAAGGGCGGTTCCAAAACGCTGACAAGCTCTCTGACCTCATTTGGGGCGTGGCTACTTAACTTCTCCAGGGTATGTGGGACGGTAGCGTCCCACCTCATCAACAGCCAGTTGAAACTGCAGGGCGCCAAATTCAAAACAACAGAAATCCCATAATTTAAATTCCTCCAACATACAAGTATTTTACACCATTTTAAAGCTACACTTGTTGTAAATCCAGCCAAAGTGTCTGATTTCAAAAAGGTTTTACGACGAAAGCACACCAAACGATTATGTTAGGTATGAGCCAAGTCACAGAAAAAGACAGCCATTTTTCCAGCCAAAGAGAGCAGTAACAAAAAGCAGAAATAAAGATAAAATTAATCACTAACCTTTGATGATCTTCATCAGATGACACTCATAGGACTTCATGTTACACAATACATGTATGTTTTGTTCGGTAAAGTTAATATTTATATAAAAGAATCTGAGTTTAGGCGGGACGCTACTGTCTCACTTGACAAAAAGCCTGAGAAAATGCAGAGCGCCATATTCAAATTAATTACTATGAAAATTACTATAAAATCAAACTTTCATTAAATCACACATGAAAGATACCAAATTAAAGCTACACTGGTTGTGCATCCAGCCAACATGTCAGAATTCAAATAGGCTTTTCGGCGAAAGCATACGATGCTATTTTCTGAGGATAGCACCATTGTAAACCAAGAGAGATAAGCATATTCCAACCCTGCAGGCACGACACAAAACGCAGAAATAAAAATATAATTCATGCCTTACCTTTGACGAGCTTCTGTTGTTGGCACTCCAATATGTCCCATAAACATCACAAATGGTGCTTTTTTTCGATTAATTCCGTCGATATATATCCAAAATGTCAATTTATTTGGCGCGTTAGATCCAGAAAAACACAGGTTCCAACTTGCTCAAACATGACGACAAAATATCTCAAAGGTAACTTTGAGATATTTTTTAGTAAACTTTACCCAAAAATGTCAAACTACTTTTGTAATACAACTTTAGTTTTTTTTATCGTTAATAATCGATAAAATTGAAGATGGGATGATCTGTGTTCAATACAGGATTAAAACCAACCGTAGCATGCCTTCTGGTGATGCGCTTCTATCTCACAGGACACCTAGATTGACTCGACTTCAAGATGGCCGTATTTCTTCATTACACAAAGGAATAACCTCAACCAATTTCTCTAGACTGTTGACATCCAGTGGAAGCCGTAGGAACTGCAAGCAAGTAGCTTAGAAATCTGGTTTCCCAATGAAAACCCATTGAAAAGAGAGTGACCTCAAAAAAAGGTTTGTCCTCGGTGTTTCACCTGCTAAATAAGTTCTGTTATACTCACAGACATGATTCAAACAGTTTTATAAACTTCAGAGTGTTTTCTATCCAAATATACTAATAATATGCATATCTTATTTTATGAGGATGAGTAGCTGGCAGTTTAATTTGGGTATGCTTTTCATCCAAACGTGAAAATGCTGCCCCCTACCCTAGAGAAGTTAATGGAAAACGTATCATCAAAACTATGATCTTGTTAGAAAACTAAAACCACAATCCTATCTTAACAAAAACTTCTCTTCATCCTTGATATTTCCTACACAACATAAAGGATGTAAAGCTGACATACACAGTGTGAAAGATCTTCAAGTTACAATAATTTCGTTATAACATTTTTATACCATTTTTAATAACATCACAAAATAGACATTCATGTTCCATAGACCATCTCACATCATTCCCCACATCCGGATGTTTAGAAATGTTGTCCCAGTGTTCACTTTTGGACGTCAGAGTTTTTGGGCTGCAAAATGTCTCTGTAACAAAAGTACATCCCAATCACCACTCCTGAAGACCAAAAAGAGTTCCCTGCATACAATTTACGACTGGTGTGAGGTTTCATAAAATCCCACATCAATCCCTACTCCCTTCTGTGAGTGAGAGGGGTCTGGTGGACGTTGATCCATTGTAACCTGATCTTTGGATCCTCACAGGAGAGTCATGACACCTCCTAAAACTGGTTATAACTCCAGTTCTGTTTGTGATATTAAGATTCTAACAACAACAGTGTGTTATATTGACTCATGTAGGAAAAGTCAAGGATGAGGGGGACATGACTTTAAAAATGGCAGAGTAATTCATAAATTTTCATCATTCATCAACTGGACAGTTTTGTGTTTTGGAAACATACAGTATATTTTGTGATGGACCCTAATGTTCCCACCAGACTGTTCCCACAACCTAATGAAACATTCTGGGATCCTTTAAAGAACAGACGATAAGTGTTCTGGGAACATTCTTCATTTTTTTTCTCTCCCCAAATGGTAGTTACAGCCTTGCCCCATCACTGCAACTCCTGTACGGAATCAGGAGAGGCGAAGGTCGATAGCCATGCGTCCGCCAAAATACGACCCCACCAAGCCACACTGCTTCTTGACACACTGCTCGCTTATCCCAGAAGCCAGCCACACAAATGTGTCGGAGAAAACACTGTACAGCGGCAACCAAAGTCAGCATGCATGTGCCCGGCCCACCACAAGGAGTCACTAGAACGCAATGGGACAAGGACATCCCAGATGGTTTGGCCAGCTGGGCCAATTGTGCAACTCCTCATTGGATCTGTAGTGATGCCTCTAGCACTGCAATGCAGTGCCTTAGACCGCGAGCCACTCAGGAGGCCCTGGGAACATTCCTCTAACATCAGATGAATGGTTTTTGCATCCTAAAATAAACATTGTAGAATCCTTCACACAACCGCACAGTTTTTTGGGGTTTTGGGTACATATTGTATCTTTTGTAATGTTCCAACCAGACTGTTCCCACAACCTAATGAAACATTATTGGAACCTTTACATTACAGACAAAATGCATTCTGGGAACGTACTCATGTACGACTGGCGACAGGTACAGTTGAAGTCGGAAGTTTACATACACCTTAGCCAAATACATTTAAACTCAGTTTTTCACAATTCCTGACATTTAATCCTCGTAAAAATTCCCTGTCTTAGATCAGTTAGGATAACCACTTTATTTTAAGAATGTGAAATGTCAGAATAATAATGGAGATAAATATTTATTTCAGTTTTTATTTCTTTCATCACATTCCCAGTGGGTCATAAGTTTACATACACTAAATTACTATTTGGTAGCATTGTCTTTAAATAGTTTAACTTGGGTCAAACGTTTCGGGTAGCCTTCCACAAGCTTCCCACAATATGTGGGGAAACTATGGCCGATTCCTCCTGACAGAGCTGGTGTAACTGAGTCAGGTTTGTATGCCTTCTTGCTCGCACACGCTTTTCAATTATGCCCACAAATTTTCTATAGGATTGAGGTCAGGGCTTTGTGATGGCCACTCCAATACCTTGACTTTGTTGTCCTTAAGCCATTTTGCCACAACTTTGTCAATTTGGAAGACCCATTTGCGACCAAGCTTTAACTTCCTGACTGATGTCTTGAGATCTTGCTTCAATATATCCACATAATTTTCCTGCCTCATGATGCCATCTATTTTGTGAAGTGCACCAGTCCCTCCTGCAGCAAAGCACCCACTCAACATGACGCTGCCACCCCTGTGCTTCACGGTTGGGATGCTGTTCTTCGGCTTGCAAGCATCGCCCTTTTTCCTCCAAACATAACGATAGTCATTATGGCCAAACAGTTCTATTTTTGTTTCATCAGTCCAGAGGACATTTCTCCAAAAAGTATGATCTTTGTCCCCATGTGCAGTTGCAAACCATAGTCTGGCTTTTTTATGGCAGTTTTGGAGCAGTGGCTTCTTCCTTGCTGAGCGGCTTTCAGGTTATGTCGATACAGGACTCGTTTTACTGTGGATATAAATACTTTTGTACTTGTTTCCTCCAGCATCTTCACAAGGTCCGTTGCTGTTGTTCTGGGATTGATTTGCACTTTTCGCACCAAAGTATGTTCATCTCTAGGAGACAGAACGTTTCTCCTTCCTGAGCGGTATGATGGCTGCGTGGTCCCATGGTGTTTATACTTGCGTACTATTGTTTGTACAGATGAACATGGTACCTTCAGGCGTTTGGAAATTGCTCACAAGGATGAACCAGACTTGTGGAGGTCTACCATGTTTTTTCTGAGGTCTTGGCTGATTTCTTTTGATTTTCCCATGATGTCAAGCAAAGAGGCACTAAGTTTGAAGGTAGGCCTTGAAATACATCCACAGGTACACCTCCAATTGACTCAAATTATGTCAATTAGCCTATCAGAAGCTTCTAAAGCCATGACATAATTTTCTGGAATTTTCCAAGCTGTTTACAGGCACAGTCAACTTAGTGTATGTAAACTTCTGACCCACTGGAATTGTGATGCAGTGAATTATAAGTGAATTAATCTGTCTGTAAACAATTGTTGAAAAAATGACTTGTGTCATGCACAGTAGATGTCCTAACCAACTTGCCAAAAACTATAGTTTGTTAACAAGAAATGTGTGGTTGTTAAACGAGTTTTAATGACTCCAATGTAAGTGTATGTAGACTTCTGACTTCAACTGTAGCCTAGTGGTTAAGAGTGTTGTGCCAGTAACCAAACAGCTGCAGGTTCAAATCCCTGAGTCAGAAAGGTGGAAAAATCTGCTGTTCTCACCTTGAGCGAGGCATGTAACCCCCAACAACTGCTAATGTTAGATAAAAACCTAACTAGAACTTAATGGGAATCTTAGCTAATGTTCTGTAAATGTTCCCGGTTTGCTGGGTAGGAACATGCTATTTCAGTATGACAAACCATGTCTAAGGAGCCTATTAATATTTCATGGTGGATAGAGGTGTCCTTTGTGTGCAGACACAGTGCTCAGGGCAGACTGTCTGTTTCCCTTGATAATCATGGTGACCTAGCCAACCCTTTGTCATTGACTCCCACCAGCATTACCAGTGTATGGCGCTCAAGGCCTTGTAGGCCTCTACATGCTATCAGCATGTTCTGCATGACCAGCTGTCATTAACATGATGACTTCTGGGAAGAGAGAGAGCGACAGACAGAGAAGGTATTATTGTCGAATGCACACTAATGAACGTGGCTGGATGTGAATGTAATTAATTATTGCTAACATCATCACCTTAGAAAAGTGTTTAATTATTTCTGGATGCACTCTCAAAGGAGCTCGTGAAGAATGCTCAGGTTGAGAAAATGGATACTGGCAAGGAGCCAGAGCTGGATGAGCCCCTTTGTGTAGTGTTGCCTGCCCCCCACTGACTATTGCTTAGAGAGAGTGCTGATCATCAACAACAGCAACCATAGAGTATATAACTGGATCTAGGTTTCTATTCAATCTGTATCGCTGAAGCATAATAGATTGTGTGATAGAAATGTAAAGGTCATTTGAAATTGAGCCGACATGTGCAGTGTTTAACATGAATGCAGTCTGCTAATGCGGGAACGTTGCCTTTTAGGTTCAATCACACTGTCAGGCAGAACTTCCACGATATGGTTCGAATAGAGCCCTAAGTCTGATTTCATATGAAATACTGCAGTTTATTGTTGCAATAAAGCCAGAATGGGCTGAGCAGGACTTCAACCAGTGGCCTGGTGGTGACAAGGAAAGCTCCACTCCAACTTTTCCCCCTCTGTCACTACACTGGTGACAGCAATGGGATTATCTCTCAAGTCTGCATTGCAAGTGTACACTTGTCTGCGCTGAGGTTTTTGCGCTGGCCAGAAACACATCCTGGGATGTAAGAGAACTACAGCCTCTGGCAAAAGGTCCGGGTCTTGTGTGCTTGACCGATACTTGCAGAGTTGCTGGTCCAAGCCCTGTCTGAGCTGTCTCCCCTCAATAGCAACAATATTGTTTTATAGCCTCTGTACCAGTTGGTCTGATCTGTGCCTGCTTGAGTCTCCTCTGACTGCATACAGTAGCTATTAAACGTGAGATGGACACACCCACACTCCATACGTAAATACTTCATGCCGCATACCACTTCAGAATCAGATACTGTTATGATGTTGCTTTGAGTGACAGCTCGCTCAGTCTCTTCAATGATTTGGCATTTTTTGGTTGCTGAGAAAAGTGTGGAGCTATTTTCTTCTCCTCACACAAATCTGGACGTAAATGCTAAAACTATCACTGGGTTTCAAAATCGCCACTCCTGCTGCTGTACTTGATAATAATTTCCAATCTATAATGTTTAATATCTTTACGTTTATTTACATTTGAAAGGAATGTGAACAACGGGGTTTACAGAGGTGTAAAGAGGTGTGTAGACTTACAAACATATCCGAAGAGTCTAGCTCTACTTGTCGCTAGAGCACCAGGCACGCAATCAGCACGCAATAGGGGAGCTGGACACTGACGTTGCATCAACAGCCACGTACGGAGAGCTGGGAACAGAGGCTATTCTTTTACATACTTCACAACACCTTGTGCAGAGCGCGCAGTCGTCAGTCTCTCTCCGCAAAGCCCGTGGCAGCGCATATAAAGAACTTCAGGAGCCTTGCTATAGTTCCAGCATGTTACATATTCGGCATTTTGTATCCAAGCATATCCGCATGGCAACAGTTTAATTTGCTGAGCAGTTTTGGAAGATCGTTTTTTCCTCGGCTGATGTGACATTATCCCTTTGGAATGATGTGGACCTCTCATGACTCTATTGGATTTGTTTTCCTGTCCAGTTTATGTATCCAATTTGGATTCTCCTTTGAAGGTAAATTGAAACATATCGTCATAAAACAAGTATATACATTCTTACCTCTCTGGGCTTGTTCTAGGTAAAAACAACCTATAGGTCACATTTGAGTGCGTATAACTTCAGCATTAAAGCTGCAGAGTGCAGACATTAAATAATAGTTATTACGATTGAAACACGTAACGAATGCAACATTCATTATGCTTGGCTATAAAATAAATGCAGAAAAATTAGCTTACCTAGCATTCACCTAACGTTGCCTAAATGAACAAAACGCAACTGTTGATTGCTTATAAAATGGCATCTAGGTATGATTTAGTATTTATTGTAGTTAATGTCTTTGTATAACTTTGTAGAGTCACAGAGCGCGACATGCATTTAAAGTAACGGATATTCAGAAACAGGGTTGGAAAGCAGAGCTCCATTGACAGTTACTCTGTTGACATACCAGTGAGATTCTTGATCTGTCCCTCAGTGGTTTCTGTCTACCTTTGGATCTCATCAAACGAAATATGATACATTTGCACGTCTGCCACTGTCTCTGTAAAGATAATCTGTGTCCCTTGCAAATACTTTTTAAGCGCAGTGAGTCTTGCAGGGGAAAACTGTAGGCTACAGTGAGAGTTATTGTGATGTTCAGAGTGTTTTCATCGATTAAACCAGTGTAACATTTGTCAACACTTCAATATGTATTCAACATATATGCACTATAGGCTATATACTATAACGTTACTGGTCTTATTTTCATTACACTGTGCGCATGAATTTGAATTATAGTTATTGGAGAGTGAATCTGGCAAATATCTGATCATGTTTAATCACTTATTTTTTTCATATGTCAATGTTTGAGAAGGGTATTTTATATGTTAGGAGGCATCCCTTTATTATAATGATGTGATACCCATCGCAGTGACATTTTAGACGCATAGTGGAGCCCCGCCATTTCCCGAGGATTTCGTTCACTATTACGATTACCTACAATTTAATTCTACTGCCATTTGTTGAAAGAATAAGACACATGTATGCCGTACACTATCACAATTTTTTACGTTTTCATATCATAAGTTTGTTAGAAATAGGCTATAGTTGCGGAGAGAAAGGCCTCCATTTCAATAGCCCTACGACCATGGACGCACAGTAATTATACTGACGGTTTCCCTCTCTTTCAGGAAAGTTTACGGATATCCCCTCCAATCTAACAGTTAAAGAAGGTCAAAACATTGAAATGGCGTGCGCCTTCCAGAGTGGAACCGCATCAGTTTACTTGGAGATTCAGTGGTGGTTCATTAGAGCGCCAGAAGAACCGAGCAACAGCGAGGAGGAGGATGATGACGAAGAAGTACGTATGGATTTCACTTGCTTCAAATACCTGTTTAAATGTTGAGGACTTTCTTTACAATATGACGCCATGCCCCTTCACATTGCAATCACATGCCTGCATAGTTGCGCAGTTTCGCCGAAGCCCATTAGGCACAGACAACTCCGTGAATTCTAGCATGATTGGCTTATCATTACCAAGAATAGCATAGTTCCCATAGCCTACATGAAATGTATTATCTGTGATTCTGTCTACCTGTATTTGACTTGGAACTGATTTGGTGTTTTTATCCACTTTTTAAATCCCTATATTATCCTGTAAGACTTACTGTAATAACCTTTGACAACAGATTGCCATAACATGCCGTGGTAAAATAATACTGGTCTGTATCATCTCAGCCTGTCTTTACCAAGTGTATTTAACATTAAGTCAACATGTACGTTTCCCAGGAACCCAGGGCTAATTTAAGTGACTTGGAAATGTAATCTGGAGTATGTATAAGGCCATACGACCACAGTTAAGTGCATTTATGGTCATTTATGATTGCAGGACCCTCAGAGTCAGCATAAAGCTTCAGTGACACATTCTTGCAAATTGACTCATTATATACAGTAAGCCTGAACAGTGTACTTTCTGAGACCCTACTCGACTGGCATTTGTAATGTATTGCTACATTGGATAGCTACCTATGACAGCTTCTCCTTGTGAATAATGATCAGTTACTTTGTATCTGCTTCTTATTATGCTCCCTCTATTCAGATGTCTGGTACATTTTAGGGGAGTTTGGCAGTTTGTCATCACTGACATCAAACAGGGGAATGTTTCCTTTGATAAATGCTCATCTTCCTCGCAGTGAAACCACAATGCATAGAGAGAGCCTGTTCTTGGATATCCACATGGCTTTAAAACAGTTATTACTGCTCCTTTGTTGTCACCCATCATGCCCGCATTGCCAAGGCTTTGATCCATTCGGTTCATCACTCTTAGATGTTGGCTGAAGGAGCTATCGACGCACACCACGGCTTTGTAGCTCATATTATCCAATTCTTTTCATGGCATCTGTTTGAAATGACAAGCAGTGGTTATCTCTTGCAAGGAATGAGTTTCAACAAAAAACATGCTAAGGAGGCATAAAGGAGAACTATAAAAGATGCCATAGAAAACAGTAGAGCTGAGAAAATGAATGAATGTGGAATATGATTTGAAGTCAAACAGACATGCACATATAGACTACAGCGTCCAGTTTAGGACAAAAACATAACAATTGAAACACACTTCATGGGTGGGCACATTGAGTATATCAAAGTGGCATCACAATGTCCGTTCTCTAGCTCTGTGAGCTATAGTCCCAATGATACTATCATGTGCAGTGGTTGATGGTGCTCTGAGCTCTCTGCTTTTCCTTGTTTGACTGGGCTAAGATGGTGGTCTATCCCGCTACTCTGATGTTGAAGAGGGGATTCATCTCCTCAAGTCTGGATCTATCGCTATCCGGTTAATCCACAGGTCCACTGTTTGCTATCAAATCAATTTATGGAGTAAATCTTTACAATCCTGTTCGCCGGTAATTCTATTTGGTGTGGGATTAGGGGTAGCTATAAGCAAACGAAAATGGGATTTCCCTTCAAGGTAACAGGTGTGTCTTCCTAGGTTGTTGAAAAGCCTAAAACCATTGATTGACATTGTGTGCCACAGCCTCTCTCAACGAGATAAGATACGTCTCTCTTTTCTTCTCCGTTAAAGAGGAAGTGTGGTCCAAAGCCTGTGATCTTGTGGTAACACACCCGCTGCAACCACATATGCCTCCCTACTGGAGACCAGGGTTTAATCCCTGTGTCTACTTCTAACCTGTCTCAATAAAATATGAGTCTGAAAGTTGAAGTGTGAAAGTCACAGTAGTACAGAACGTCAGGCTTGGATCAAGGTATAGCAGGTCTTTGTATTCCAAGAATTGTACTATGAATAATTCTGGAATGGCATGATACTGAGAGAATGAGTTTAGACCATTGCAATGTTTAATGAGAGCACATATTTCCTGTTTCAGAAGGAAGCATAAAATCCATAGCTGTACTCAAGCCTCTGGACCTTAGGCTACTATCTCCTTCACTGGCCCTCGCTACTACTGCCCCGAGAGCCTTGTACCCTGTCTGGCCAAGATAATAACATTCAGAGTCAATACAATGCAGAGGCTCCCATCGACCCCAGTCTCATTAAGAGACAGACACACCACTTTAATAGATGGAAGGTTTTCGGGATCACATGATCAAGATGTGGGTGGCGGGGAACAGGTAGTACAGTAGATTAGGTCCTGCTTACCATCTATTTGTCTTTTTCCCTGCTACTTCACCCTTATTACAGTGTGTCAATAACATTACGGATTTCTCATTTGGAATGACTCAATTATTGGACCATGAGTGACTTTAGTTGGAGTCAATTAATTTGAAGGGAAGGGTGATAAAGAGATGGGTGAGAAAAAAACATACAGAACACGTGAGACAATAAGGATGCAAAGGCTCCTGGGAAATAACAAACGCCACATGCAATTTGAAGGGTCTGGCTGAGTATTATAATTATTGGACCAATCAGACAATGATGGGAGGCCATTGCAGGTCATCATAGCAAAATGGCTTCTAGAAGATGAATAAAAACAGAGGCATACATTACCAAATGGCTATCAGCACCGAGTTCTATTAGATACTTATCCTCATGGCTAGTGTGGTCCCAATGGGTGTAAGAAAGTTAGTAGTAATTTGAACAGAGCCATCTGTATGCATCCCATCTGCGGTATCGAGTCCATTGTCACTGACAGCAGCTGAACCAACACAAGGTTCTTCTGGGCTAGTTAATTGATGATTTTAATTGAATAATTTTGACTAATTCCTTTGTTAAATATGTTTAATAATACAGGTCGCCGTTTTGCTTTACAAGTTTTCTCATTTTTGTTGTGTGTATGTAGTTCTTCACTTCAATCCTTTGATGATACTAGCTACCTGAAACACAAATACGGCATGGAGAATCTCCGGAGTAATCTCCTTACTCTGCAAGCTTTAAGAACAAAAACTTGTTATAAATCATTATGACAAGGACCAGCACTAACGAAGGGACATCCCTTTCAAATACTGTGCTGCAAATCTTGTACTATAATAATTGTCTCTCAGTGCTTTTTGTCAACATCACACATTTTCAGCTTTCACTAGGCAGCCTTGGGGGCCACTGAGGTGGCCACAGTAACTAACTAGTGTGACACAGTCAAAGAGTGTGAGGATGTCTCCAGTGTAAAACTGCCATGTGTTAGGTCAGATTAGTTAGACCACCTGGAGGGGAAATTCACGCAGGAGATGGATCGGAGCCACTGGGCAAGTTAGAGGATGTAACAGCAATCTTGTCTTCAACATCCTTCAGAGAATTCCCTGCAGGAACTCAGTGGTTGTCACGCCCTGACCTTAGAGAGTCTTTTTATTCTCTATTTTGGTTAGGTCAGGGTGTGACTAGGGTGGGTACTCTAGTTTGTGTATTTCTATGTTGGCCTGGTATGGTTCCCAATCAGAGGCAGCTGTATATCGTTGTCTCTGATTGGGGATCATATTTAGGCAGCCTTTTTCCACCTGTTGTGTGTGGGATCTTGATTTTGTATTGTAGCTTTTTAGCCCTACAAAGCTGTACGTTTCATTTGTTACTCTTTCTTGTTTTGTGCCGGTTATCATAAATAAAAATGATCAACCTACCCCACGCTGCATCTTGGTTCGACCATCCTTCCAACAAAGATCGTTACAGTGGTGATATCAGTGGATAGGGTTATTGAGTGCAATATCCAATGGTTGCATGACTCTGACCAGTGTCCATTTATTTATTTATTTATTTGTCAAAAGACACCAAACAGAAGTGAATTGTAGGAAGGAATATGACTAACAGGCTTGCAGAGCAGCACAGAGTGGGATGTCTCCTGGCTTTATGACCATATTTGGTCAGAAAGGAGAAAGACAATTCTCCATGCATGAGGTACATCTGACTAAACATAAGCTTGAGAAGAGGCTTTGTCTGGCATGCACTGCCAGCAGCTTCCTCCAATTCAATTTACTGGATCAGAACAGAACCAGTTTTCTTTGAAGACATCGGGCATAGTGGCTGGACTCACAATTAGAGAATGACTAGCATTTGATCTCGTCCACCAAGTCAACGGGAGACGAAAGAAAGGTGAAAGATCGGCTGAAGGTTTATTCATGTGTGTGCATGCTGTGTTTGCATGTGTGTTTGCGTGTGTGCACTCATAGGTGACCGACTGATGTTGTTGAGTCAAGGTATGAATAGTTGGAGCTGGCATGACAAGTGTCCCAACATGGCAAACATCACTAGAACAAACATAGTTCAAGGACAACACAAAAACCTCTTTCTTTAGAGTTCCAGATATGTTTTCTCTGACAAAGACAGAAACCCTGCAGTATGTGGCATTCTGCTTGTGACCCCTATGACCGTTAGAAACAGCAGCGACACTCAAGCGATATTTCTACCCAGATCCAGATTGTCTGCAGTCATAAAAAGCACAGGGAGGAAAGGGCTTATATGTATCGCGGAGGGACAGGAAATTAAACATGGACTTGGATGATTGGAGGCCCAGGATGCTCAGTTCCAGGGAAGGATTACAGGGAGAAGGCAGAGATGGAGGTGTGAATGTTATATAGGATCCAGAACTGCAGTGCGACAGCATCACAATGAGAATCAGCTCCTATATTTCCTAAGGTGCTGTTGATTGTTGAGAAGCGAGGAGATGTGTTTTTGTCCACTGCATAGGTCAATATTAAAGCATGTATCATACTTGAAGATTCTTCTGATATGATGTACTGTATGTTATGTAATACTTTCATATGGATTTGAGATGTCAATCAGAAGTCTCCTTCAATAGGACAAATACATTTGCATATGTTCTATCCGCAAGGGCAAACGCTTGACAAATAGTTTACACATTTTCAACTGCTGGTCTATGAAACTATTTCTTATTATTGTTCTGATGTCATGATATGTGTGCATAGACCTTAACATTGTTAACCATACATTATACCTAATAACTTATGCATTAAACACACACCAAACTAAGTTAGGACATACAAATATTTCTGGTGTAATATATTTAAAGTCTTTTGGAGCACTTCTAAGAATGATTTTGAATTGAATTATGTAAATTACACACTGTGCACTATATTACAACTGTTTCCTCATATCCACTTGAGGAAAGTGTTGTTGGCACATTACCTAAATGTATTTGTTACTTCATGCCGCGTGGAAAATCATAATGGATTAGCCCATTATTCTAATTACATTATTGGGGAAGGTATTCATCATGAGCCTGTCTAGGAGATCTAAAATAACGTTAATAAGGTTTGAGTGGGTGGGTCTGAGGCTGGAGTGAAGAGTTAAGTAGGGGTAAGGGCCCCTCAGAGTGCTGATCTAGGATCAGTTTGGCCTTTTAGATCACAATGAGTCTGATTACATGGACAGGGGGCGGACCTAATTCTAGATCAGCACTTCTACTTTGAGATGCTTCATGAATATGGGCCCAGCATGTCTCCCTATTAAGAGACTGTAGTGTAGTGGCATCTCCACTTCAAGGTGTGACCCACTGTGGTCCGGTGTTATCAACCTGACTGCTCCCCTACTGTAATAGGATAAATTAAGAGCCCATTGTGGAGCTTTCGCGGATGAATCTCATGGACGTCTGGTGCGAGTGTCAAATAGATGAGTGTCCGCACATAAAAGTGGCTGATTAGATTAAACGTGGCAAATCCCCTTGATGTGTAGGATGACATTGACCATGGCACTGTGCTAGCCTCCCTCTGCAACACTCCCAGATCTCTCTCTCTCTCTACTCTCTCTCTCTCAGTCTCACCGCCCTATCAGCTTCAAATGAACCCAGAGGGAGGGAGGTGGGGAGGGAGGGAGGGAGGGAGAGAGAAAGAGAGAGAGGCAGATAGGGGAGCAAGGGAGAGAGAGAGAGAGGCTCCTATATTCTGGGATAATGGAGCTGTCACACTGTTTTGATTCAGGGCATTGATTCCGTCTTTAATTGCTTATGGCTTCCACTGGATAGTGGTTTTGGGGATATCACAGTAATGTATGGTCGTGCAGAACAGTTATGGCACTGATCACACCGGGATATGTACTCGTATGTGCCAATAATCCTCGTATCAGTTGTGCCCTCGATTGTCTGAGCAAAAGGCCATTTCCTGACATGATAGACTTTGTTGAATGAAAAAGAGAATTGTCTGTGCCTTGTTATTGTTTATGAGTCACACCTGTACAGCCATAACTCTAAATGGACAGGGCACAAGGCAAAAGCTGAAAATAACAGCCATTATCGTCTGGATCATTGTATCCTTTGTGATGAATGGGAAACGTCCAAGAGTATAGACACTTAGCTGGGCTTGGACTGGAAGGTTACACAGGTCATAGCTCAACCCACATCCCCTCTGACACGCCAAAGTCCCTGCACTTTGACTGACTCACACCAGACTGTACTGTGCTGCTATGCACCTGTAACCACGCTGCCAACCAGTCTCTGATGGTAAATGGATTCAGAAACCACCTGGACGAAACAGCAGTTAGCCGTTATGAGCTTCTTTCTTAACAATTTGGAGATGAGTGAGCAACAACAGTTTCGAATTAAGCCCCTAATTAGGACTCCCAGCGAAGGTTTATTTACTGACAGATTATAAAAATGTCCACTTCTACGACCAAGAAGACATCCCGCCACTTTTGATATTAAGCATTTCAAGTTGGGATGCACGATATATCGATGAACATATTGGATGTCTAGTTTAACGCCGATGTGCAAAACCGATGTCAAAGCTGACGTGCATACCTATATAACGTAGGTACATGATGCAATGACGCCACGTAAAATATTGCACTACACGGGCAACACAGAATTCTTAACTTAGCCCACAATGTCTGCTATGTGGATCGAGCAGTCAACAAGTCGAGCAGTCATTTGAAAGAGTAAGAACATTTCAGCGAGACAACTCGAAGGCAAAATCCATTAAAGCCAAGATAATGGAATTCATTGTCTTTGACAATCAACCATTCTCTGTCATGGGTGATGTTGGCTTTCGCCAACTGGTCGAGCACCGATGCACACTACTAAGTGCGCTACTTTTCAGATGTTGCCCGGCCGGAGTTACACAGTAATAGCGTCACTGCTATTAGCTTCATACATATTACAGAACGCCGTTTGGGTCTTTGCGTGTCAAAAAAGATACAGTGCACTGTCAAAGCTGTACAAAAAAGTCTGCAAGCATGCAAACATCAGCCACGAACAATGTCTTTTCAATACCGCGTTGGCATCATTTGTTCGACCGCAACTTCTGGGATAGCTAGCTTTAGCTTAGTACCTAGCTAGCGCCAACACAACCAGCATGAAAACAATGACCAGTAGAAACTGCAGTCATTTTCATTATTCTTAGCAATGATTTAGGAATCATTGTGAGTAAGTATTAGCTAGGTAGCCACTTGTTGTTCACCTATTGAAATTGAACTTCAGTTCATGAAAATAAATAGCTGGCCAGCTACTTAACCCTGTTGCCCAAAACTAAAGTTATAAGCAGCCAGCTAGCTTTAACTGGCTAGTGAAGCTCGACCGGACCGGGTTATGTGCTGTGAATCTAGCCACAAAGGATTAGTTACAATAGTGGAATTTGCGGTTTGCCTTAAAAATTAAAGTATGTCATTGACAGTGATGCAAATGAATACAAATAGTAGAATTATGCCATACTTTTATTTTGAAGGCAACCGCAAAGTCCACTGTTGTGGCTAATTCTTATTGTGGCTAGCTTCACATAGATGGGTCCGACCACCATTAATCAAATAAGAACTGTCTTATAAATGTGGGTTATTTTAGATGATGATAGCTAGCTAACTATAGCTACTGAAACAGATGTCGTTTTGCTATGTTTTTGGGGAAGAACATTGTTTGCATCCATGAGCTAGCTAACTTTTTTTTATGACCAGCACTGTAGGTGTGCGAGACAACTTCACCAGCATCATAGCATACGTATCGATAGATCGTTGTGACATGAAATACGAGTGATAGTGTAATCAATGTGTAATAACTACGTAAAAAATGTATGAATGCGTTAAATTATTATGTGACGTGCAGTCACATTCAGGTCCTGATTGGTCAACAAGCTTAATTGACACGTCAAATAGTGTTATTTGACACGTCAAATAGTGTTAAATAATATATTTTTGGACACGCAAAGACCCAAACGGCGTTCCATATAAATCCTGGTTGAGAATGAAACGACTGAACAAATGAACAACGAAACAGCAAGTAAGTGAAATAAATAGGTTTTGATTGATGTTTTACTGGTAATGGGGAATGCATAAATGCCCCAAAAATAGATTTTTTGTCAGTGTGGTGTGTGTGTAACCTTTACTTAACTAGGCAAGTCAGTTAAGAACAAATTCTTGTTTACAATGACGGCCTACCCCGGCGAAACCTGGACGACGCTGGGCCCCCCTATCGGACTCCCAATCACGGCCAGATGTGAAGCAGCCTGGATTCGAACCAGGGACTGTAGTGATGCCTCTTGCACTGAGATGCAGTGCCTTAGACCGCTGCATCCATGTGTTAACTATTTAACTGTACTAGAATGGTTAAAAGGCTGCTTAAATTTGAAGTATCGGTTATCGGTATCGGGTTTTTTTGGACAAGGAAAATATCGGATTTTGGTATCGGCCAAAAATGTCATATTGGTGCATCACTAATTTCAAGGGTACGCCTCCTCGTTTTTTGACACAAATTTTAAGTCTGACAGAGAAAAAGGCAAAGCAATCATTCAGCAGAAAAAGCAGAAAGTGAAAAGTATCTGTAAATTTGTATCAGTCTTGGAAAGCTGTTGTGTTTTTCTTCGCTCCACAGACCTACACTGTAAAAATAAAAAATATATACAGTACCAGTCAAAAGTTTGGACACACCTACTCATTCCAGGGTTTTTCTTTATTTGAACTATTTTCTACAATGTATAATAATAGTGAAGACATCAAAACTATGAAATAAAACATATGGAATCATGTAGTAACCAAAAAAGTGTTAAACAAATCAAAATATATGTTATATTTGAGATTCTTCAAATTAGCCACCCTTTACCTTGATGACAGCTTTGCACACTCTTGGCATTCTCTCAACCAGCTTCATGAGGTAGTCACCTGGAATACATTTAAATTAACAGGTGTGCCTTGTTAAAGTTAAATATAAAACTGGCTCTCATGAGGACCGCCACAGGAAAGGAAGACCCAGAGTTACCTCTGCTGCAGAGGATAAGTTCATTAGAGTTACCAGCCTCAGAAATTGCAGCCCAAATAAATGCTTCACAGAGTTCAAGTTAAACGAGACATCTCAACATCAACTGTTCAGAGGAGACTGCATGAATCAGGCCTTCATGGACGAATTGCTGCAAAGAAACAACTACTAAAGGACACCAATAAGAATAAAAGACTTGCTTGGGCCAAGAAACACGAGCAATGGACATTAGACCGGTGTAATCTGTCCTTTGGTCTGATGAGTCCAAATTTTTGATTTTTGGTTCCAACCGCCGTGTCTTTGTGAGACGCAGAGTAGGTGAACGAATGTTCTCTGCAAGTGTGGTTCCCACTGTGAAGCATGGAGGAGGGGGTGTGATGGTGTGGGGGGCTTTGCTGGTGGGACTGTCAGTGATTTATTTAGAATTCAAGGCACACTTCACAAGCATTGCTACCACAGCATTCTTCAGCAATACCCCATCCCATCTGGTTTGCGCTTAGTGGGACTCATTTGTTTTTCAACAGGACTATGACCAAACACACTTCCAGGCTGTCTAAGAGCTATTTGACCAAGAAGGAGAGTGATGGAGTGCTACGTCACATGGTTTGGGATGAGTTGGACCACAGAGTGAAGGAAAAGCAGCTAACCAGTGCTCAGCATATGTGGGAACTCCTTCAACTGTTGGACAAGCATTCCAGGTGAAGCTGGTTGAGAGAATGCCAAGAGTGTGCAAAGCTGTCAAATATATTTTGATTTGTTTAACACTTGTTTGGTTACTACGTGATTCCATATGTGTTATTTCATAGTTTTTATGTCTTCACTACTAATCTACAATGTAGAAAATTGTAAAAAATAAAGAAAAACTCTTGAATGAGTAGGTGTGTCCAAACGTTTGACTGGTACTGTATGTTGATTCAAAATACTGTACAATTGTAAAGCATGCAGCTGTGATAGGATTGTGAGTTTGCGCAACAAAATGTTCCCCACACAAACTTTTGATTGTGTGTGCCCAACAACTTTTTTTCTTTGCAATCTCACAAACATATTGTAGCTGGTTGCCTTTAAATTGTACGTTGAACCAACATTTATTTTTACAGTGTACACAGAAACCAATACTGTATCTGTACACAGTTTGGGTTTTCTTAGCTGTTTGAAATTCAAGGTCAATGTCTACTTTGGATAAATAATCTTGGGATTCCTTGCTCTCAGGTGGGAGAAGAGAGAAACCATTTTCAGTGAGTGAAATAAGTCATTTCAATCAATGTGTCAATCATGGAGCAGACCGGATATCTATTTGAGGGGGAGAGGTATCAATCACCCATGCGTGCCAGCTACCAGGAGTGTTAAGCGTTACTGCTCTGTGGTGCCTCAACACCCTCATGTTGACCTATGGTGACAGGTTATATCATGTGGTTGTGTAACGCATGTTAACACATTCTATATGTGGATATACCCCACTGTTAGGTTGGCTTTACATAAAACAAAGCAGTGAAAGTGGTATGATACAATATGTGTTATTGGCATCGTTGAGGGAAATGTGTGTATTTGTTTCCAGCTGGAATCTCTTTAATTTGATTCTATTCAGAATGATTGTATCAATCCCCTCAAAGGGAGTTTGATAATGATTCATCAAAATGACTGATATCAGTCCATGTTACTATACTTTAGTAATTAGTGCACTATTATTATATTGGAGTGCTTGTTTCTCATCATTGTTAAGGCTCTGATATTTTTGGATTTTTGAGGCAACATTTAACCTAAGCCTGCATTGTAGTCTCACTGTTATTGTATTTTATTTTATTTTTTTTGAGGTATGTGATGCCCATTTATATGTTGCATCATATGAGGCCTACTGTATCAACTTCAAAGCATGGATGGATTCCCCCCAAGAATTCTAGATTCTCTCTCTCTCTCTCTCTCTCTCTCTCTCTCTCTCTCTCTCTCTCTCTCTCTTTCTCTCTCTCTCTCTCTCTCTCTTCGTCTCTTCAACTTTCTGTTGCCTAAAAAGGGTCTTTTGCATTTAGAATCAAAGAATCCAGTGAAGCACAGCTTTTCAATAATGCAGTACATTCAGTACCTTCCCTTGGTATGCCAATTGCAAGGAAAACATGGCTTTACCTTTAAACCCTTAAGCAAGTGTAAATAATATTGATTTGAAGTATTCAGGTATTATTGCGTTTGAGGAATTTCATATTACATTTACATTTAAGTCATTTAGCAGACGCTCTTATCCAGAGCGACTTACAAGTTGGTGCATTCACCTTATGATGTCCAGTGGAACAACCACTTTACAATAGTGCATCTAACTCTAAGGGGGGGGGGGGGGGGTTTAGAGGATTACTTTATCCTATCCTAGGTATTCCTTAAAGAGGTGGGGTTTCAGGTGTCTCCGGAAGGTGGTGATTGATTCCGCTGACCTGGCGTCGTGGGGGAGTTTGTTCCACCATTGGGGTGCAGAGCAGCGAACAGTTTTTGACTGGGCTGAGCGGGAAGCTGTACTTCCTCAGAGGTAGGGAGGCGAGCAGGCCAGAGGTGGATGAACGCAGTGCTCTTGTTTGGGTGTAGGGCCTGATCAGAGCCTGAAGGTACGGAGGTGCCGTTCCTCACAGCTCCGTAGGCAAGCACCATGGTCTTGTAGCGGATGCGAGCTTCAACTGGAAGCCAGTGGAGAGAGCGGAGGAGCGGGGTGACGTGAGAGAACTTGGGAAGGTTGAACACAAGACGGGCTGCGGCGTTCTGGATGAGTTGTAGGGGTTTAATCGCACAGGCAGGGAGCCTAGCCAACAGCGAGTTGCAGTAATCCAGACGGGAGATGAAAGTGCCTGGATTAGGACCTGCGCCGCTTCCTGTGTGAGGCAGGGTCGTACTCTGCGAATGTTGTAGAGCATGAACCTACAGGAACGGGTCACCGCCTTGATGTTGGTTGAGAACGACAGGGTGTTGTCCAGGATCACGCCAAGGTTTCTTAGCGCTCTGGGAGGAGGACACAATGGAGTTGTCAACCGTGATGGCAAGATCATGGAACGGGCAGTCCTTCCCCGGGAGGAAGAGCAGCTCCGTCTTGCCGAGGTTCAGCTTGAGGTGGTGATCCGTCATCCACACTGATATGTCTGCCAGACATGCAGAGATGCGATTCGCCACCTGGTTATCAGAAGGGGGAAAGGAGAAGATTAATTGTGTGTCGTCTGCATAGCAATGATAGGAGAGACCATGTGAGGATATGACAGAGCCAAGTGACTTGGTGATAGCGAGAATAAGGTTTGAGGTGTAATAGCGAGAATAGGAGAGGGCCTAGAACAGAGCCCTGGGGGACACCAGTGGTGAGAGCACGTGGTGCGGAGACAGATTCTCGCCACGCCACCTGGTAGGAGCGACCTGTCAGGTAGGACGCAATCCAAGCGTGGGCCGCGCCGGAGATGCCCAACTCGGAGAGGGTGGAGAGGAGGATCATATGTGCCAATGCCACATAAATACGAGTCATTTCTCAAGGTCATGGGTCAATACTTTGCTAAATACTTTGATTGGTCAATGAACAGGTCGTGTGTACTGTACTACCAATCACAGTGTATGATGTACACAACTGTACAAGTTAAGAAGAGACCGGTAATTATAAAAACAAAAAGCTGTAGATATTATGCTATCTCAAGATCTGTAATCCGTCAGTGATTTTGACTTAAATACCTCAATATGTTTTTAATGGTTGATTGATGTGCCAATTAACTTCCATCAAATTGGATAATAGCTTATAGTGTTATTAGACTGTGCATATTAAAGTTAGCTTCATAATTACAGTGATTATTCAACATGAATGTGAATAATGTATTTTAAAACTTTTTTGTTATAAAATATACTGAGGGTCTTTCCATGCCACTTCTTGCCCAGACGTATTAACAACATCAATACCAGTGAAGATATCTATATAGAAAGTGTAGCAGCAGCTTTCCTTCAACATCTATCCATAGAAATCCGGAGGTAGTCTATAAGTTATTTTGTAAGATGTTGTTCTTCCTTGAACTATGTATGTTTGAGATCCCAAATGCTCAGTTTCATCTCCTGTCTTTTTCTCCACTGTGAGTCATAACACACAGCCTCTGCCAATTCTGAAAAGCCAATGCTTTACTTTAACATATTTCTTGAAACTTAATCTTGTGTCCTGTTTCTACACCGGGAGCATCTCAAGGGCTGAGTAGGAGTGTTGTTTCATCCACAAGACTTTTTCCTTTTTTTAATGTTCATTTCATTGAATGCCTTCTAAACAGCACTGAAATGCAGACATTATTACTTTACACTATTTGCAGAGTGATTTATCTCAAACTCTTTTTACAGTTCCTCTGAGAAGGTGATGATAAATTATGCAGATTTAGTGCAAACAGCACAACAATGCAATCGTGAGCTACATGTACAGTATTCCCAGTGGTGGGAAAAGTACCCAAATGACATACTTGAGTAAAAGTAAAGATACCTTAAAAGAAAATGACTCAAGTAAAAATGAAAGTCACCCAGTAAAATATTACTTGAGTAAAAGTCTAAAAGTATTTGGTTTTAAATATACTTAAGTATCTAAAGTAAATGTAATCGCTAAAATATACTAAAGTATCAAAATTACAAGTATAAATCATTTCAAATTCCTTATATGAAGCAGACAGCACGATTTCCTTGTTTTTATTCATTTACGAACATAATTTACAAACGAAGCAATTGTGTTTAGTGAGTCTGCCAGATCAGAGGCAGTAGGGATGACCAGGGATGTTCTCTTGATAAGCGTGTGAATTAGACAATTTTCCTGTCTTGCTAAGCATAAAAAAATGTAACGAGTAAGAGTGGAGTAAAAGTTGTCAAAAATATAAATAGGATACTCCCCAAAAATACTTAAATGGTACTTTAAAGTATTTTTACTTAATGTACTTTACACCACTGAGTATTCCAAACTTGTTTTGTCCCGTCTATTTAAAATATTTGCTATTATTAACACCTTTGCACATTTGGAAGGCTGTTTAGATGACTGAATCTGAATCCTACACTCTCTCTCATATCGGGAGATGCTGCTGTGAAACTATTTTACATGTAATTACCATTGCAGCACCTGACACTTGACCAATTGCAGTGGAGCCTTTGCTGCTCTTTTCATGTGAGAAGAACTCAATAACATGATTTCAGTGACTATAATTAACATTAACAACAGATCTTGGGCCATAACGTCTTGAGCGCCTACTCAAGAGTCAGTGAGGTTCGTAATTAGTGAGCACTTACAAGGCTGCATGGTGTTTTATGTACTCCAACTTAACACACTCTAACGTTATTATCGGGCACTTGATGTTATCACAGAGGACTTGTTTAAAGGTTCAGAGATTTTGTAAATAAAGTTCACTTGTAGTTCCCAAAACACATGTTAAAAACGGCACACTGGAAAATAGTGTCCATATCAGGACAGCCTCAGACAATTAATCAATATTGACCGTTGTCTTTCTCAGTGTGCGTGTTTTTTTTTTTTTTACATGTGTTTTGGACATGTGTGATGTTACTAACCAGGAACTTAAAGAAAACGCATTGCTGTGCACAGGGCTTCTACTTTTTGAATCAAATCAAAGTTTACAGGATGAATATGTATGAACTTTCCAATTTGTAAGTCGCTCTGGATAAGAGCGTCAGCTAAATGACTTAAATGTAAATGTAAATGTATTTGTCACGTGCACATGAAACAGTGAAACGCTTGCTTGCAAGCTTACTTCAGTCATGGTATGCCTTAGTGCCAATTTTTCAACTGATTGAAAATAGCTGCTAATTAACCTTTGCCTGTTGGCTGTAGTCAAATGACCAAATCACCTTCTAGTGGCCTTATGGGTGAAACATTATTAAACATTTTAATAATTTCATAATTAATAAACATATATTTTTTGGAAATCCGGAGTTTCTATGTCAAACGTTTTGTTATATTTCAGTCTTCTGTGATATATATAAAGTGTAATAGTGGGATGCACACTCAAAATAATTGAATACATTTCAACTCCATATCTAACATTGTACAGGTGTCTTATTTTATTTAAGCCCATAACCATGTGTGTGATGTGTATACTTTTGTTTCAAAGTAGATTTGTTTAAGACTACTAATAAACACTCTGTGTGACCCTGATTTAGCTCACTGCAGTAAAAGGTTTTAAAGATCGAATCCACATTTGGGGAAACAGCACCATTTTCACCCAGCGCATTTGTTATCGTCTTTGAATTGTTGATGTAATGGAGGAGAAATGGAGGAGAGGAGCACAGTAATCCCCCATTGTGACATATTTCATTACGCCCTACGGCATCTTCATCTCGTCCCGCTACTGGACGGAGAGCATAGGGTTTCACAATACAAAATGGAGGAGCATAGTATCCTGTCAGAAATCACATTTATTTTGGAAGATTGAAAAACATGACCTTTATTTAAGACAGGAGAAACATTGTTTCAGGTGATAATAAAACATGTTTCGTTTAGTTACTTTTTCCTCAACTTTCCTCAAGTCAAGCTAGTTTACAGAGCAACTAGCTATCTAGATAGCTAAAATGTAGGATAGGTTGAAGATACTGTAGCTAGTGACCTCCACCCAATAGTTATCATTAAAAAAAAGTGTCATTACCATCACAATAAAATATAACGGGAGGCAACAGTGAAAATATAATTGGCTTAACAGCCAATGTGTATTATTTAACATTAGGCTACTAAAATAGTACTCACTTATAGGAATGCGTAATTGTCCCATACGGCCATTGCCGAAAACCACATATTATTTTCTTGCTCTGTGGTTTGGTAACTTCCTGTTATATTGACGGACTCTGGCTCAGTTGTTTTGCAACTGAGCCTTCAACCGCAAGGGGGCGCTGCGATACCATTCCGTTGTGGACGGTCCCCATTGAAATGAATGACATCAGGCGTAACGCAACGGACTGCTTAGATGTAATGTGAATGGGGCTTAAGTGTAGTAAAAGAAAACGCAGTACACATTCTGCTATTCTATCTCGAGTGCAAGGGGAAAAGAACAGTGTTAGTTGTTTGTAGTAACTAGTTTGTTGTTGTAATATCCAAAACTGACGTGGCAGTTCCACCAATTAGAGACTCAAGTGTTACCGAAAGTGAATCTACATCCAAGTTGATCGTCTTTCATTTGGTTGTTGGCTTGGGCAGGCTCTAGTAACGCTATCGTATCGTATTGCTCCTCAATTCCTCCGACAGTGAGGAGGGAATAGCTTGTTGAGCTCAAGGGGCTTAGGCCAGAAGGATGAGAGGGCGAGTCTAGTTGTTTATTTATTTATATGTGTAGTACAATGTACAACCAAAATATATCAAAAGTGAGAAGTGGTGCGTTGCAACAGTAGTCTGTAGTCCCCGTGCAACATCTGTAGTCCCCGTGCAGGTGAACATAAAAACATGAAAACATTATATACGAAAGGACAACATACCTAATGTACATCAGCCATTTAAAAGCATAAAGGACATAGAGACATGTTTCAACACGTTGTTGCTGCTGATCTTATGACCTGATTTGTTTTTAAATCAAGGCTGCCTCTGATTAAATGTAACACAAAGGCCTATAGATAATAACATGAGGATCATAACAGAAATAATGAAATAAGCCAGACAATCGTAATGATGAGTGGAAGTGCAGTAGGTCTATACAGAATTTCAACGTAGATAATACCATTTGGTTGCAGGGACCTGGGCGGCCCCTTGCTTTTTACACAGTAATTGTGGGACTCATTTTACAAGAAGTCAATTTCAGTTTGCATGAGAAATAGCAGTGTGTCACAGTGGAGGGTTTTTGTAATAAAGAGACAAGAGATTGAAATTGAGATACTCCAAACTGCTGAGAGTGTGTCGAGCTCAGAAGGCAGCCAGGCGTCGAAAATGAAATATAAATGAGAAAGCAATGGCTCTTTTGTTTCTTATTGTCACTTTAAACTTTTGCATCAATGTCAAAAGACATTCAGTCAATCTAAAGAACGCTTGTAAATTAAACAGAACACATTCGCAGGCGAAGGGGTATCATTATTGATGAAAATGGGCATTCTAAGACTACAAGTCTATTTCCCATTTGAAAAACCAAGCTGTTCAGTTCCTCTCAAGCTACAGATAGGCTTACGCTTGTGTACATTTGTATAGATTTCTCTCATTATGAAATCAGCACATTTCCGTGACAGTTAAGTGTCTGATGACACACAACGGCAGTCTGCAAGTGGCCTATAAATGTCTATTACACTTCATGATAAATGTCTGGATTCTGAAATAATATCTGAAATTCATTATTTCACAATTAAGTAAATTGCATTTGTTTGTACAAGGCTAAATGACTAATGGAGTTCGACAGTTAAATGCCCAGCATTTTTATGGTTCGCAAAGCCACTGTAAACTCACCAGACCCAATTGGGATAAAGCACCCCATAAACCTGTGATCCAGAACTGAACTGGAGAGACAGGCTAGGCATACTCCAATCTCTTTCTGCTGGATCTATTCTTTGGTTATTGAAGGGTAGATGAATGTCAAGAGTATTTAACATTCTATGTCCACTTTAAGAAATACATGATGTCTGAATACAGAGGGAAACCATGTAGGCAGATGTGAATGGATGTCTTTCTTTTAAGAAGATGATCTAGCCCAGGTGACATATATTGTTTAATCAGGGCGCAGTTTGTAAAGAAAAATATTGAGATAGATGACTTTGGTGAAATCCATGGGCAAAAGCCCCACCAATTGCCTTCACATCACCACAGTATTAATTTCATCACCAAAAATAGTGGCAAAAATATTCACCAAGCACCTATTTTTCAGTGACACAATTCTCACGAGACTATAACTGACTAAATAGACCCAGAAAAAAAACTATAACTAAACTTAAATTATTTTTCAGTTCACTAAAACAAGTCGAGACGAAATTGTCTCTAATCAGACTACTAAGTGGACTGGACAAGAGTTTTTGGAAAGATTGAGAGCTATTCAGTGATGAGCACAATTAATATTAGCAGCACAGATGTTCTGTGTAGGAGTGGGAAGGATGTGCCACAATCGGCGCACACAGCCTATCCTACATCAACTCATGAGCTGCGGGGGAGCAAGCGATGAGTGTGTGCAGACAGGCTCCACTCTGGCTCCGCCTCTGATCATACACATTGCACAGGGGACTCTCTTGCTTCCCCGTAGCTAACCAGTCAGCACCAGCCTTCTAGTTAGATACCTTTTTCCTGGTTAAGAAACACAAGCTGTTTTAAGAAATTAAAAACAATAGCAGAATTAAGTTTAACAGTAATACAACGATCTAGCTATGTTTTTCGCTCCCTTGAGTATAGAAACGTTTTGTAATTTGTAGTCTCGCTCATCCCTACTGAATTTCATAGCCAGGCTCTGTAGCGAACGTACTAGCCAAGTCTCCCACAGCTTGATTCTAGCCATTACCGTTCAAAATATATGTTTTTTTCTCTATGTTATTTTTCTTTCTATCGTGCATTGGCGGGCCGCATTTTACATTCATTAAGCATAACGCGGGCTGTTCTAAAAGTATGCTACTTGCGGACCGGAGTGTTAACCATATCAAACACCTGAAACAGATTTTTCTGCAATCTCAAGATATAATGCTTATGCTTAATTCTATGTAAAAAATATTGTTACTTTTCCCGCATATCTAAGCATACATCTTGAACTGCCTGTATCCTGACTGGTGGTAATTTTTTTTTAAGAAACTAAATATGCTTCTCAGCATCTTTGCTCAAATCTAAGTAAACTATTGAAAGGAATGTGAGTCTTATTTGATACATTTAGTAATTGCTTGCTTTTCTAAAGTCTTTATCCTACTCTGTTTATCTTATATCCTATTGCCTAGTCACCTTACCCATATACATATAGTACCTACCTCCATCACTCCAGTATCCCTGCACACTGTAAATATGGTATTGAAACTGACCCTGTATATACAGTAGTATGCTTACTTACTTATTGTGTTCTTCATATTTCTTCTTATTTCTTGTGTGTTTCTTCTAGTATTACAATGTTATTGATTATTGCAATGTTGAGTTTTTATTTTGCAAGAAAGGCAATTCACTGTACATTCAAACTTGAAACTAACAACCTTGCCAGCAGGCATGCCAGCTAAGATAGTTAGACAAGCTAGCTACTCTTGATTGATAGCCTGAAATGGCTTCTTGGTAGCTAGGTATGACATTGGGAAATTGGGAACCTATCTGGACTAGCTAAAGCCAACTTCAACTTTATTATTTTTAACAGGACAAATCTGATGGGGAACATGCCCCTGTGCCCCCTCTGTCTTTAGGCTACACCTTGTTCAGTCATGTTACCTCATTAGCTGGTTATAGCTAACAACCTGGGGCACGTTCAGCAGGACACAACATTTTGGAACGTTCAGATAGATGTAGAACAAACATGCCTCTCTGGCAAATAGAATAAAAAATAACGTAGGTTCTATTCATGGAATTTCTATCAGAAACGTTTTGCAACTGAACGTTGCCCTGGTAACATAACCAGTAGTCTATGGATAGAAAAATGTTTATTGACTAAATCCCTCTTGCCACTACACTATATCCGACTGGGTAACTTTATATTGAGTTAATGTGGACCCTAGTGACTTAGACTTGAGCACTTGGACCAGGACTTGAGCACGGGGACTCGGACTTCAACCATAGGGACTCGTGACTCAACCATTGGTAACTCGGACTTGGACTCGGATTGAAGCATGGAGGACTTTGGACTCGATTTGGACTCAAGGTTTAGTGACTCGACTACATCACTGGGCAAAACAGTCATCAGCCCCGTTCTACTTTTGGACATAAATGTGGCCGGGGTGTCTGTGGAACGGTGATAACAATTGTGATTGTGCTTCTCTCTCTCTCTCTCTCTCTCTCTCTCTGCACTTGTGTGAGTCTGTTTGTTTTGTATGTAATATGCAGTATCTATGTAGGCTGAATTCAGAATTTACATGGCCAGATAATTTTTATATATTCTTATATAGGTTTGTCATACTTTTACTGTTGGGAAGAGAATAGGATGTTATGCCAAAAAATATGTTGGTAGGGCAAGGCTATGTATGTTTGTGCACATGGAAGTCAGTGATTTATGTTTACTAGTAGGTTAATGAGGCAATACAAATGTGATGTGAATAAATGTGGAAGGGCATTTAGTTGACTAAAATGGCCAACTGTTCTCATCATTTTGACAATAACTAGACTAAATCATTATTCAAATGACAAAAATGTGACTTAATGATATTTTTAGTCAAAATGACTGATTAGAATTACATCTAAAAAAGAGTGGCAAAATGACCACTGCACCACATTCAACTTTGTCTTGGCAATTCAAAAGAGAATGGTCTGTCTGAGATGGTGAGGGTAAAATGTTAACTTTTGTGCCTTTTGTGTCTGACATCTGTGAAGATTGATGACGGCAGAAAAAGAACAAACAGTCAATCTGTCTGTTATTAGCATTGATCCGAATTGGAAAAATGTATTATATTGTAAGTATTGGCTTCTCTGAAGTAATGATGTACTTGACACAAAACACTCTCGTTCCGGTTTTCTTAAGTAGCTCCTGTACTTTTCCAGCCTTATTTTAAGTCTCCTGTGGAGCCGACAGCTTTTATCCCCTCTGTAGCTGTTTCTTTCATGGACTGGTTTAAAAGAGGCTCTGCTGTTAACAGACTTTCCCAGGAATAAGTCCATTTGAAATTCAATGCCTATTCCATGATATAGGCTTTGGGCTGAGTGTTTGCTATAGTGCCAGAATACTGCCACCAGAGCAAGCACATGGGCACATTTTACATTTTTAGCAGACACTCTTATCCAGAGAAATTGTGGTCAATTGCCTTGCTCAAGGGAACACCAACAGATTTTGAATCTAGTCAGCTTGGGGATTCAAACCAGCAACCTTTCGGTTACTGGCCCAGCACTCTTAACCTCTAGACTACCTGCTGCTCAACCTAAAGCTGGGTCACTTTTTGATGGCTTTGTGTTTTAACTTCTTTGAGAGTTTCTTATTTGAACGTTTGTTTTGGGTAAAGCCTCCAGACAGTTAATTATGTTTCATAAGACTATAGAGAGAACATTTTTAAAGATGATGATGATTTATAATTATTGCTTGTTCAGTGCCATTTATGAGGAAAAATGTGTCAATTGTCAATTTGTCAAAGAGTATAATCATTCTGTTTTCGAACTGCTTCCTTTTACTGAATATCACTTTATTTTATTGATTCTTTTCACAAAGCTTTTCATTCATTCTAAATGTACAGAATGGGGAAGAATATGGGATTTCATTTTCTTTCAATTTAGTCGATCTTTCGTTCAATTGGAATGTTTTTGCTCCTTCCATCTGGGATAAACTGTTTATTGATGTAGCTATCAATCATTTATAGCCATCGATGAATGATGCTGCATTTACACCTGAAATGTACTTTTGAGGAATGCCAGAGGCTTTTTGACTATTTTTGCTTCAGTGACTGTGAAGACTAGACTGGTATAAAAATATAACTATTCTATAATTTTTTTACAGTGCCACACTCTTACATGCTGACCAGACCGCTGGTGCATGTGCATCCACATGCGCCATCGCGCGCATGTTGCTTTTGTCCACCAACACCAGACGCGATCAGGACACGCAGGTTGAAATATCAAAACAAACTTTGAACCAACTATATTAATTTGGGGACACGTCGAAAAGCATTAAACATTTATGGCAATTTAGCTAGCTAGCTTGCTGTTGGTAGCTAATTTGTCCTGGGAAATAAACATTGGATTGTTATTTTACCTGAAATGCACAAGGTCATCTACTCCGACAATTAATCCACAAATAAAATGGTAAACCGAGTTTGTTTCTAGTAATCTCTCCTCCTTCAGGATTCATCTTCTTTGGACTTTATATGGCGGTTGGCAACCAACTTTAAGGTGCATTACCACTACCGACTGGAGTGTGGACCTCAGTCCATCTTCCAATCACCCACATGGGTATATGCTCCTAAAAACCAATGAGGAGATGGCACGTGGGTATATCTTCCGGGACTTGCAGCACATCAAGCGTCACAAATAGAATCAAGTTCTATTTTAGCGCCTGGCTTCACAGACGCTCATTGGCGTGCGCAAGCAGTGTGGGTGCAATGATTGAATAACATGTATGTATTTATTTTGCCACCCTCGCGCACACAACGCGAGCAGTGTGGTCAGCATGTTAGAGTCTCGTAATGCATTGATGTCTCCTTTTCAAATGTATCTTCAGCTTTTTTAAGTGTATTTTTATTTTCTCCGTTTTCTTAGATGGAAATGATACCAGAGCCTGATCCAGACGATGAAGGGACTAAAATAAGTGTAAGTTATTGTATGTACAGAGTTTTTACAGTGTCCATACTAGGGCAACATCACATTTCCTAATATGGACACCATAAGTATGGACACATAAAACCATCACCATTACAACTATTTCGCTACACCTGCATTAACATCTGCTGAACAGGTGTATGTGACCCAAAAAATTTGTTTGATGTTTCTAATGTTGTGTCAATACATGGTTGTTTGTACTGAACCACTAGTCATGTGGATGGGATGTAGTTGCTCCTGCATCGTTCATTGAACATCTCTTTATCTCCCTACAGACGGTGAAGGTACAGGGAAACGACATCTCCCACAAACTGCAGATCTCCCGGGTGGGGAAGAGTGACGAGGGCCTGTATGAGTGCAGAGTCACCAACGCCAACTATGGAGAGCTGCTGGAGTACAAGGTCCAGGCCTACCTGAAGGTGAACAGCACCCGGCCCCGCATCAGACCGGTCAAGAAGACATCCCCCCTGTCCCACCTGACAGCAGATAAGAAGCCCCGCAAGACAGGCTCCACAGCAGCACAAGACGGCATGAGTGCCGACCAGAGGGTCCGCTCTACCTCCAGCTCTCAGACTTCATCAGCCAAGACAGTCAAACACAGTTCAGGTGAGATAACGGCGCCAGAGATTCTGCTTTGGTTTTTCATATAATTTATTTTTCCTTCAGTAGGGTAAATCATCAGCCAATCCATCTAACTATTTGTATCTTTTTTTCTGTCTTTTATTCTGCCTGTATGTCAGTTTGTCTGTCTGCTTGTCCATCTGCATGTTTCTTGTCTGTCTGCCTTCAGTCTGCTGTCCGCTTGTCAGTTTGTTCCACTTTAAAGCAATTCCCCCATGTAGTTAATCAAAAAGACACTGAAGGACACTGTAGCGAGTGAATATTACAATTGAATGTGGAAATACAGCAGAAATAAACCCCCAGACTGCAGTTTGTGATTATGAGGCAGAGGCGCACCAAGTTATGCTGACAACCATGTGGCGCTGAATGCTCTGTGCGGTGTATGACACTGATAAATGTTCCTCTATTGCTCCCCCTGCGGTCTTACCTTTACTGAGCACTGTTATGACTGGAGGACAGTTACATTGCTGCAAATGCAGGTTTTTGGTCGATGAACAACAATTGTCAAACAATTGGATGAAATTAGACCTGTGAGAGTAAAACGATTTTCCACATTGCCTTACCTGTAAACGATGGCAACTGTTAGCCGAGTAGGAATTAAGTGCATGGTGGTTTGCCTGCATTGCGTTCCTGTGCAGAGAAGACCAATGTGTCAGGTCTAGTTACCTCACAGTCTGCATATATTGGTTTTGGCACTGTTGGTTTTTCAACGCTTTGGGTCACTGAAATGAAATACAACAAATGTCCCAGAAGTGATATGTACTGTACCAAAAGGCCTTCAACTTTGTTTAAACTGTGTGGCAAGTCGCCAACCAGTTCTGGAAAATAACTGCTTTCATACCATCTTCCCAAAGTGCTCCTGCAACTTCCAACACAGAAGAAGGAATAACCCTGTCCTATCAGACATGGCTGAGTGGTGAACGACACTGAGAACAGGGAGAATTTGTGAAACACGGGTGTATGACATCGAACCTAGCTACTGTACATTCAGATGTCACGAAATCCCAGCTGGGATTTGCTACACAAGTCAGACTGTGTTATCACATTTTTTTTCAGTAGCCCACCACTAGCTCCATCATGTAGGCAGATAGATGGCGCCAGGCCAGCTCTCTCCCTATGGCAGCGGCATATGCCTGGGTGACACACCCACCCTCAGCAGGGAGGTCACTCTACCTTATATTTCAAATCTGTATTCCATTAGACAAAATAAGGAGTAAACTGGAGACTCAGGCTGTATACTATTGGTGGTGGATCAGGTGACTTTACTCTGTGCAATGTAAAGCGATTTGAGTCAGTACTTGCACAGCAACAGTACTTGGTTTGGTATTTAGTAGTGTAGTACTCATGTTGTAACCTAAATATTTAGTTTGTTTGTGGCAAATGATAGGTTTTGTAAAAAGTGTTTCCTGTGACATTACTTTTTCAGTATTTATCGAAGAATTGCATTTAAGCTATATTCAGGGGTTTGAGTATGTTTTAAGGTGGGGCTCTCATGGATGGTGTGAGAGATTCACTGCAGGTCATCAGAGCTGTGTCTATCGGCATGTAAACCTAGTCCAGCCTCCCAGGCTGCGAGCTGATTCATTATTCTCCATGCAGAGGATATTTTGGCCTAGCGTTATTGCTGCTCCTCTGTGGCAATACTGTTCACTTGATCACCCCGGGCCAAATGAAATCTGGCAGGGAGGAACAGCGGGTTACAGGCCTCCGTCTTTTTCCTCCTCCCGATATTGAGCTTGGCCGAACCATAGTGTCCCCAGACAATTCTCCTCTTAGAACATTGCTGTGCTTGGTCTGACGGAAAAATCCAGTAAATGTCACCATGATTTAGGGAATATTTCATTTTCCATTTCCTTAATGCTGCCTTTGTTTCGTAGGATTATATTTTTTTTGTGCCTCTTTTTCAGTCCCGGGCAGGTACCAGAAAAAGTTCATTAGGGAATCTGGTTTCTTTTGATTCTTTTAGACCTTAAATTCTATTTTAGCTTGTGTGTTACAGGGAGATTAAACAGAAGAAAATCTTGCGTCAATATACAGTAGAGTATTGCCATTCAGAATATCTCCTTATCTCTCCCTACTGTACTATACGTTCTGTATCATTATCCTTTGGACAGAAATGCATCGATGCCTTTTTCCTGTGGTCTTGATCTTATCAATTCAAGGACAATGTCCCTGAGAAGCAAATGAACCAAATGCGCATAAGACTGCCAGGCTTTTCAGTATCATACAGTTGTCAGACGGTGATGCTCAAACATATATATAATGCTTTTTTTTGTATTCCATATGCATATTTCATTTAAGAATAAGATCATTCCATAGGTGCACAATGTATAAAATGTTTCAGACTAGTGCCATGATAGCTTTTGCACATATTTCTCCGCAGCAGTACGTGTTAAAGATAAGAACTGTATATGTCCTGACTGTATGCCTTCATTCACAGGTACTAGGATAGCTACAAGCTACGGACTTGCCATCCTGATTCTTGGCGTTGGCTTTATGAGGGATACCTTGCTATAGTTTCAAGAACTGACTCTTCCTCCCAGTATCACTATGTATGGCCTATTATTACCACCAAGCAGACAGCACAGTTGGCCCTTTTTTTCCCACCACTACTCTGCACCCAATGAATTCTTATTACCCATTGTACACAAGAGGCACCTTCTCAAAGGCCAGTGGCGGGATTACCTGTTGTGCCAATGTTTCTTCAGCACTCCCAACAATTGAAACAAAATGGAAACCGACAGTGTCTACTTGGAATATCTTTCACAAATACTTTTATTTTGGTTTCCTGCAATACAGTTATTGTGTCAAAGTAGAAAAAAAAGGATCTATATTTGTGTAATATATGAGTATATAATTGTTTTATTTCCAACTCCTTGAACTGTTTATAGCTTACATTCACTATGTTGATCATGTAACTACATTGTACAAGGGTATTCATGCCCCACTCAAAACAAAATAACTACTAAAATACAACAAAATGATGTATAGGCCTAGTTGGATTGCTAAATTAGGGCAACTCGACATTGTATTATTTTAAAATCTGCATATGTATAATCTGCAACTACAATTCTTGAACTTTGTTATTATGGATCTGTTCTTATTCATTCTCACATTCTTTACTTTTGTACGGTATTTCCTTTGGAATATAGAAATAATACTTCCATCTCTTGTAATTTCCTGATGTGCAACAGCTTCACATGTTATGAAGCATAATAATGTCAATGTTTATATGTGACTGTGCCAGCAGACCATTCGTTTAAATTTGGCTGCACTAATATTGTAAAAAGCCATTAAGAAATGGAATGCTTCACTTAGAGCACAGCTCTAATATTCAAATATGCTCCATTACCGAAAAGAAGAATCTAGGTACTGCTGTAGCCTAATGCTCAGGGGCATTATCTTTGTGTAAAGAATCTCACATTAGCCAAGAAGAGTTCTTATGCCATTTGATGGTGCAATGATGCCCCAACGGTATCTATAGTATACGCTCCTTATCTGTAACACAGAGATAAGGACGAGGAAACAGTTTAAAGGTCCTGTGATTAAGAAAATGGTTTTAAATTGTTCTCGCTCTTGTCCATTCTCAATGTTCATCGACACAACGCTTTGACAATCTGACCTCTTGTTTCAGAACCCGTTAGCAGAAGTCATGGATTCTACTGTTATACTAAACTGTTAATATATATAGAAGCTTTCTAAATGTCTACCTGCAATGTTCCATAGACATTCACCACTTGGAATCATTTCTATTCACTATATGGATGCACCTATTTTAGGTAGCGTCATTGTTAAGTGCAATGACCACTGGACATATTATGCCACCATAGCTACTGTATGAATAGGTGGTATTGGTAATCGTGCAGCAATAGTGCTTCAGATCTGCCTTTCAGTTGAGTTGAAGAGGGTATCCATAGACTAAAGAGAGTCTCCATTGTAAAATGTATCATGCGACCAAAGACAGTGGCTATGGCCATAGAATATTGACTTTCACCAACATCGATCTCTTTGCACATTGCGTATACTGTAGCCTAGTGTTCTCACATATTGTGCCCCTTTATTCCCTATCTTTTTACAATCTCAGAACGAGGCGGACAATCTGCCCAGATTCACAAAGCACCATCTGTCCATTTCTTCAAATCGTATTTAAAATAACAGCACTTTGGATGGAATAATTATATGTATTGGCAGTACATACACATTCCTGGGGCCACTAAGAAGCAGGATTTTGCTTAAGGTCTCCACCGTAAACAGTCTCCAGTCTTCTGTACACGCGCTGCTGAACTCAGTGAGGGATCTTAACCTGTTGATACAGCAGTTGGAGTTAGCTGACAGAGCAAATAATACAGAAGAATCCAGCTAGAGACATATCCTGATCAGCAAGTCTTGTCAGGGTACAAAATGTGTGGGCTATATACAGTATTTAATCTGCGCTGGTTCCTGGGATGAGAACAGTTAATCTAGCAGAGCTGTGTCATGCTGCTTAACCTCAAATCAATATTAGGCTAAAGTCCATTGAGTAAAAGTTATTTTATGACTATTATGACAAATCCTAACTGTTCAGTTTTGAGGAAGACGATTTTGAGAACTTGAGTTTATCACATACTTCTCCAAGCAGGTAAAATGGATAGCATATTTGTGTGCACAGTAAAAGAATGCCTTCAGTTTATCAAATCCCTGTATAAAATTTTAAAAATGAAATAAAAAATCTGTAAAACTTGTAAAGTAATCAGCATGTAACCTTTTTTATCCAAATGTTTAAAAGCAGAGACAAGTTATGTTCTGTATTTGTAACAATGTTGTCATATATTCGTTTTGAAGCACTAACAACAGGAAATGGAATTTAAAAACAACTTTATTGACAGTCTGTTAAGGAGGACCACTTGCCATGGCAGTACACACCTGTTGCAAGGCCTATTGTACTTCAACAGGAAATGGAATCACTACAGAGTACAAGGTCAAGCAAAGTGGATATATAATTTAAAGGATCGACAACAGTCGTTTGATAAGGGAATTGCAACGTCTGACAATTGTGGTGGCTAACAAGCAACGAAGTCTCAGCCCATCAAACAAGATACTATATTATGACATTTGAGCAACTCAAATCCATGGATATTGTTTCAGAAATGACAACACAGCAGTTATGGGTTTTTTATGACGCCGATGTCCATTATTTCAGCTTCACATAGATTAATTGTTTCCTTATTACGCATCATCTCAATGCAGTCTTATCTGTTTGTTGAGCTGTCAAAAATGTTATGACCTGTAATTTGAATTTTATTTGGTACTGTGTGAAGCTTCTGTACTGGAACGTTGCAGCAGTTTGTATTATAATGATATCAGAAAAATATTTAAATAAATCATTTTCACAGATGGGATTCAAACACCGCTTCCTCTGCTGGATTCCATCTGTTAAATCGGTAACATATTATGACTTGACTTAGTGAGTACATTGGATGTAGTTCACTGGGCGATCATAGTGTGGCACATAATGGGGCACATACTGCGCATTCAACCATTCCGAGTGGATATCAGGACAAAGCTTAACGCTGTCTGGTCATAACACCCCTGAAAGTTTTAGAGAGGTCCAAAACAGAAAAAGTATCTTTACCCTGGTTGCAATTATAACAACTAAAATGTTTTATCTAATAAGATAGCAATGATGCCAACTGGATATTCTTCTTTTCAATTAGTTGTGTCTATTGGCTCACAACACCATCTGTGCCATTGCTATTATTAAAGTCTGCTGTGGGAGAAACTGTTTTCTGCACAGGTTGCGATGTTGTTATAACTATACAGTGTACCTAATATGGACACATGAGTACGCATGTCCTAATATGTACACTGTACAGCTATAAAAACATCATTTTTGATAGAAGAGATCTATCTGGAGTTACTGTATGCAAGATTGTGTTCACCCTTGTATCATAGAAATGTAATTTAGTAAATAGTTATCAGAGTTATGAGGGGGTGATCAAACATAGATTCCCGTGTTCCTGCTAAAGATACCCACAAATTCTCTACAACGACGTTGGAGGCGGCTTATGGTAGAGAAATTAACATAAAATTCTCTGGCAACAGTTCTTGTGGACATTCCTGCAGTCAACATGCCAATTGCATGCTCCCTTAGAACTTGAGACATCTGTGGCATTCTGTTGTGTGACAAAACTGCACACTTTGTGGCAGTTGTTTGTGGCCTTTTAATGTCCCCAGCACCTGTGTAATGATCATGCTGTTTAATCAGCTTCTTGATATGCCACATCTGTCAGGTGGATGGATTATCTTGGCAAAGGAAAAATGCTCACTAACAGGTATGTAATCAAATTTGTGCACAAAATCTTAGAGAAATAAGCCTTTCGTGTATGTGGAA
The DNA here is from genome assembly GCF_002910315.2 of Salvelinus sp. IW2-2015. Classification (NCBI taxonomy): domain Eukaryota; kingdom Metazoa; phylum Chordata; class Actinopteri; order Salmoniformes; family Salmonidae; genus Salvelinus; species Salvelinus sp. IW2-2015. The sequence goes on along the minus strand of NC_036867.1, from coordinate 9,707,916 downwards.
CATTTCTGGGATCTTTAATTTCAGCTCATGAAACATGGGACCAACACATATAAACATGTTGCGTTTATATTTTTGTTCAGTGGTAGTTTGAAAATAAAGATGATAAATGTACTTTGGTGCTAACGTTTTACTCCAACTTATTGAATTTGACAATGGTGCATGCATGTCACCTACTCAGAGAAGACACAGGTATTTGTGTGCATTGTCGTTGATTGCAGAACTGGGCAAGCAGAGATGCAGTGTAACAGCTTGGTATTACTGGAGGCCTGTAATCGTACGTGTTGATTTGAATTCAGTCTCTGCCTAAGTACACTGTGGTCTAAATGCAACTTTACTGCCCAGAAAAAATTGCTCTCACATGTCATCCAGTCATCCTTTTGAAGCATGTGATAAAAAAATATAAATACATTTAAATTCAAATTTGAAATTTGCTACTGTGGATATAATCAGGTTTGTTTAATCATTAGATTCGGAATGAGAAAATAAGAACATTTAGCAAGGACGGTGCCAGCCATTGGGCCCATGGGTGGAAATGCTAGATGAACATCAATGCAAAATGATGCCTGGCTTGTGTTTGTTAATTTGGTCAGCACCAAGTCTGTTATTTATGTGGAAATGATTGCAACCCAGCCTCCAGCACTTTAATCGTGGTTCGGGCTCACTATAGCTCCACAGGGAAGCATGGCTGGGAAAATTATTATATGAATAAATCTGGGGATGGCAGCACATTCACATTCAGTCACTGGATTCCAAAGTGTATTAATCTGATAACAAATATACTATATTACAGCAACGTGATCATTCCCTATGTAGTCTGAGAGTGTAGGATGAGGTGAAGATTAAAATAGTGATAAAGAAACGCCTGGGAGAGTACAGTATATAATTTATTTAGTTTGATAATAAAGATGATAAATGTACTTTGGTGCAAATGCTTTACTCTAACTTACTGAATTTGACAATGGTGCATGCATGCCACCTACTCAGAGAAGACACAGGTATTTGTGTACATTGTCGTTGATTGCAGAACTGGGCAAGCAGAGATGCAGTGTAACAGCTTGGTATTGCTGGAGGGCTGTAATCGTACATGTTGATTTTAATTCAGTCTCTGCCTAAGTACACTGTGGTCACAGGAAAATGATCTAATCGCAACTTCACTGCCCAGAAAAATTTGCTCTCACATTTCATCCAATCATCCTTTTGAGGAGCGAGATAAAAAAAAATACTAAATTTGAAATTCTAATTCAAAATTTGCAACTGCGGATGCAATCAGGTTTGTTTAATCAGAGAAGATTCGGAATGGGAAAAGAAGGACATTAAGCAAGGATGATACCAACCATTGGCCCCACGGGTGGAAACGCTAGATGAACAACAATGCAAAATGATGCCTGGCTTGTGTTTGTTAATTTGGTCAGCACCAAGTCCGTTATTTATGTGGAAATGATTGCAACCCAGCCTCCAGCACTTTAATCGTGGTTCAGGCTCACTATAGCTCCACAGGGAAGCATGGCTGGGAAAATTATTATATGAATAAATCTGGGGATGGCAGCACATTCATATTCAGCAACTGGATTCCAAAGTTTATTTAGTTGATAACAAATATACTATATTACGGCAACGTGATCCAGTGGCAGTCGGTGGCGTTTAAGATGTGGGAGGACAATAAAACAATTTATGAGCATGGCCTTATTTCTATTACAGCATATTGAATGACTGTCATTCATATTCCATTCACCCAGCTTAATGTAACATCGATAGGTTTAAGCTACTACATGATACAATTTTTTTTCCTATATCCATCATGAGGTTGCTACAACCTAGCTTATGAATGACAGTTTACAACATAGGTGCACAGGTTGAGAGAATAATTTGAATAATCAAGGTGACAGATAGAGAAATATTCATAACTGCCTGGCACACTCTTGTCTACAACTTTCTGATCTAAACATTAGTCCAACAGTTGCAAACGAGAGCTAGTATTGGACACATGTTTATCCATGTTTATCCATGCGTCGTTCAGTTTACTTCTGTTTAAGAAACTTTTTCAACAGAATCGGCGGAATGAATACACCTCTGATCACACGAAAACACAGTAAACTTTCAAAGCAGCTGCATACAAACAGCATGAACATTTTGCTTGTATATAATTCCTTCTTGCATCTAAATGCTGTCCTCCTCTCACTTTTTCCCTTTGCTTTTGGACTTCAGTACACAACACATCAGCTTTCTGTGACCAGGCAAAAAAATACTTTCTTTTGTCAGAAAGCAGTTTAGCACTGGCAGGCCCCGGTGGCAATACATTTTTAAAACCAAAAGCTTACATTGACTTTGAAGAGTTCCAGTGTTGGCTAGTCATAGCCAACGAGCTAACATAGCATCCCTCTCTGATTGAGCCAGGTGTTTCAATAGGCTAAACTAGCGAGCTGCATTCGCTAGCTAAGTGAAAGTGAAAAAAATACAACTAAATATAGCTAGCGCTCTCTCTCTCTTGCTTCTCCTTTATTTTTAAAGAAATGTATTTGTTAAAAACTGTTCAACTATTGTCTTTCTCTCTCTTTGAGTCAACTACTCACCACATTTTATGCACTAGCTAACTGTAGCTTCAGTACTAGATTAATTTTCTGATCCTTTGATTGGGTGGACAACATATCAGTTGATTGGTCTGATAGGTAGAAAGACGTCCTTCGGAAGTTGTCATAATTACTGTGTAAGTCTATGGAAGGGGGTGAGAACCATGAGCCTCCTAGGATTTGTATTAAGGTCAATGTACCCAGAGGAGGATGGAAACTAGCTGTCCTCTGGCTACACCATGGTGCTAACCTACAAAGTGCTGTTGAGGCTACTGTAGACCTTCAATGCAAAACAGTGTTTTTAAATCAATTATTTGTTGACATGTAAATATATTTTGTATAATTTTATCTAAAAAGGTTTACTTAAAAAAAAAAAATCACTGAGAAGGATGGTCCTTCCCTTCCTCATCTGAGGAGCCTCCACTGACGTGATCATTCCACATGTAGGTCTAATGGGTCTGTCTATTCCATATTGGGGTGATATGGCAAAAGGAATTTCATATCTTCTTACACTAAAAGAAGACACGTAGGACCGAAGCCTATCTTGAGAAGTGCAGGTAAACTTTCAATACATTTTCTATTGACAACAGTGCATGGATGCATGTGGAACTTGCATGCTATAGCATGGGTGTCAAACTCTGGCCCGCGGGCCAAATTTGGCCCGTGGGGTAATTATATTTGGCCCGCGAGACAATACCAAATTACTACTAGAGCTGGCCCGCCGGTATTATACAGCGCATTCACCGCTAATACTACGAATCCCATAATGCTCTGCTGTTGTTTTCGCGCGCCAATCAGGACAGGACCCAGAAACGCCCTCTCTAGTCATAGCAACATAGACGCTACAACTGTCAGCGCGCTATCCCTTCCCAAAAATGGCGAAAAGAAAGGCAGAAAACAGGAGCTTTCTGGACAAGTGGGAGGCAGAATATCTGTTTACATATGTAAAAGACAAACCTGTTTGTCTTGTTTGTGGAGTCAACGTGGCTGTAAGTAAGGAGTACAACATTAGACGACACTATGAAACGAAACACCATGACAAATACAAGGACATGGACATGACTCAAAGGAGCCAGAAAGTAGAGGAGATGAAAAGAAGTTTGGTTTCACAACAGAATATGTTCAAAAAAGCCACATCACAAAGTGAGGCTGCTGTAAAGGCTAGTTATATAGTGGCAGCAGAGATCGCAAAATCAGCCCGGCCCTTTAATGAGGGAGAGTTCGTGAAAAAGATTAGATCAGTGTGCAATAATTAACGTTTTCTTTGTGCACTTTTTCTTGCTACAAGGCATGGGCTTGAATGGTTGATTATTAGCCAGTGGAAAAAGTTTTAAAAAGTTTATTTTGGTATTTAAATCAGAAGGCTGCAAATAGAAAAGAGGCATACGATTTTTATTAAAATTMTATTTATTTAATAAATGAATGCCATTGATGTGTTTTTTCATTTGAAATTCGATTTTGCATGTCTCCACTATTAAATTATATATTGTATGGTAATAAGCGATGCTTGTTCCATATTCAATGTTAAAGCAAAACTTGTTTGGGTCCATATTAAAAGGTTCATTTGTTCAATGTTGGCCCGCGACTTTGTTCAGGTTTTACATTTTGGCCCACTGGGTATTTGAGTTTGACACCCCTGCTATACTGTATGCAATGATTGGACTCAATTCAGAATTGAACTGAAATTGACTCATAAATTCAAATTCAATTGTTGAATTTGAAGTGAAGTAGTAAGAAGTATACATAATTGCATTTCAAATTCGAATTAATGGAAATATAATTGAATTCAGTGAAATTCAATGAATTCAAATACTTGTATTCTATAGGTTTAGTCCATACAAATACACATGCATACCATATATTATTGAAAAATTGATTTTCAGGACAAACTTAAAAATAATAATCAAGGGAAACAAAACATGTATGGGAATATTCTAAATTATTATTTTTCATTAATCACTTAAATTGTGTTCAATGGGAAAAATAGTACATTTCCAAGAATGCAATAGAAAAAGAAGCCCAAAAAATAAAATTGTTGTCGAAATATAATTGGCTAATCTAAGCACTAAGGTTAAAAGAGTATATGAACATTGTTTCCAGAGAAAAGTTATACAGTGAACAAAAATATAAAACGCAATAATTTCAACGATTTTACTGAGTTGCAGTTCATATGAGGAAATAGGTGAATTGAAATAAATTCATTAAGCCCCAATCTACGGATTTCACATCACTGGGAATACAGATATGCATCTGTTGGACACAGATATCTTTTTAAAAAGTAGCGATGTGGATCAGAAGTCCAGTCAGTATCTGGTTTGACAATCATTTTGGCCTGTGTAATGTTGTCCCACTCTTCAATGGCTGTGCGAAGTTGCTGGATATTTGTGTGAACTGGAGCGCGCTGTTGTACACGTAGATCTAGAGGATCCCAAACATGCTCAATGGGTGACATGTCTGGTGAGTATGCAGGCCATGGAAGAACTGGGACATTTTCAGCTTCCAGGAATTGTCCAGGAAGAGATTCTTGCGACATTATCTGCATTATCATGCTAAAACATGAGGTGATTGCGGCGGATGAATGGCACGACAATGGGCCTTAGGATCTCGTCACGGTATCTCTGTGCATTCAAATTGACATCGATAAAATGCAATTGTGTTCGTTGTCCGTAGCTTATACCTGCCCATACCATAACGCCACTGCCACCATGGGGCACTCTGGTTGACATTCCTGCAGTCAGCATGCCAATTGCACGTTCTCTCAAAACTTCCGACATCTGTGGCATTGTGTTGTGTGACAAAACCGCACATTTTAGAGTGGCCTTTTATTGTGCACCTGTGTAATGATCATTCTGTTTAATCAGCTTCTTGATATGCCACACCTGTCAGGTGGATGGATTATCTTGGCAAAGGAGAAATTCTCAATAACATTTATGTTACATGTTGCGTTTATATTTTTTGTTCATTATATATTCTTTGGTATCTGGAAGTATGACCTGTCAGATTAAATGAAACTCATATTCTATGACTAAGTGGAATTTCTTTGAATTTCAAACTCAAATTTAAATTCTACATCCTGTAGGGTGTGGCCAAATTCAATTCAAATTTCAACTCATGAGTTAATTCCAAAATTCTGAGTTGAGCCCAACCCTAGTATGCATGCTTTTCATAGGTTAGGATTTACTACCAAACAGGGTAAGCAATGAGACTGAAACAGATACGGGTTGTTGGGTAGTGCAAAGCAGCATCCACTAACAATCCCCTTGTGGCATGTTGAGAGAGTAACAAGGCATACATGTAACTCACTACTGCCCTGCCCTTTGGCCCCATGACTTAGGGTCATTGAAGAAAAGGAGAGAAATGTAAACAAGACGTCTCACTCAAAAACATTGTGAAGTAATACAAAGCAATCCAATGACATTGTCCTCTTCCAACCCTGTTTTTATCTATCTTTTTTCCGTCTTTCTCTGTCACGCCCTGACCGTAGAGAGCTTTTTATGTCTCTATTTTGGTTTGGTCAGGGTGTGATTTGGGTGGTCATTCTATGTTCTTTTTTCTATGTTTTGTATTTCTTTGTTTTGGCCGGGTATGGTTCTCAATCAGGGACAGCTGACTATCGTTGTCTCTGTTTGGGAACCATACTTAGGTAGCATTTTCCCACCTGTGTTTTGTGGGTAGTTATTTTCTGTTTTGTGTTTCTGCACCTGACAGGACTGTTTCGGTTTCGTTCATTCTCTTTATTATTTTTGTTTAAGTGTTCAGTTTCAATAAAAAGCATGAACACTTACCACGCTGCGCTTTGGTCCGATTATTCCTCATCCAACGACGACACCCGTTACATTCTCTCTCTTTCTCACATGCACGGGCATGTGCCGCACACAGAGAGAAAGATTATTTATTGCATTATTTATTTGTTTCATTAAATGCAATCAATTGATTGTAGCATTGGTGTGTGGCTCTTTAATGGCACTTGCAGAAATTATTATCTTTAATAAAGGTTCTTTAACCTTGTGTGATTGTTTTATTCTATATGAGGCTCGGGGGGAGGAAAACGTGTTCAAATGTATCAGTCGATGCTAAGCAACCCTTGCAGGTTCAGGATGTAAGAACCCTCAGGCTTTAGGGGGAAAGCGTATTGCCATATCTACTGAAAGAACAGTGAGAAGGCTTAGAGCAATACAAACCATAGAACACACAGTAACCATGTGAATGATCCTTCTGTACATAATGGGTTAGATAAACAATAAAGGATATCACACTATTTAATATGAGTGTCAGATGCAAAGGGTAGGTGGGTAGGGAATTATATTGCCTTGAGTGGGTGTATAATATTTAATAGAGCCAAGAAAATAGTGTATATGACAGTGGATCTGTTGGCCTGCTTTGTTCAACTATGGAATGAGGGGTAACTATTTAACTGCTTTGAGCTAATGTCAATAAACACATTAGTTCCAATTCATTTTGAAGCCGACAAAACCAGAAGCAAAACTATCATACAGTTCAAAATGTTTAGTACATGACAGCAAAATGACTTGTTCTGTTCGCCTAATACAGCAAAAGGAACTATCGCCCAGTGAAACCAGAGGCAAGTAATATGGAGTTACCTTTGAGCACAACTGCATTCAAATCATCCCAGGCCCCCCATGGGGGCGAAACAACCACACACCAGAGGATGTGAGAGTGACAGGCTACAGTCAAATTAATTCAAGTTGTTTTTAGGGCATCTTAGTCCCTGGTATGAATCAGTGGCATGAATGCACAATGGTAAAATGTGTAAGCCTGACTGCACGTACTGTACAATGACTTGAAAGTCATTATTGTGCTACAGGGCTCTGAAAAGGTTATCTAGAATCTTCGACTTTGCAATGCAATTTTGTGTGATGAAAAAACACAGCACCATTTCTTCTTTCCTCTCAATCCCAATCCTCAATAGAAACGGATTCCACGTTAGCATCGATATTTAGTGATTCAATCTGGTAAAATATGTCAAATCCATTGAAGACATAATTATAGGTTACAGTAAATGATCAATGCTGCAAGTGGATTCATTTTGATCCTGTCATAAGGCATGGAGTACTTCACTGTAACTTAATAAAATGATTCTGCACGTTGCCTAGACATAATTAGGGGATTATTTATTGGTTATGCAGAAAATGTATGAATGGCAAAGCTCCTTGTCAGTCTCACATACTGTATGGCCTAGTCTCCTCTTTTGATCATTCATTTATTTTAAAGATATGATAGCTGACGCTAAGGACTTTTCATTGTATTCTGCAGAATCTTCCTAGCCCTGCATTGCAATAGATGTCATGTGCCAAGACAGGGGACAGCCCAAGTAATATAAGCTGAGAGGGAGAGTAATATATTGTAAGCGGTTCAATCACGTCCTTCTGCAGGGCTAAGTTATAACCTGCATTATGAAGCCATTTAGCCCAGGCCTCCTCTTTGGTTAACTTTAAGGATGAGTCAAGCTTTAATATACAGCACATCAAGCTATCGACTGCAGAAAGTGAGCAATGTGCAAATCACTAAAAGGAAATGGGTACCCTCTGAGCGTAATTATAGAAGGACAGTTATTGACATTGGCATAGTCACAATGCAATGACTATGTAATGATTGTATGACCCAATAGCTGATTATCATTGACGTTTTAACTTTTTTATTTGCTGGCAAAATACGGCAAGGCAAATTTTACCCCAGGTGTATGATTTTAGAAATGCAATCAAATGTACCTAATCCTTAATGAATATTAATGCTAATCATGAAAACACATCTACAATTGACAAATTAATTGTAAAAAACACTCTTAAATTTAGATTAAAATAATAACTCCCCAAACTCTTTTAATCTTCTAAAATGGTGTAGCCAGTAACACATACATTAACAGTAACACCATTAACCTAAGATATGGTAAGACTTGTTTCTCGGCATTGACAGTGTCCAAGGGAGACAAGACTGTGTAACCAAAAAAATGACTGACTCAGAATTTGGCTTCAGGGATATCGTCTAATTAACATTTTAATGAACATAAAATATTGTTAACTCTAGGCCATTTTCAGAACCTCATCTCAGACAGACTCATTACAGCAGTGTTAGCTCGTCTCAATTGGCCCAAAAAGAGCTGCAGTAAAGATGTCATCTTCCTGGTCTGTGATAACTACAGTCCAATTCATTGACATTGCCATTAAGAGGGCAACAACAATAACATTTTACAATGCTGCAGTAGAAGCAATCAAGGGTGAAAAGTGTACGGCTCATCTCCAGGTAATGTGCATACCATATCAATACTAGCTAAGACCATTCTTGGTGGTGATTCTTGGTGTATTGCTGGAAATACAGCTCAGAGTGCCCAGACAGACTAATGACAGCTAACCAGAATATTTACCAGATCCTCAAAACGCGGACAGCAATCAAGAGGACACAGAAAACCAGAGGTAATGTAGTTGACTAAGTATAGACACAGAATGCAACAGGCACCCATTCATATGGTTTAAGGTTACTGACATCATTGTTAGTTATCAAGTCTGGACACTGCTACAGTATATTGAATTCAAGGCTGTTTATATGTAGTATTCACAATAGCATCTGGGAGTTGGAAATTATCCTTTTAAGACGTAGGACTTCCTTTTAAATGAATGCTATTGGTGCAATTATTTGTTTTGAGGCCATGACAGAGAAATCTATAGAGGAAATACGTACTTGCAAGTGAAAGTCAGTGGTATTGATTTTGAATCTAAAGTACAGTGCTTTACGGCAGACCAGCTCTTCAAGATGCATCACTGGTCATTGAGGAATGGCCGTGGAGCTCATTTGAGCAAAACTATTGTTTTGCCAGCAACCAACTATACACAAAATTCAATAAGTTGTTTGTATTTGTTGGGCTAGGGAAACTATTCAGAATATCCACAGCAATGGTTTAGAATACATGTCGCTACACAATGATATTTGCAAGTCACTGGGGGTAGCAGTAGTGTTGGTTTTTACGAGAATAAATAAGTTGCTGGTGATTCAAATCTCACAGTAGAGCATCGTAAATACAGGATTCAAACTCATAAAAGTAACCTGCCAAACTTTTTGTATGAGGCAGATTCTGAGAGAGGCTGACATCTTACTTGACTAGAGATCAAAGGAATGGCAGACAACATATGTCACTCCTCCTCCTAAACTCTGTCAGACAAAACAGCTTTCAGTGTACCCTCTTCTAATCTACCTGAAAATCACATGCTTGATGATACTGTACATGAGAGCATTCTAGATGAAATGATTGACCTCTGCTTTGCCCAATAGTTAAAGACATTAGTAAAAAAAAAAAAAAGAAAGATAGAAAAAAGTGTGTTTCTTTGCAGCCATTTTCTCTGAAGAAGTTTTGGAGAACTGACACCCTATTAGGAGAAGGACAAAGGACAGGGTATGTCCAAAAATGGAGACCGCATATTTGAGCCATCATAGATTTTACAGTGTTTCTGTATTAATCCAATACTCCAACTTGGCAAACATTTTATGACATCTGCACAACATAGACAGCGCAGAGCAGAGCACAACTTTCCTAATGAACATGTGTACCAGGAAAAGGGGAAGTGTGGGGAAAGTTGAGGGAAATGTATTATTCTGCATTAATGAAGGACAATGCTCGGCTAATTAGACTCGGAGGCAACCGTTGCTGCTTTATGTATTTCCGTCTGTTTATGATTGAGTTCATCAGAGCTCGAGCTACTTCTTATGCTCTGATGGTGTTTGAGAAAGTAGAGGAAGGACTGTATGGTAGAATAGCAAATCAGCTGAGGAAAGGGGAAAAAGGAGTACACTCTATGTTGCAAGATGTTTTTTCCACCTCTTTAAATCAAACCAGGATATGCAGTACTATGTTGGAGAGTGAGAGTGCAGAAATATGCAACTTTGATCAGGATAGGCTCGGACAGGTGTTTAGCCATGTAATTAGGTGGTATATGAATTCATAAATATGCTAAGTTTGTTTTGGTTTTTGCACATTTGATAATGTGATGATTCACCCTTCTACAGTGAATACCGTAGTACAGAACAACACATTAGTTGGCTGCTCAAGTACCTAATCAATGTACTTTAAATAAACTTTATTCCTATAGCATACTTGATGTTACTGAGCATTAGGGAAACAAATAAAGTCTACCATTCTGTTCCTTGTCTTCTTCTTTTTAAGTGTTAAATCATTAATAACTTTAGTCTCAATGGGCGGTTTAAACAAGTTTACAAGATATTACATTAACTTAGATAAATAAAGACACAAATTAAATTACTTCACAGTTTGAACAAAACAATTTCCATATTGCACGGTTGAAAAATGAGCCATTGACTGAAAGTGTTGCCATTTTCAATGAGGGTAATTATACTGAGAACAAACCGCTGTGCAACAGATGAGCTATTTGTTTTAATGCTCTCCTTATTTCTCCCTACTGCTGTGTCTCTTCAGCCATGTGTCGTCGTCTGAGCAATCACACCCCTGAGGATTTCAGCCACTAAAAGAGGGCACTTGCATAATAAAATGGGCCCTCTCCTGACCCACAAAAAGAGCTCATCGCCCACTCATACTGTGAAAATGCTATAATCCAGACACTATGATTTGTTTATGAAAATAATGGCAAAATATAACATTTCCCTCATTCCCAAGACATTCGGTATATGCCATGTTCTGAAAATAGTGCAGCCCAAATCCGGGCGAGGTGTCTGCCTAATAATTGTCCCAAGTCATTGATCTTGAGTAGGCACAAGTCAAGTATTGGGGTATGTTGCGTGGCTACTGCACTTCGATTTTGTAGTTTAGCAGATGGTCGGGGGGCTGGAACATAATTACAAATAATTTGTAGACTGCAAATTGACCTCAAGAAGCCTAAACAGATATAATATTTGACTGAAACATAATCATTAGAAACCTTGCTTACGTTTGTATACGATCACACACACACTACATGACCAAAAGTATATGCTCACCTGCTCGTCGAACATTTCATTCCAAAATCATTCGTATTAATATGGAGTTGGTCCCCCCTTTGGCGGTATAACAGCCTCTACTCTTCTGGGAAGGCTTTCCACTAGATGTTGTAACATTGCTGCGGGAACTTGCTTCGATTCAGCCACAAGAGCATTAGTGAGGTCGGGCACTGATGTTGGGCGATTAGGCCTGACTCGCAGTCGGTGTTCCAATTCATCCCAAAGGTGTTCGATGGGGTTGAGATCAGGGCTCTGTGCAGGCCAGTCAATTTCTTCTACACCGATCTCAATAAACCATTTCTGTATGGACCTCAAATCAAATCGTTTTTTGTATTTGTCACCCCGAATACAACAGGTGTAGACCTTACAGGGAAATGCTTACTTACAAGCCCTTAACCAACAATGCTTTAAGAAGTTAAGAAAAATAATAATCATGTGTGAAGTAAAAAATAGAAAATAGAAAATAAAAGCAACAAATAATTAAACAGCAGCAGCAAAATAACAAGCAAGGCTAAATACAGGGGGTACCGGTACAGAGTCAATGTGCGGGGGCACCGGTTAGTCGAGATAATTGAGGTAGTATGTACATGGAGTTAGAGTGACGATGCATAGATTATAAACAGGGAGTAGCAGCAGCCCTAAAGAGGGGTCTGGGTAGCCCTTTGATTAGCTGTTCAGGAGTCTTATGGCTTGGGGGTAGAAGCTGTTTAGAAGCCTTTTGGACCTCGACTTGGTGCTCTGGTACCGCTTGCCGTGCGGTAGCAGAGAGATCAGTCTATGACTATGGGTGGCTGGAGTCTTTGACAATTTTTAGGGCCTTCCTCTGACACCGCCAGATATAGCGGTCCTGGATGGCAGGAAGCTTGGCCCCAGTGATGTACTGGGCCGTACGCACTTCCCTCTGTAGTGCCTTGCGGTCGGAGGCCGAGCAGTTGCCATACCAGGCAGTGATGCAACCAGTGGGATGCTCTCGATGGTGCAACTGTAGAACCTTTTGAGGATCTGAGGACCCATGCCAAATCTGTTCAGTCTCCTGAGGGGGAATAGGCTTTGTTGAGCCCTCTTCACAACTGTCTTAGTGTGTTTGGATCATGATAGTTTGTTGGTGATGTGGACACCAAGGAACTTGGTCCTCCGTTTCCTGCAGTCCACAATCATCTCCTGTGTCTTGATCACGTTGAGGGAGAAGTTGTTGTCCTGGCACCACACAACCAGGTCTCTGACCTCCTCCCTATAGGCTGTCTCATCATTGTCGGTGATCAGGCCTACCACTGTTGTGTCATCGGCAAACTTGATGATGGTGTTGGATTCGTGCCTGGCCATGCAGTCATGAGTGAACAGGGAGTACAGGAGGTGTTTAGTTCCAGGGTGCTTAGCTTAGTGATGAGCTTTGAGGGCACTATGGTGGTGAATGCTGAGCTGTAGTCAATGAATAGCATTCTCACATAGGTGTTTCTTTTGTCCAGGTGGGAAAGGGCAGTGTGGAGTGCAATAGAGATTGCGTCAGCTGTAGATCTGTGGGGGGGTATGCAAATTGGAGTGGGTCCTTTGTGCACGGGGACATTGTCATGCTGAAACATAAAAGGGCCTTCCCCAAACTGTTGACACAAAGTTGGAAGCACAAAATTGTCTAGAATGTCATTGTATGCTGTAGCATTAAGATTTCCCTTCACTGGACCAAGGGGCCCGAACCATGAAAACAGCCCCAGACTATTGTTCCTCCTCTACCAAACTTTACAGCTGCCACTATGCATTGGGACAGGTAGCGTTCTCCTGGCATCCGCCAAACCCAGATCCGTCCGTCGGACTGGTGGATCGTGATTCATCACTCCAGAGAACACGTTTCCACTGCTCCAGAGTCCAATGGCGGCGAGTTTTACACCACTCCAGCCGACGCTTGGCATTGTGCATGGTGATATTAGGCTTGTGTGCGGCTGCTCGGCTACGGAAAGCCATTTCATGAAGCTTTCGACAAACAGTTATTGTGCAGACGTTGCTTCCAGAGGCAGTTTGGAACTCGGTAGTGAATGTTGCAACCGAGGACAGACGATATTTACGCGCTATGTGCTTCAGTACTTGGAGGTCCCGTTCTGTGAGCTTATCTGGCCTACTACTTCGCGGCTGACCCATTGTTGCTCATAGACGTTTCCACTTCACAATAACAGCACTTACAGTTGACCAGGGCAGCTCTAGCAGGGCAGAAATGTGAAGAATTGACTTGTTGGAAAGTTGGCATCCTTTGATGCTGCCACGTTGAAGTTCGCTGAGCTCTTCAGTAAGGCCATTCTACTGCCAATGTTTGTCTATGGAGATTGCATGGCTGTGTGCGATTTTATACACCTGTCGGCAACGGGGGTGGCTGAAATAGCCAAATCCACAAATTTTAAGGGGTGTCCACATACTTTTGTATATATAGTGTAATTCTCTATTTTGCGTGGAAATACTTTGTAACAGATTTCCAAAATTACAGTAAAATCACTTGGAGCTGATTTGCTGGTGTTTTTACAGTGTTTTATGTCCGACAATAAAAAATTATGCCAAAAATATATTTTGTGGGCTCAGAAAATTTGAGGGAACAAATATAATCACCGCGGGCAAAATTCAGTCCTCGGCCGCCAGTTGGGGAACCCTGTTCTTAGTAAGTGTTCTCAGTGACTATCCTCTCTGGACTGGAGGGGTTTATTTTAAAGCAATAGTTCCCTATAGGAATAAATAACTCATGCACAGGGGTACAAACATCCCCCGGGGACATGGGTGGTTGAATAAGGCTTCAATCTGCAAGCTGGGGTTCACTAGGGGCAATGATAATCGGAACACTTGAGAACTGCCCAGCACACTGTAAACTGTCCACTTACAGCCTAGTGGACATTTTGCATTCAATTAAAATAAAAAAGTACTGGTATAGAATTATAGGAATCATCCCACTATGTACAGTCAGACAGATACTGTTGAAATCAGAAAGGGAACACTAATACAAATCTATCTTTGCAAAGGCTTCTGTGGTTTGTTTGCTGTGTGGTTACCTATTCTATGTCTTCTATGTCTATTCTATGTCTTCTTTGTAAGTTCAAGTGCTTACAAGGTAATGAGATGGAAGAAATTATCTGAATTATGATTAGAAAGATGACTGGGATATTCTTCCTAAATCCTTTATTTTTCAACACTGAAGGACTACTTCATTCATTTATTTCAATAAGACTACCGATAACATCTAATCCCAATAGTGTCTATGCCGACAAAGCACTACAATAAAGTAGGAACATTTTCGGTTACTTGTTTTACACCTTGATGTCACACCCTGATCTGTTTCACCTGTCTTTGTGATTGTCTCCACCCTCCTTCCCCATTATTATGTGTATTAATACCTGTGTTCTCTGTCTTGTTTGTCAAGTCAACCAGCGGTTTTGTGTCTCAGCTCCTGCTTTTCCAGTCTCTTTTTTTTTCTCGCCCTCCTGGTTTTGACCCTTGCCTGTCCTGACTCTGAGCCTGCCTGACCACTCTGCTTGCCCCTGAGCCCGCCTTCCGACCTGTACTTTTGCCCCACCTCTAGATTATTGACCTCTGCCTACCCTGACCCTGAGCCTGCCTGCCGTTCGATACCGTTGCCCCACCTCTGGTTTACTGACCCCTGCCTGCTTGACCTGTCTATTGCCTGCCCCTGTTGGATTATTAAACCATTGTTAATTCGACGTTGTCTGCATCTGGGTCTTACCTTCATACCTGATAGTACGAACTGGCCATGACTGACCCAGCAGACCCGGGCCAGCTGCGTAATGCCATCTCCTCCCAAGGAGCCTCCATTGGTAGGCACGAGAAATTGCTTCATGGTCTTATGGAGGGTGTCCAAACGTTGGCTGAGTGCCATGACCGGGCGTTGGACATGCTGCTGAAACAATTCCACGGGTGGTCTGTGGGTCAGCCTGCCAAGGTGGTAACCCCACCACCCCTCAGTAACTCGGGGGTTAGCAGTGCCGCCCCACTGGCCACTCCATCTTCCCGAGAGCCCCGTTTACCTCCCCCGGAATGCTTTAATGGAGAGCGGACCACCTGTCGGGCGTTTTTTTAATGCCCCAATCTCCAGGCGAGAAGCTGCCCGGAAGCTAATCCAGTTCCAGCAGGACGCCCGCGGAGTGGTCGACTATGCGGTGGATTTCTGCATGTTGGCAGCGGAGAGTGCGTGGAACCAGGAAGCACTGTTCGACATGTTCCTGCACGGCGTCTGGGAGGAGGTTAAGGACAAGCTTGCAGCTCGGGACTTACCCACAGATTTTGACTCCCTCATCGCTTTGACCATCCGCATCTATGGGCGACTGCAGGAACGACGGATGGAGAGGAAGTTCGATTTCGCTCGCACGTCCAGGGATTCCACCTCGCCTCCGAGTCATCCCGGAAGTCCCCAACGGTCCCGTTGCCGAGAGCACCCGAGGTATCCCGACCTTCCTCGAGAGTCACCGAAGACAGCCGAAGCACTGTTTCCCAAGCCTATCCAACAAGAATTTTGCCAGCGGAATGGCAATACAGGCAACACATCGCACAGAACAAGACTCCTCGGCAAGCTCCGGCAGGTCTTCTCCAACCACTGCCTGTCCCTCACCGTCCCTGGTCCCATATATCCCTGGATTTTGTCACGGGTCTCCCGCCGTCTGATGGCAACACTGCCATCCTGACTGTGGTTTTCCAAAGCCGCCCACTTCATTCTTTGCTCTGCCACGGGTCTCTCACCCTTCGAGTGTTCCTTGGGATATCAGCCTCCGCTCTTCCCCGAGCAAGAGGAGGAAGTCAGTAATCCCTCTGCCCAGATGTTCATCTGCCGCTGTCGCCGTACCTGGAAGAGAGACCGGGCCGCTCTGTTGAAGACCACTTCCAGGTATAGGCGACAAGCGGAACGCCACCGGACCCCTGCTCCACTCTATCGGCTCAGGCAGAGGGTATGGCTCTCCACCCGGAACCTGCCCGTCTGGGTGGAGTACCGTAAATTCTCCCCATTTCATCGGCCCGTTCCCCATCTCTAGAGTCATTAGCCCCACATTAGCCCTTTGTCTTCTGTTTCCAGGCCCACCCCTCCTCCCGTCTCCTCCCGTGACTTCCACCGCCGGCACCCCGGTCAACCAGGTATGCCCCCAGGTAGGACGCCAGGTGGCGCCACTAGAGAGGGGTACTGTCACACCCTTCACCTGTCTCTGTTTGCCTGTTCTCTGTTTGCCTGTTGCCAGATCGTCTTGTTTGTCAAGTCAACCAGCGTTTTTGTGTCTCAGCTCCTGATTTTCCCCGTCTCTCTTTTTCTCGCCCTCCTGGTTTTGACCCTTGCCTGTCCTGACCCTGAGCCCACCTGCCGACCTGTACCGTTGCCCCACCTCTGGTTTACTGACCCCTGCCTGCTTGACCTGTCTATTGCCTACCCCTGTTGGATTATTAAACCATTGTTAATTTGACGTTGTCTGCATCTGATTCTTACCTTCATACCTGATACTTGAATCCAAATGTAACAATACTTTCCTAATTCAATTGTGTAAGAATATGAATCATCCAATTGCTTGTAGATATTACACATATATGGGGATGGGTGTCACGCCCTGACCTTAGAAATCCTTATTTATTCTCTATGTTTGGTTAGGTCAGGGTGTGACTCGGTGGGAGAATCTATGTTTTCTATTTCTTTGTGTTTTTGGCTGAGTATGGTTCCCAATCAGAGGCAGCTGTCTATCGTTGTCTCTGATTGGGGATCATATATAGGTTGTCATTTTCCGTTTGGGTTTTGTGGGGAGTTATTTTCTGTTTAGCTGTTTTGTTGCCTGACTGAACTGTGCGCCATCGTTTTTTTTCTGCTTTGTTATTTTGTTGCGGTGTTCAGTTTATTATAAATCATGAATGCCTACCACGCTGCACCTTGGTCTCCTGCTTCATCCGACGAGTGCCCCACCACAAAAAGACCAAGCAGCGTGGTCAGGAGGAATGGACGTGGGAGGACATCCTGAATGGTAAAGGATCCTGGACGTGGGAGGAGAACCTGGCTGGGAGGGATCGCCACCCATGGGAGCAGACGGAGGCAGCAAGGAGGGAGCAACTATACAAGGGGTCACAGCTAGCACGGAAGCCCGAGAGGCAGCTCCCCCCAGAAATTGGGGGGTGGCACACAGGGAGATTGGCGGAGTCAGAGTTTAGACCTGAGCCAACCCCCCGTGCTTACCGTGGGGAGCGTGTGAATGGTCGGGCACCGTGTTATGCGGTGATGCGCACCATGTCTCCAGTGCGCAGTCACAGCCCGGTGCGCTATATTCCAGCTCCCCGCAGTTACCGTGCTAGATTGGGCATTCAGCCAGGACGGATTGTGCCGGCTCAGAGCTCCTGGCCTCCGGTGCGTCTCTTCGGTCCAGGATATCCTGCGCCAGCTTTACGCAAGGTATCCCCAGTTTGCCAGCACAGCCCAGTTCGGCCTGTTCCAGCTCCCCGCACATGCCGTGCTACAGGGGAGATTCAGCCAGGATGCGTTGTGCCAGCTCTGCACTCCAGACCTCCAGTGTGCCTCCACGACCCAGCATATCCTGCGCCGGCTCTATGCACTATGCCTCCAGTGCACCGTCATAGCCCAGTGCGTCCCGTGCCAGCTCTCCACACTCACCGAGCTGGAGTGGGTATCCAGCCAGGACGTGTTGTGGCAGCTCACCGCACCAGGCTTCCAGTACGTCTCCTCAGTCCGGTGAGACCTGTTACAGCTCCACGTACGAACCCTCCAGTGATGATCCATGGTCCAATGCCTCCAGTGACGATCCATGGCACGAAGCCTCCAGTGATGATTCATGGCCCGGAGCCTGTAATGATGATCCATGGCACGAAGCCTCCAGTGATAATCCATGGCCCGGAGCCTCCAGTGATGATCCATGGCACGAAGCCTCCAGTGATGATAATGGCCCAGAGCCTGTAGTGGTAATCCATGGCACGAAGCCTCCAGTGATGATCCATGGCCCAGAGCCTGTAGTGATGATCCATGGCAAGGAGCCTGCAGCGACGGTCCCCAGTCCCGAGCCTCCAGCGGCGGATCCTCAGTCCGGAGCCTCCAGCGACGGTCCCCAGTCCGGAGCCTCCAGCGACGATCTGCAGTCCAGAGTCTTCAGCGACGAGCTGCAGTCCAGAACCTCCAGCGGGGGTTCCCAGTCCAGAGTCTTCGGCGACAATCTGCAGTCCCGAGCCTCCAGCGGCGATCTGCAGTCCTGAGCCTCCAGCGGCGGTCTGCAGTCCAGAGCCCCCAGCAGCGGTCTGCAGTCCAGAGCCTCCGGCGATGATCTACGGTCCGGATGGTCCCGGCGACAATCCCTGCACCGGAGGCGCCACCGAAGTGGGGGGAGCCTAAAGCAGGGCGGGGTCTGTGTCCGGCACCGGAGCCCCCACCGAGAGTAGATGCCCACCCGGACCCTCCCCTATAGGTTCAGGTTTGCGGCCGGAGTCCGCACCTTTGGGGGGGAACTGTCACGCCCTGACCTTAGAAATCCTTATTTATTCTCTATGTTTGGTTAGGTCAGGGTGTGACTCGGGTGGGAAAATCTATGTTTTCTATTTCTTTGTGTTTTTGGCTGAGTATGGTTCCCAATCAGAGGCAGCTGTCTATCGTTGTCTCTGATTGGGGATCATATATAGGTTGTCATTTTCTGTTTAGCTGTTTTGTTGCCTGACTGAACTGTATGCTTTCGTTTTTTCTACTTTATTATTTAGTTGTGGTGTTCAGTTTATTATAAATCATGAACGCCTACCACGCTGCACCTTGGTCTCCTTCTTCATCCGCCGAGTGCTGTTACAATGGGATTATAATACAAAAAATTAGAATGATATTACAATTGTTTTCAGATCAATTTCACCCTAATTCGAGGCCAGTTACATTTGTTAATCATTACTTAAAGATTTTTTGTTCAGAGTGTTTACATTACTTACTCGATAGCAAAAGCCTGGACATTGGAAAGAGCTTGAGGTGTTCTCCAGAGAAAGAGTCCTAAAATTGCTTATTGAAACTGACTGTTAATAAAATCCTTTTGGAACACTTAGGTCCAACGATCATTAGCCTTGGGTGAGGAATCAGACAGTCTGCCAGACACGGGTAGATAAACCTCACCGTCCTAGTCAGGACTGTTTGCAAGTGCACTTATGCAAAGCTTGTCTGCTTGTTTCACATCTTAAAGTACTTTTCTGAATAATCATTAGGAATTAGAACAGTTTTGACAGTTTTAATTAAAAAATATAAACGCAACCTGTAAAGTGGTGGACCCATGTTTCATGAGCTGAAATGAAAAAATCCCAGAAATTATCCATATGCACATAAAGCTTATTCCTCTAAAATGTTGTGCACAAATTTGTTTACATACCTGTTAGTGAGCATGTCTCCTTTGTCAAGATAATCCATCCACCTGACAGTTGGGGCATATCGAGAAGCTAATTAAAAAGGATGATCATTACACAGGTGCACCTTGTGCGGTGGACTATAAAAGGCCACTTTAAAATGTGCGGTTTTGTCACACAACACAATGCCACAGATGTATCAAGTTTTGAGGGAGCATGGAATTGGCATGCTGACTGCAGGATTGTCCACCATAGCTGTTGCCAGAGAATTGAATGTTAATTTCTCCAACATTGTTGTAGAGAATTTGGCAGTACGTCTAACTGGCCTCACAACAGCAGACCACGTATAACCAGCCCAGCCCAGGACCTCCACATCCAGGGGTGCTGATGAGTATTTATGTCTGTAATAAAGCTCTTTTGTGGGGAAAAACTCATTCTGATTGGCTGGGCCTGGCTCCCCACTGCACCCCTGCCCGAACATATCAAATCCATAGATTAGAGTCTTATGAATTTATTTAAATTGACTGATTTCTTATGTGAACTGTAACTCAGTAAAATCTTTCAAATTGTTGCATTTATATTTTTCTTCAGTACGATAATGATTCACTCTCACCACAACAGGCATTAACATGAATGCCATTAATGACCAGCTTCAAATCAGAGTCAATCTCCAAAAGCAGAAAACATGCCTAATTGGTATTCATCGCACACTATCACCTTCAGAGGTATCAAACTAAGTCACAAAGCTTGACGTGAAATATGGCCAGGCATCAGATGAAAAAGCAGAAATCAAACATAGGGTTCAGCAGGAGCATGAGATGTGCTCCTCTTGTAGTGAAAATAGATGTTATTCAGTAGAGAAGGGAGATAAGACACCCGTTGCTTATATGTCAAAAACAGCTACTGTAATTACTGTCGGATGTGGAACCTCATTACCCATCTATTCAGCGTGGAAGTTTCTCCAATTTCCTTTGAATGAGGAAGCGTCTCATGTTTTAAAATAATCCAACGCGATATCCCCGCTAACTGGGATCCAACTGGGTTATTGAAACAATTAGCATACCCTAATCTACCAGCTCTATCTCTAACTGCCAGCTGCAGTTTTCACCCTTTTAATTTTGAGAGGTTTGTTAAGGTTAATTGACCAATTATAGTGAGGTTCTGGAGACTTGGTTCGACCCCCACCCCACCGAGGCACTCTTACTGACCTTCTCTGACTGATGGGTATCAGACACATTGATCTTGAGAGCACTGCTGCACAATTGGTGGTAAAACAGAAAAACATTGGGGTGATACAAACTGACATGAGAGTCGTTCCATGTCATTTCAGCAAGCCATGACAATGTTTGAAGGTCACACCTTTGGCCCCATTAATTTCTCTAATAGACTAATATAATATGAAATGATAAACAGTTCTAATAACTTATAAAACATGGTTAATTGGCCACAATTATGAAGTTAACTTTGCATTTTGATAGCAAAAATAGGGCAAATTGTCTATTTTCAGTCTAACACCATTGCAAAGGAAAATGTCTGTATAGTTGTATGGGTTGTTCCACTTCATAAAGTACAAGAAAGAGGATTTTGACACCCACCATCAGAGATTGTTCTGAAATCGTTTATGTGGTTAGAAACATAAGATCAGCATTCCTGCAACATTATTTTGTTGAATATTTAATTTGATCCCTGAGAAATTAAGCTAATTGATTGCACCTAAATTGGCACTTTTAATTTATAGGATTCATATAATATTCAATAAATATATTATCCAACATCCGATTTGGACCAAACCTATTCAATCTCTCCCTATCCCAGTCTGTTGTCCCCACACGCCTCAAGATGTCCACCATTGTTCCTGTACCCAAGAAAGCGAAGGTAACTGAACTAAATGACTGTCACCCCATGGCACTCACTTCTATCATCATGAAGTGCTTTGAGAGGCTAGTTAAGGATCATATCACCTCCAACTTTAACCAACACCTTAGACTCACTACAATTTGTCCCAACAGATCTATGGACGGTGCCATCGCACTGCACACTGCCCTATCCCACCTGGACAAGATAAATACTTACTGTATGTAAGAATGCTGTAAGAACACCAAAGTGACCTTCAAGCTCATCACTACGCTCAGGGCCCTGGGTCTGAACCCTGCCCTGTAAAATTGGGTCCTTGACTTCTTGACGGGCTGACCCCATTGGTAAAGATAGGCAACAACACATCAGCTACACTGATCCTCAACACGGGGGCCCCACTGCGGTGCGTGCTGAGCCCACTCCTGTACTCCCTGTTCACCCATAACTGTTGGATCACGCACATGTCCATCTCAATTATCAGGTTTGTTGACAACACAACAGCGGTATGCCTGATTAACAACAATGACAAGACAGCCTTCAGGGAAGAGGTGAGAGCCCTGGCGGAGGGGTGCCAGGAAAAAAGCCTCTCCCTCAACGTCAACAAAACAAATGAGCTGATCGTGGACTACAGGAGTCAGCAGAGAGAGCGCACCCCCATCCACATCAATGGGCCATATTGGAGAGGGTCAAAAGTTCCTCAGCGTGTACCTCACTGGGGATCTGAAATGGTCCCTACACACCGACAGCGTGGTGAAGAAGGCTCAACAGCGCCTCTTCAACCTCAGGTGGCTGAATAAATTTGGCTATCCCCCTAAGATCCTCACAAACTTCTATAGATGCACCATCGAGAGCGGGCTGTCGGGCTGTATCAATACCTGGTACAGCAACTGCAACGCCCGCAATCGCAGGGCTCTCCAGAGGCAGATGCGGTCAGCTCAACATATCACCGGGGGGGGGAACACTACCTGCCCTCCAGGACATCTACAGCACCCGTGTCACAGGAAGGCCAAGAAGATCATCAAGGACCTCAGCCACCCCTCGCATTGGCCCGTTCACCCGCTACCATCTAGATGGCGGAGACAGTTCAGGTGCATCAAAGCTGGGACCGATAGACTGAAAAACAGCTTCCATCTCCAGGCCATCAGACTGTTATTAAACTGGACTCCGCCCAGTACCCTGCCCTGAACCTTAGTCACTGTTACTAGCCGGCAACCACCTAGTACTCTACCCTGCATCTTAGAGACTGCTGCCCTACGTACATAGTCATTGAACACTGGTCACTTTAGTGATGTTTACATACTGTTTTACCCACTTCATGTGTATATACTGTGTACTAGTCATGGCTCATCCTACATAACTACTGCTGTACACACCTTTTCTATTCATATACTGTCCATACAGTTTAGACACACTGTACTGTCTATACACACATTACTCGTTCTGATATTTATTAATTTCTTTCTTTTAACTTTTTGGATAATGTGTGAATTGTTTTGTATTGCTAGCTGTTACTGCCCTGTTGGAGCTAGAAACACAAGCATTTCGCTTCTTCAAATCTGTGTATGCAACCAATAAACTTTGATTTGATTTGATTTCGAAATCGAATGTTTGGTACTATACTGTATTCGGTACTAATCTTTATTGAAGATTTTATGAATCCCAAAAATGGGTGCAAATATAACCTGCTTTCAAAAAACAGATACAGCAACACCTCACAGCACAACGCCTCTTCCCTATTTGACCTAGATAGCTTGTGTGTACAGTATGTATTGATATGTAGGCTACGTGTGTCATTTTTAAATTGAAGTTTGTAGTTCTGTCCTTGAGCTGTTCTTGTCTATTAATGTTCTGTATTATGTCATGTTTCATGTTTTGTGGGGACCCCAGGAAGAGTAGCTTTCGCAACAGCTAACGGGGATCCTTATAAAATACCAAATACCAATTAGCTTAATTTCTGAGAGATCAAATTATATTTAAACAAAATAATGTTTCAGGAATCCGAATCTTATCTGTTCCTAACCACAGTAACGATCTTAGCACAATCTGAGACGGTGGGTGTCAACATCCTCTTAATTGTGCTTTTTGAGGTGGAACAACCCATAGAGAACAATAAAGACATTTCCCTTTACAATGGTGTTAGAACCTGCTTGCAGACTCTGCAGAAGGGAACTTAACTGACCACAATAGCTCGAACAATAGGGAACATGGTCTATCAAAATGTTTGAGCAAAGTTAACTTCATAATGGTGGCCAATTAATTGATAAACATGTATTACGAGTTATCAGAACAGTTTATCATTTCATATTATATTAGTCTCTTAGAGAGATTAATGGGGCCAAAGGGGTGACCTTCAAGCATTGTTGTTGAGAAACATTTGGATAATTTTTTACACTGATAGTTTTAAAATAGATTATAAAAAAACAAAAGGCCATACTAAACCAAAACAGACTGCAGGCCTCACCAAGCAGAAACACAATATTTTGAGACGATCACTTTTGAATGATGGGAGAGAAAAAAAACACATCACAGAGCTGCTAGCTGAGATGACCAGGCTATTGCAGACGGATCCTATTGAAAATCTGTGACCATCATCCAAGTCTGTCCCTGCCATCAATTGCGGCAAGAAGCGAAAGAAGAGGAACGAGAGTGACAGACGGAGTCAGGTAATTGCTGCTCAGAGGGACACAATGAGGGCACTTGTGTGTCGAGAGACATATTCAGATGCTTCTCAGCATATCCGTCCAGATAATTTCCTTCAAGCAGCTGATGGGGGGGTTATATAACGCCACCCTGACCTCATCCACACCTCCTCCAGACCCTGTTGCCTAACAACACCGTTGTGTAACCTGTGAAAAGTGAATAATTCTAGCTACATTTCGGTGCAGACAGTTGACGGTGTAACTGCTGTAGCCACTTTTGATCACGCTGGGTAGCGAGTTTGGGGACAACACATCTTGTAATATATGTAGGATGGGTTTGCATTGGCAGGATATCTGAGGGTTAAAATACTGCCACGTGAGTCTTGTTCTGTACACATCTCTCTGTCTGGGAAGCTCATAATACTAATATGATATATTGATGTGTTGGAAAATAGACCTGAGTGAGAAGAATGGAGACCGCGCATCACTTAGCACCCTAATGAGAGGCAAACGCCACATTACATATCCCTGAAGTGCCATGTACTGTGGTTCAGTAATTTTGCCATCTGTTGACAACATTTACAAGGTGGGTAATTTGTCATTCGAAACAGCAGGACCAAAATTAACACGTTTATTTATGATCCTGAGTGCGTTCACGCAATGTAAATATCATTGGTCATATCAGACTAGGCTGAGTAGCAAGACTTGTGGAAAGTGAGTTAAAATTATATTTCTTCAGCTATCTTTCCAACAGTATTGACAACACTAGTCTAAACTATGAAAAATGTAATGTAGCTATTTAGATTAGGAGGCAATTATTTTATTTATTTATTTAGAGAACTGGTTTATTAATGAGTTTGGAAGGGGCAAGTTGTATTTTTTTCCTACCAGGCACAGCTCTTGAAATTGCAGTTGGAGAAGCATGATGGAACAATATTTTCACTTTTCACCAAATATAGCGGAGAAAAGGTCATTGGAATATTACTCCCAATATTGAATGTGTGAGATCTGAGGCGCAAAATGACTGTAGCAGGAAAAAACGATACAATGTGTCTCTACGGGCATTTGGAATTCTTCACACCGCCGAAAGTGTCTACTAAGTTATGGAATCAGTCCCAAATGGTATAGTCCTGCAAGAGCAGAATCTCATTTTGTATGTATAACTTTGAAAAGGTCAGGCACAGACCAGAAGTGGCACTGCAAACTCTTCTGAACCGTCAGCCAGGAGACGGTTGGCCTGCGCTGAGAAAGAGGGGAGTGCTACCCTGTCATTCTTACATGGCCCTGGAACACAATTCAATGAACAATTAAGTGTGTGTGTGTGTGTGTGTTTGTGTGTGTGTGTGTGATTCATCTGACTCAGAAAGCTATGCAGAGGTTCTCCATGTTGTATTCTCATTGGCCCCAAAAATGACATCCATCCAACTGGAAGGCCCCATAAATTGTCAAAGTCTCGAGCGACCCAAGCCACAGACTGTTCTCTCTGCAATCGCACGGCAAGCTATACCAATGCACCAAGTCTGGAACAACCTGGGACCTGAACAGCTTCTTGCCCCAAGCCATAAGACTTCTAAACAAGACTGCTAGATAGCTAATCAAATGGCTACCCAGACTACCTGCATTTACCCTTTGCACTAACTCTCTTGCACTGACTCTATGCACACACACTGGACTCTAACCACACACTCACACATACTTACACTGCCACCCCAACACACACATAAACACACACACACACACGCCCACGCCCACACACACATAACATGCACACACATGCATACTGACGCCACACACACACACGCTCACCACATACGCTGCTGCTACTGTCTATTATCTATCCTGTTGCCTAATCACTTTACCCCTATCTATATGTACAGTACACCACTACAACAATCACCTCGTACCCCTGCACATCGACTCGGTACTGGTACTCCCTGAATATACAGTAGACATGTTATTTTCCACTCCCTATATATAGCCATATTATTAAGTGCCTTCGGAAAGTATTCAGATCCCTTAACTTTATCCACATTCTGTTGTCACACAGGCTTATTCTAAAATGTATTAAATCGTTTTTTCTCTCATCAATTTACACACAACAATCAATAAAATAATTTAAAAAAATAAATAAATTAAAAATAAATTTTAAAAAAATTAAAAAATAAACGAAATATCACATTTACATAAGTTGAAGGTGCTTTGTTGAAGTACCTTTGGCAGCAATTATAAACTCTAGTATTCTTGGGTATGACGCTACAAGCCTGGCACGCTTGTATTTGGGGAGTTTCTCCCATTCTTCTCTCCAGATCCTCTCAAGCTCTGTCAGGTTGAATTGAGAGCGTTGCTGCACAGCTATTTTAAGTTCTCTCCAGAGATGTTCGATCGGGTTCAAGGCTCTGGCTGGGCCACTCAAGGACTTTCAGAGACTTGTCCCAAAGCCACTCCTGCGTTGTCTTGGCTGTGTGCTTAGGGTTGTTGTCCTGTTGGAAGGTGAACCTTCCTCAGTCTGAGGTCCTGAGCGCTCTGGAGCAGGTTTTCATCAAGGATCTCTCTGTACTTTGCTCCATTCATCTTTTCCTCGATCCTGACTAGTCTCCCAGTCCCTGCCGCTGAAAAACATCCCCACAGCATGATGGTGCCAGGTTTCCTCCAGAAGTGACGCTTGGCATTCAGGCCAAAGAGTTTAATCTTGGTTTCATCAGACCAGAGAATATTGTTTATCACATGTCTGAGAGTCTTTAGGTGTCTTTTGGCAAACTCCAAGCAGGCTGTCATGTGCCGTTTACTGAGGAGTGGCTTCCGTCTGGCCACTCTACCATAAAGGCCTTATTGTTGGAGTGCTGCAGAGATGGTTGTCCGTCTGGAAGGTTCTCCCATCTCCACAGAGGAACTCTAGAGCTCTGTTAGAGTGACCATCGGGTTCTTGGTCACCTCCCTGACCAAGGCCCTTCTCCCCCAATTGCTCAGGTGCCAGGTGGCCAGCTCTAGGAAGAGTCTTGGTGGTTCCAAACTTCTTCCATTTAAGAATGATGGAGGCCACTGTGTTCTTGGGGACCTTCAATGCTGCAGAAATGTGTTGGTACGCTTCCCCAGATCTGTGCCTCGACACAATCCTGTCTCGGAGCTCTACGGACAATTCATTCGACCTCATGGCTTGGTTTTTGCTCTGACATGCACTGTCAACTGTGGGACCTTATATATACATTTGTGAGCCTTTCCAAATCATGTCCAATCAATTGAATTTGCCACAGGTGGACTCCAATCAAGTTGTAGAAACATCTCAAGGATGATCAATGGAAACAGGATGCACCTGAGCTCAATTTCGAGTCTCATAGCAAAGGTTCTGAATACTTATGTAAGTAAGGTATTTCTGTTTCTAATTCTTAAAACCTGTTTTTGCTTGGTTATTATGTGGTATTGTGTGTAGATTGCTGAGGATTTTTTTTAAATGTAATCCATTTTAGCATAACAAAATGTGGAAAACGTGGAAAAAGTCAATGGGTCTGAATACTTTCCGAAGGCACTGTATAGCCTGTTATTTTCTACTCCCTAAAAATAGCCATGTTATTTTCTACTTCCTATATATAGCCATGTTATTTTCCACTTCCTATATATAGCCATGTTATTTTCTACTCCCTCTATATAGCCATTATTTTTATCCATTATTCACTGTGTATTCTGCCCTACCAAGCAAAAGGGCAGTAACTGCTCGTGGAGTGTAACTGAGAAAAATGGATTTCAAGTTTTTTCATTGTTCAGCCAAATGAGTTGCAGGCAGATCACTGGAAATGTGATTATCTGTTGTCTTACTATGAGGTAATGCTTTATTCATATTGACCCTGATATCTGACATTACATTTGACC
This sequence comes from Salvelinus sp. IW2-2015, assembly GCF_002910315.2. Classification (NCBI taxonomy): domain Eukaryota; kingdom Metazoa; phylum Chordata; class Actinopteri; order Salmoniformes; family Salmonidae; genus Salvelinus; species Salvelinus sp. IW2-2015. The sequence goes on along the minus strand of NC_036867.1, from coordinate 9,679,706 downwards.
CTTTACGGCAGTTACTGCCTTTTGCTTGGTACACCTACAGTTTTTTTCATAAATGTATTTGTATGTGGCTGTCAGTTTCATACAGCTTTATACTTGTATCAGCAAATAACAATCAATAATACTGAGGTAAACCATAGACGCTGAATCCCCAAAGCTTGGTCAAACCAAGGGAAAAGGCAGTAACTGACGTGGGTGATGGTACTTATTGCTTTTTTCCTTGGTTTTACTGTAACTTTTTGCGCTTACTGCAAACATGACCTCCCATTTTCTCCCCAACACAACACAGCAGGATATTTTGTCCACATGATAAAGCATGTATCTAATGTATCAAGAATGGCATTAACATATGTTTTACCAAATGTGCAGTTACTGCTCTTTTGCTTGGTAGTGCAGTATGTATTCCTCATGTCACCTTTTCTATGTACATGTTTCATCTTATCTTTAACTCTGCATTGTTGGAAAATGACCCATAAGTAAGCATTTCACTGTTAGTCTAGACCTGTTGTCTACGAAGCACGTGACAAATACAATTAGATTTGAATGAATGACATGAGTGTCACCCGACCTATTACCAGATGTAACACAGAAACAGCCTATAAAGCCAGTACAGTAGCCTACACAGTACATCACCTTTTGACACAATGTTGAACTTCGAAAAGTATTTCACAGGTTTTAATTGCTGTATCAGCTTCCTGGTAATAATGTGTCCCACATGTCCAAAGGGGACTGGAAGGTGCAAAGGTTTGGGTAAGCAGTGATGTTAGTCCTAGTGTTTGTTTGGGTTCGTAATGCACCATCCGGGACACATCATCACACATTTGGAGTAACGCAGAACTTTGTAGTTTGCACAACATCCACTACTGTACGTTATTCTGCTAGATTTGTTCCTGCCATCATTACAGTTGTGTAATGTATTTCTGTCACATTGCTGATGTCTGGTGACAGATAAACCCAAGCAAATAGAAGTTGGCTGTGATGAAAGCGAGGCATATCTGCCAGGGAGGTTAAGCCTTTCATAAATTGAAATTTAACTGAGAAGATAAGTCTTTTTTTTTTTGTATGCGGGATAAGCAGTGAAGTGGGCTTTTTATCATTCTTCATAAAACTGTCGTAAGGCTCAAATTCCTTGAATGGGACGTGACATATGGCTTGCACATGAACGTTCACGCGTAAATGTAAGACTTTCACAGGATAAAGATGCTTTCATTGAATGATGCACAAAGTATACTGACAGAACCATTTTAGAGGGATGGAGCAACTAAAATCTATGATTGAGGAAAAAACATGTAACGTAGTTATTGTCGACACATTAACATGACATCTGTTCACTAAGCCTGATTAAACACTGTATCTGTGCTGGCCTTCAGTGACACCAAGGTCAAAGAAAATTATAAATGAGTTAAAATGAAGTCAATCATCTCGGAGGTGGACTTAATTGCAATTGCAATATGTATAAACAACGTTTTATCCAATTCTGTGAGGGAAATGTTTTTATTCATGAGTGGGCCAATATTCAAAGGCGTGGAGAGTTTGGCTATCTTTAAATCAATCATATCTATTTAACGCCTTTCAAAGCTTTAGTCAATTAATTGAATTGCATTAAACATCAAAGTTTAGCGTTCTCAAAGAGATTCATTGACACTTTTGGTTATTTTGTGTTACCAAATTTCTAATCACAGTTCTCTCCGTGGGTTTGTGAAGACAAAATTACGCCATGCTGTGCATGCATTTTATATTTTTATCAAAGGAAAGAGTGTATCTAGATTCAAAAATATTCCAACTGAAAAAGTTTCTTAACTCAAAAGTATTTTCACAAAACAGACATATTTTCATGAGAAAATGCAAAGCTGAGCACATCATACCTTATTTCCCATACTCCCAAGGGCTAATTCCACCCTCCCCCTTCCATTCTATTGACTTTTCTGTAAGCCAGTTGATTTAATGATCGTTTGAAGGATTTCCCTGGAGTCTTGAGCTTAGCATTTCAACCACAAAGGCTTCTACAGTACCTGGCTAATATCAATCAATCACAGGTCAAAAACATGGCTGTTGACAAATGAGGTTCAGCAGTAGCTGTTTTTCACTTGTTAAATGTTGTTCAAGTAAAGCATATGTAAAATATATTTTAAAATGTTCTTCCTCTATTTGAATTTTTCATGGGCAATGTCAGTGTGAGAGGAGCTCCTTAGCAGTGTGTATTATGGATGCCGTCAGAACTGTCTATATGGAAATTACCACGTCTGATTGTCTCCTCTATGAAGTTAGATATCTGAATCTCTTGACAGGGGATTCATCTTTTACATTTCAGCTTCAATATCTCCCTTTACAACTTATGTAACATGAGGTTGAACTATACAGCAAGTTGGGATATTTTCAGAACTTTTTATTCACTTTCATCCGATTATTTTGGGCTTGTTGCTACAGATAGGGGGGAATTACTTCATCCTCACATCTTATGTAAAGCATGACACATTTCTAACTTTTGTTTTATCCAATGTCAGCTCTCGTAACAGTAAAGGCTGATATATTTTGGTTTCATAAGAGCGAGGAGTCATAGGAACAATAACAATCCGCTGTGCTTGCACTACAGTATGATACACTCTGAGAAAAAAAGGCTTCCAAAAGGGTCCTTCGGCTGTCCCCATAGGATAACCCTTTTTTGTTCCAAGTAGAACCATTCCGGGTTCCAAGTAGAACCCTCTGTTCTACACGGAACCCAAAAGTGTTCTACCTGGAACAAAAAGGGGGTTTAACCTGTAACAAAAAAGGGTTATCCTATGTGGTCAGCCGAAAGACCATTTTAGGTTCTAGATAGCGCCTGTGGAGTTTTTGTTTTACAATGGCATGTATGACTGTTATATGAGTAATCATATTTGTTGTCGACCAGTGGTTGTTGTTTTGTTGTGACTGTCGCATCATGCACAATCGTTATTCAAATAAGTTATGTAAAATCTCAGCGGAGATTACGTATTCACTTACAGGCATAACACACATTATTAGCCAGAAGGAAAACACTGACACATCACTGTACATGGGCTGAACTCACAGCCACATTTCATTAATACCAACATCCCACTGTGAATGCTTTACAGACGTCAAAACTGCTAGGAGATTCTAAGAGGCAGGCAGGTACGGCACAAATTAAATTGATGTTCCAACTGGGGAGCAGCTGTCAAGAGCCGCCCGCTACCTGGTTACGAACCGTCTGTCCGTTAGGAGCGACTTATGACTTGACTTGACTCCCGGGCACGATAAATGGCTTGCGGCGCTTTGGTTGTAAAATCATAATTTGTCTCGCGGGCACTTAAGGAACACAAGTGTACCTCGAGAAGACCCAGACGGTTGTCATGCAGGTGAAACATTACAGGAAACATGCTTGCCGTTGCTGAACGATCAGCAGGGGGGCCTCTCCACTTCAGAGAAATGAATACTTGACCCACCGCTGCATAGCTGAGTGTTGAGATATGGTTTTGGAGCTTCTTTTGGACAGATGGCAAAAGGTACATAGAAGGTCTGGATGTTTGATGGAGAAAATCAATGGAGGCATTGGTGTTACAATGAATGAAAGACTTGTCTTTATAATCAAAGTGATATGGCAACTCTATTCTCATTGGCCTGTCCCTTTGTCCAATCAGATTCTCTGCATTCTCTGTGTTCTTTCAGGAAGATTGGTCCCACTTAAGAGTAAGTATCCCTAATGGTAGTTCCATAGGTTCAGTAGGTACACATTGTTATATAGTACATACAATTGTTAAACCTGAAAGGTCAACGCGTATTAACACAAACTGCAAATAGTTCTGAGATACATTTTCTATTTGACTCGCTTGCAAGCGCTTTTGAGCGTATTTGGAGATGCTGTCGACATGAAAAGAACAATGAGCATGTATCAAATCCCAGAGAGGATAATTAATTTTGAAGAACTCAGTTTTATCGAGCCAGGTTAGTCGTGCGAGCATGAAATCAATATGACGTGTAAAACAAAAATAAATGAGTTTTTCTTTTGTTCTCTATGAACAATCATTTCAAATTAATTGGGTTGCAGCATGTCTGCTTTAAAGCAATGGTCCAGATCTGATCCGAGCAGTTTTATATAATGCATTTCGCGCTCTCTGGATTTAAAACAATTTACTGCCAGGGTTAACCAGGCTAATGACATATTCATCATCTGCACCCAAAGACTGTGTACTCCCTCCATCTAAATTAGTTTTCCTTTGTTTTCATAGACATCCACAAAGCACTTTCTGTTCTATATTGTGTTTTGTACCAATGAGCTTGGCATAGCCGTTATTCTGATCATTGAGTTTTGAATGTGATAATTAAATGGATTCAATTGCACCTGCGAAAGCTCATTTGACAGAGAATACCCACAGTTGTCTATATCTCCTGTTTAAAAAAGTGTCGAAACCAACATAACATAAAGAGCCAATGCTGTCCCATTGTGAGACTGATGTTCAGGTTCATAATTTCACCTACTGAGAGATGTCGCCTCAAAGATCTCTCTGTGTCTTTGTATGCAACGTGGGGCATGGGATGGAGGGAGGGAGGGATGAAGGCCAATCTGATAAAAAAACAAAGCCTTGTCTTTTTCCCTTCTTTCCAAGGTGTCAGTGGAGGATGTCTTAATACAGGCAGCAGCAGTGGTGCACGATGTCCCAGAGCGCCCCACAGCAGCTCAATCTGCATGCCAGTGTTTTTCCCAAGACAATTTATTTCAGGACTCCCCAGCTCTCATTGATTCTCTGTTGCCACATCCAATTTAGCCAGAGTCTTGGAAGACAACAGGGGCTACATAATCACTCCAGGCGATGGGAACTGACATCAGTAGCCTTGCCAGTTACCGTCGAGAAATCAGATGTAGCCTAGGCTGACCCAATACCTTCTAAAAAGCAGGTTGCACGTTTGAGTGGTACTGAGTGCACATGCGTCAGTCCATATAGTGCAAATAACCAGTTCTGCCTGAGTTCTGCCAGTTCTGTGTGAGTTCTGCCTGATAACTATTGACTTTCTTATCTGAGATTCAGGTAAGGCGTTGCCTTGCAACAAAGATTCAAAACACTATAGCTCTGGAAAAGCATCAAACATAACATTATTTAACTTTGTCTGTGTGACTGCCAAATTGACGACAACAAACAGAGTGCGTGATAATGCAAGGTAAGGACGGCAACATTGTCCCCTTGACAATATGAGCAAAGTAAGAAAAGATAGAAGACCAGACTGGGAATCACCTCCAACTGTGGAAAAGCAGATCGACAACGAGTGGTTACCCTTAGGGGACAGAGCGGAGGTGAGGGACACATTGTGGTTGAGGAACTGACAGGTGAGAAGGATCCTGTATCACCTGCCCCAGATGGCAAGGTGACAATGTCGCAAGAGTCACTGCCAAAACTTTAGCATCAACACCTGGAAGGCGTTTGCTGTACTACAAGGCTCTCCAACCCTGTTCCTGGAGAGCTACCTTCCTGTAGGTTGTTGCTCCAAACTCCAGTTGTAACTATTCATTTTATCAACCAGCTAATTATTAGAATCAGATTGGCGTGAGAGTGAAAACCTACAGGATGCTAGCTCTCCAGGAACGGGGTTGGAGAGACCTGCTGTACTTTGTTATATTATACTGTGCTGTATACTGTCTGTATCTGTACTGTCTTGCACCAATCCTGTATCATCGCCGGCACCAAAACCAGTTATTGTCAACCACTGTTGATTGTCAATTACATTATTGTCTCTGTTTCTATCTTCTGTTATTTTGTAGAATCGGATTGGGGACAAACCTATTTATAGTCTGATCTTCCGTCTGCATCAGTGTCTTGTAAAGTGGAATATTTCAGCCACGGCGTCAACCAGTCTTAGCTCGAATATTGTCAACATCTGTCGGTGTAACAAAGCCCAATTCAGGGGCCAGCAAGAAGATTTGTTCTTAAATGTAAATGGGGTTGTGTGTGCTTGCTTCCCCGCTGTGATTGTTTTGAAAGCAAGCTCTGATATCAGTGCGGAAACTGCCATAACAAAGACATCTCCTCTAATAGGCTTCTCATTGTAGCCTGATAAAACTATTCAGAAGTAGAACACCACACCACCTTGCACTGTGTTTTGTATTTTATGGCATCTGGTGTTATATACACCATATATACAAAAATATGTGGACACCCCATTCACATTAGTGGATTCGGCTATTTCAGCTACACCAGTTGCTGACAGGTGTATAAAATTGAGCACACAGCCATGCAATCTCCATAGACAAACATTGGCGGTAGAATGGCCTGACTGAAGAGCTCAGTGACTTTCAACGTGACACCGTCATCAAATGCCACCTTTCTAACAAGTCAGTTCGTCAAATGTCTGCCCTGCTAGAGCTGCCCTGGTCAACTGTAAGTGCTGTTATTGTGATGAGGAAACGTCTTGGAGCAACAACAGCACAGCCACAAAGTGGTAGGAAACACAAGCTCACAGAATGTGCTGAAGCATTTTTGTGCTTGGTTGCAACACTCACTACCGATTTCCAAACTGCTTCTGGAAGCAACGTCAGCGCAAGAACTGTTCGTCGGGAGCTTAATTAAATGACCTCAACCCGATGGAAAATCTTTGGGATTAATTGGTACGACGACTGCGAGTCAGGCCTAATCGCCCAACATCAATCGCCCAACACCCGACCTCACTAATGCTCTTGAGGCTGAAAGGAAGCAAGTCCCCACAGCAATGTTCCAACATCTAGTGGAAAGCCTTCCCAGAAGAGTGGAGGCTGTTATAGTGTAGCAGCAAAGGGGGACCAACTCTATATTAATGCCCATGATTTTGGAATGAGCTGTTTGATGAGCAGGTGTCCACATACTTTTGGTCATGTAGTGTAAGTCTTTAGCTTCATAGAATCTGAACTGAAAACCATTGGTAAGGGGTATGGGAACATTATTTTTATTCTATACACTCGCTTTAGTAATTTGTCATGAGACCACCAGACACTACCAGGAAAGATATTAAGCCCACCATCCCAGATTTGCTTTAATTGAATAAAACAGGAATGATTGAGTCCACAGATTCAATTAGGCCCAAGGAGTCTAGCAGAGTGTAATCCACTGATGTAAGCCAGTGTCTGAGATTGGCTTCCCCATAATTAGAGATATAATCAGGGCAGGCATGAGGGGTCATAGCCAGTCATGAATCAAACATTAGACGTCACAAGGCTTCAGCACCCCCTCTGAATCGATTAAGGGTTAGATTTAAAAAGGTAAACCACAAAGAGTTTGTATTAAGTATACATTACCTTTGTGCTTCCTTTTTATTCAATTGTTTTGTAAGATATTTAAAAAATCCAACAAAACAAAACATACACATACAAACGACATCACACAAACATCATCAACAACACACCTGCCCAGACCCATAAGATCACGCCCCATCTCCAGCGCCCACATCACTGTCCGCCACGTGGCCTCAATCTGCACCATTTTGTTTCCCTTCGTCGCCCACGCACTTTCAACATTATATATATATTTTTTTTTTTATTAATTTCATCTTTATTTAACCACGTAGGCTAGTTGAGAACAAGTTCTCATTTACAACTGCGACCTGGCCAAGAATACAGCAAAGCAGTTCGACACATACAACAACACAGAGTTACACATGGAATAAACAAACAGACAGTCAATAATACAGTAGAAAAATATATATACAGTGTGTGCAAATGAGGTAAGATAAAGGAGGTAAGGCAATAAATAGGCCATGGTGGCGAAGTAATTACAATATAGCAATTAAACACTGTAGTGAATGATGTGCAGAAGATGAATGTGCAAGTAGAGATACTGGGGAGCAAAGGAGCAAGAAAAATAAATGAATACAGTATGGGGATGAGGTAGTTGGATGGGCTATTTACAGATGGGCTATTTACAGGTGCAGTACAGTGAGCTGCTCTGACAGCTGGTGCTTAAAGCTAGTGAGGGAGATATGAGTCTCCAGCTTCAGTGATTTTTGCAGTTCGTTCCAGTCATTGGCAGCAGAGAACTGGAAGGAAAAGCGGCCAAAGGAGGAATTGGCTTTGGGGTGACTAGTGAGATATACCTGCTGGAGTGCGTGCTACGGGTGGGTGCTGCTATGGTGACCAGTGAGCTGAGATAAGGCAGGGCTTTACCTAGCAGAGACTTGTAGATGACCTGGAGCCAGTGGGTTTGGCGACGAGTATGAAGTGATGGCCAGCCAACGAGGGCATACAGATCGCAATGGTGGGTAGTATATGGGGCTTTGGTGACGCAACAGATGGCACTGTGATATACTGCATCCAATTTGTTGAGTAGAGTGTTGTAGGCTATTTTGTAAATGACATCGCCAAAGTTGAGGATCGGTAGGAGGGTCAGTTTTACGAGGGTATGTTGGCAGCATTAGTGATGGATGCTTTGTTGCGAAGTAGGAAGCCGATTCTAGATATAATTTTGGATAGGAGATGCTTAATGTGAGTCTGGAAGGAGAGTTTAGAGTCTAACCAGACACCTAGGTATTTGTAGTTGTCCATATATTCTAAGTCAGAACCGTTCAGAGTAGTGATGCTGGACGGGTGGGCAGGTGCGGGCAGCTATCGGTTGAAGAACATGCATTTAGTTTTACTTGCATTTAAGAGCAGTTGGAGGCAACGGAAGGAGAGTTGTATGGCATTGAAGCTCGTCTGGAGGTTAGTTAACATAATATCCAAAGAAGGGCCAGAAGTATACAGAATGGTGTTGTCTGCGTAGAGGTGGATCAGAGAATCACCAGCAGCAAGAGCAACATCATTGATGTATACAGAGAAGAGAGTCGGCCTGAGAATTGAACCCTGTGGCACCCCCATAGAGACTGCCAGAGGTCCAGATGGCCCTCATGATGAATAATTACTTTTGTGGATTACTTAGATTACATTTTTGATTACATTTAGTTTCATTTGTAAGAATATTTTGAAGATAAATACGACGGATAAAGTAATTATGTGCTTGAAGTGTGCCAAAATGACTTCCCTTGTTTCAATTCATTCTTAAATGTCATTTGTAATGTTTAACTAAAAGGACTTTGGACTTTAAATGCCGCTACACCTTCCTTACCTCTTTTCCTATTTGTGTTTCCCCCAAATATCCATCAATTTAACAGTTGTTGTAAGTGTTATCATATATAAGTGTATATGATGAAGAGAAGAGGGGGAACCTGATTCAGAATAAGTCTCTCTCCTTCAAGGCGGATAGCAAGATGTCTCAATCCCAATTGTAACATGTTGACCTGTGTTTGCAACTCTTTAAGGTAATAGGTTGTTCCTATTGATGCTGTGGTTCATTTTCCTTAGATTGGCTGAGGATGTCCTAAAATGGACACCATACATTCTACTTGGGTACCAGATTAATCCCGGTCTGGACAGCATCCATAATTATGAGTAAAGATCTAGGGAATCCTTTCTGTTCTATGCTGTTCTGTTCTCTGTTCTGCTCCATAACCATGCCTTGGGCAATATGCCAGATCACTCTACTTTTTTTTCTTGAGAAAAGTTAAACAAAAACTCCTTGCTTACTGACTGGATAACTCCAAGTTTTGTGTCAGTCTACTCCTAAATCTATTTCTTATTTTCCCAGTAACCCTGAGAAAAACTTCCATCACACATTTCTAGAACTTAATAAAAATGTTAAGGGGAGACTACATTTCACATGAACAGAAAGAACATTATGTTGATGTGATAGAAGTGTAGTTTGTATTAGATAAAGGTGTGCTGTTCTGCCTCATAATAGCCCTTTATTTGCCGTGACGATTCTGCTTTACTTTAACATTGAATCCACCATTGAGAGAGCAGCACTGCCTATTCTTTTTATGTCTAGCCACAGAGGAGGCAAATCCAGACAGCTACAACAGGACTCTGTGACCCCCATCTGTAAATTCATTATGTCAGAAGTTAAAACTCATTACTGATGCTGATTGCTACAGCCCAATGAGACATAACATGTCGTTGTGCATTCAGTGGAAAAGGAGGCACAAATGTCAGAAGGCGGGTTACGCCAAAGGCCTGGCCCCCAGGGGGGAACCAGAAAGTTTCTCGTTGTTCAATGGATTCTTCCACTGCTTACACATCTCCTGACATAGGCTGCACGGTATGTATAACGCATGTGTAAATCACCAGTGACACGGAAACGCCTTGTTCTCTCTTAATGGTGCACATCAATGCCTTTGAAATTGTTGTGTTTCTTCCTGCTTTTATTTGTGGCCTGGCCTGAATTCAAAACCAACTATTGGTCATTAGACAAATGAATGCAATGATGGGAGAATAAGCATTAGCTCATACAAGCGCCCAGCTCTTTAATGTGGGTCATAAATTCATGCTGGTATGTGATAATGATGTCCAATGGGGATATCAAAATGAGACGGTCTACTGAAGCCTGTTTACTCAACTGACCTGACGTCTGAATGGTACATATGAATCGTGAAATATTAAATCAAGCACGGATCTAAATGATTGTTTCTCACTCATATTGGCCACATCTGATTAAAATAATTCATTTTTCTTTGTCTAGAAAGAGCAATCCACCGTAATTTGTTTATACACTGAAATGGTTTCCTATGCTGGTACCTGTATTCTTTTTTCCTCGAGGCATTATTGCGAATCACCCTGCAACAACCGCCCCATCTCTATTAATCATAGGACGTTATAGAATTTGTCACCGACTGTTTTTGACATAATTGTATTTATTTGTGTTTACCCCAAGGTGCCATCTGTTTATCATTCTCTACCATACAATTCCATTAATTAGTAGCACAGTTGATATTACCAACACAATATTAGGAGATTGGGGCCACGGAAAGAGAGAATGACTCGGACTGATTGCGGTGCAGATGGTTATGAAGTTAAGGCAGATGGCGTGTCAGATTGATTAGGCTCAGGACTGCCAGTTGATAAATACACAGCGAGGATTGAGATTCCCATTTCAGATGACTTGAAATGATGGAGATGTGTCAACTCCCTGGGTTAAGCCCATTGCCCATTCAAGCTGTTCAGGATGATTTGGACCCAGCCATGTGTGGAGGCATTAGGATGTCCATTCGTTCTTGACAGGCTGATTACACCTGTAAATTAGAGGCAGCATTCTGATGCGGTGGGCCATGGCCATGATTCACTTTCTCTCTATTTCAGATAGGACTATTTTCACATTGATACATGTGCTTACCTGCATGTAAAGGTGCTAAGGGAAATATGAATAGACTCCCAGTGACGTCACCTGTCATGCACTCATCTGAATATATCACAATATTCTACACATCACATGATTGTGTGTCTCTCATGGCCGTAAAAAAATTCCCAAGAATTCTCTAGAAGTATCCTTGCAATGTATGTCATACATTGTTATGCAGCTGCATTGGTGGATGCTGCAGCAATCCACGTTTTTCCTGCTACTGTAAGTTGGGACAACATGGACAATTCATACATGAAGAGAAAACGAATCGGCGGACAACTTACTTTCGCAACCCAAAACATTCAGAAAAACTTGTTTTAGCTGATCGATATCTGCACCACGTGGCATAGCTTCACCATGCACTCAACCCCCCAAAAACGAATTGCACAGCTTGATACTTACTTTATTTTGGGTGCTTTCTGAAGTTTCATGAAGTTTAGAGCCTCATTAGTCTTGTCTATTGATGGGGTACAATACTACCTGCATCTCTCCATTCATTACCTTCTCCCAAGGGCTTCAATCTCTCTAGCAAGGCTCTGTAATCAAAGGAATCCTCACCACATGTCATCTTGTAACAAACAGATTTTTGGCGGATAGGGCAGAATCAACAAGGCCTTTGACTGGGTACAAGGCCTTAAACACATCACACAACCACAGAATTACAAAATATATATTTATTACACGGTTATTACAATGTTAATACAGTTTCAATAAAAAGAAAGCATGAAGCTCAAGTTGTTCACAAAATCTTCTTGCCTAACGCAGGAGCCCGAAAACACTATGCACAAGTAGACTTATTGTATTGAAAGATGCATTATGCAGAAATCGCTCTGACATTTTCTGGTTGCTCAAATAGTTTGCCTAATTTTAGTCTATGTGACAAAACAAGCAAGTATACCATCTAAACCTCCCTGAAATATATTTTCCATAAACAAAAATATTGTGTTTTCAGCTGGTGTACAAAACCGAAAGTTAAAGACGCAAAAATAGAACAGATCTACCGCTTCTTAGACTTGCTTTCAATGAGAATGGCAGATCTATAACTAACATTTCTATGTGAATTTGGTTGGGTCACCCAAAGAGTTACATATTTCAGCTTTAAGTTGCATGGGTTAGATACACACCAAAGTGAAATAGGTATAGCACAGCACACAGCAGATGTCTAGTGAATACACAGCAAACTAGCACAGCGAACATGAGGAAGACACACAAAAGTTGCAAAAGTTAATAACAACAAGTACAAGTACTATATAGTAAGGCTCTAGGCAAATGTAAAATGTAGCCTTGTGCTTTAAGAGTGCACAGCATGAAATACAATACAAGCATAAAGTGCGCTGTACCTGGTTGGTCTCCAAGTTGCCACACCAAGCAACAAACAATCACCTTTACCTTAATATCACTTTAACAATTAAGCTCAATAACAATACTAACAATCACCCTTGCGGGAGAGAGGCATGGCAGCTTCGCCACCCGCCGCTGCCAACCTCTCCCTGACTTGGCTTCTGCACCCAGAGCACACCATGTGCTCCTCTATTAAAGGGAGGGGCACAGGTATGCTCAATCACCTCATTAACCTGCAAGTAGAAAGACAATAGTAACAGGGCAATCTTCACCCTGTTACATTATCTCACACAAACAACAACACAGAGTTACACAAGTGCCACTGATTGAGTGAAAACAACAACACATAAAGTACTGTACAATCTTAGAAAAAAAGGTGCAACAGTATCTAAAACCTAAAAGGGTCCTTCGGCTGTCCCCATAGAAGAACCCTTTTTGGATCCAGTTAGAACCCTTTTGGGTTCCATGTAAAAACACTTTCCACAGAGGGTTCCACATGAAACACAAAAGGGTTCTCCTATGGGGACAGCCGAAGAACCCCTTTGGAGTTTTTTTGGAGTGTAGCTACTATCTTTCTGGATTGCTGAAGTAGTTACTGGGGACTTCCCTGAGGAGGGCAGATGTTTCTTCCACAGGCCCTCAAACAGAGGAAATGGCTCTCTCTTAGGCTTTACGCCAGGCTCACATAATGGGGTGCCTGCAATCTGTATGTATTATCAAATGCTAATGACCAAACCATGGCTTGGCAAACCTTCTGAAATGCTCCCTGTCTCTCTCCCTCTGTTGCCTCTTGAAAGCGGTAGAATTTCAAAGAGCCATGCTACTTGAAACTGGGCATCTCTCAACATCTTTAATGAATTATTTAGTGCTATTTGGTCTCTGATTTGAATTGCAGATTTTGTACAGTTGATAAATAGTTACATGCAGTTTTGTGAGAATGTCTTCCTTAGAGTCTCAGGGTTACATTTGACCTTTTAGTCATTTAGCAGACACTCTTATCTAGAGAGACTTACATTAGTGAGTGCATACAGTTAGTTATCAGTTACAGCCTTAATCTGTATTTCCAGCTGTTTGGGAGATGGGACTCCTGTATTCACCTGGTCAGCCGTTGAGGACTTGTGGCTTTGTAATTGGAGTTGTTCATCTCCTAGACTGGGTGCACACCAGGATTTGAGAGCCCAGTCTACCCTAAATGTTCCCGCCACCCTGGGTGGTGGCCCTAACCGGGTGCTGTCAGCCGAAGGCAGGGGTGTCACTCTGTCATTCCTGGTGAGCATGTCAAAGGGACTACTGTACATACCCAAAAAAATGTCCCCCCAGAACGGCGCAAATACACAATAGATCCTTGTCAGCAAAAATACACATTGTAATGAGGATATCTGCAGATCATGTGTTTGATGAACCCCTCGACCATACTGAGCAAGTATTTGGAGAGCCTCATTTTTTGGGGTTCAAAGCAAAGCAAACAGACTGCCTAAACAACATGTGTTGTCAACGTGCTCGGTATTCTGTAGCCTATAATTGATCTCTACTTATTACAGTGCATTCGGAAAGTATTCAGACCCCTTGACTTTTTCGACATTTTGTTACGTTACAGCCTTACTCTAAACTTAATGAAATTGTTTTTTGCCTCATCAATCTACACACAATACCCCATAATGACAAGCAAAAACTTTTTTGTTTGTTGTTACAAACAAAAAACAGAAATACCTTATTTACTTGAGTATTCAGATCCTTTGCTATGAGACTCGAAATTGAGCTCAGGTGCATCCTGTTTCCAGTGATCATCCTTGAGATGTTTCTACAACTTGATTGACCTGTGGTAAATTCAATTGATTGGAGATGATTTAGAAAGGCACACGCCTGTCTATATAAGGTCCCATAATTGACCGTGTGTGTAAGAGCAAAAACCAAGACATGAGGTTGAAGGAATTGTCCGTAGATCTCCAAGACAGGATTGTGTCGAGGCACAGATCTGGGGAAGGGTACCAAGACATTTCTGCAGCATTGAAGGTCCTCAAGAACACAGTGGCCTCTATCATTCTTAAATGGAAGACGTTTCGAACCACCAAGACTCTGCCTAGAGCTGGCCGCCCGGTCAAACTGAGCAATCGGGGGAGAAGGGCCTTGGTCAGGGAGATGACCAAAAACCTGATGGTCACTCTGACAGAGCTCTAGAGTTCCTCTGTGGAGATGGGAGAACCTTCCAGAAGGACAACTATCTCTGCAGCACTCCACCAATCAGGCTTTTATGGTAGAGTGGCCAGATGGAAGCCACTCCTCAGTAAAAGGCACATGACAGCCCGCTTGGAGTTTACCAAAAGGCACCTAAAGACTCTCAGACCATGAGAAACTAGATTCTCTGGTCTGTTCAAACCAAGATTGAACTCTTTGGCCTGAATGCCAAGCGTCACTTCTGGAGGAAACCTGGCACCATCCCTATGTTGAAGCATGGTGGTGGCAGCAACATGCTGTGGGGATGTTTTTCAGCGGCAGGGAATGGGAGACTAGTCAGGATCGAGGCAAAGATGAACGGAGCAAAGTACAGAGAGAGATCCTTGATGAAAACCTGCTCCAGACCACTCAGGATCTCAGACTAGGGTGAAGGTTCACCTTCCAACAGGACAATGACCCTAAGCACACAGCCAAGACAATGTAGGAGTGGCTTTGGGACAAGTCTCTGAATGTCCTTGAGTGGCCAAGCCAGAGCCCGGACTTGAATCCGATCTAACATCTCTGGAGAGACCTTAAAATAGCTGTGCAGCAACGCTCCCCATCCAACCGGACAGAGTTCGAGAGGATCTGGAGAGAAGAATGGGAGAAACACCCCAAATACAGGTGTGCCAAGCGTGTAGCATCATATCCAAGAAGACACGAGGCTGTAATCGCAGCTAAAGATGCTTTAACAAAGTGCTGAGAAAAGGGTCTGAATACTTATGTAAATGTCTTATTTCATTATTTATTTATTTTTGTACATTTGCACCCAACAAAATGTTTTGTTGCTTTTGTTAGTATGGGTTATTGTGTGTAGACTGATGAGGGGGGAAAAAAATATTTGATCCATTTTAGAATAAGGCTGTAACGTAACAAAATGTGGGAGAAGTCAAGGGGCCTGAATACTTTCCAAATGCACTGTAGCTTATTAACTATCCATATTGACATGATCTGTTATTAGCTACAGTAGCTAGCTAGCCAAATTGTCATGGTCCATCAATCAAAATAGTCTATCATGTCTGTCAGCAGCAATCGTGATTAAACACTTAACATTATCCTCTTTTCATCATTGTTTTTATCTAACTTCGCTAGGTAGGCCTACGTTGGTTGGAGAGAAAAAATACATTACTACTTACCACTATGTTTAGCCAACTGTACACAGTTTTTACCGGTAGCTTGCAAGGTTAGCATTATCAGCTAACAGTACATAGGCAAATGCGCCCTTCTCCTGCTTGACAGACAGAGCCCACAAAGGATGGGAAATTAACCTAAATCACTCATGCTTGTCAGGTATACAGTGCCTTCAGAAAGTAGTCATATCCCTTGACTTATTCAACATTTTGTTGTGTTACAGCCTGAATTCAAATCGGACTAAATTTATATTTTTTCACATCCATCTGCACACAATACCTCATAATGGCATAGTGAAAACATGTTTTTAGATTTTCTTGAAAATGTATTGAAAATGAAATACAGAAATATCTCATTTACATAAGTATTCACATTCCTGAGTGAATACATGTTATAATCACCTTTGGCAGCAATTACAGCTATGAGTCTTTCTGGGTAAGTCTCTAAGAGCTTTGCACACCTGGATTGTACAATATTTGGCCATTTATTCTTTTCAAAATTCTTCATCTCTGTTGAATTGGTTGTTGATCATTGCTAAACAACCGTTTTCAGGTCTTGCAAATTTAAGTCAAAACTGTAACTCTGCCGGTCAGGAACATTCAGTGTCTTCTTGGTTAGCAACGCCAGTGTAGATTTGGCTTTGTGTTTTAGGTTATTGTCCTGCTGAAAGGTGAATTCATCTCCCAGTGTCTGGTATAAAGCAGACTGAACCAGGTTTTCCTCTAGGATTTTGCCTGGGCTTAGCTCCATTCTGTTTCTTTTTTTATCCAGAAAAACTCCCCAATCCTTAATGATTACAAGCATATCCACAACATGATGCAGCCACCACTATTCTTGAAAATATGAGAGAGGGGTACTCAGTAATGGGTTGTATTGGATTTGCCCCAAACGTAACACTTTTGTATTCAGGACAAAAAATGAATTGCTTTGCACATTTATTTTGCAGTATTACTTTAGTGCCTTGTTGCAAAGAGGATGCATGTTTTGGAATATTTTTATTCTGTACAAGCTTCCTTCTTTTCACTCTGTCAATTAGGTTAGTGTTGTGGAGTAACTACAATGTTGTTGATCCATCCTCAGTTTTCTCCTATCACAGCCATTAAACTCTGTAACTGTTTTAAAGTCACCATTGGCCTCATGGTGGAATCCACTAGCTGTTTCCTTCCGTTCCAGCAACTAAGTTAGAAAGAATGCCTATATCTTTGAAGTGACTGGGTGTATTCATACACCATCCAAAGTGTAATTAGTAACTTCACCATGCTCAAAGGGATATTCAAAGTCAGCTTTTTTTTTTTTTACTATCTATCATAGTGAGGCATTGGAAAGCCTCCCTGGTCTTTGTGGTTGAATCTGTGTTTGACATTCACTGCTTGACTGAGGGACCTTACTGATAATTTGTATGTGTGGGGTAGAGATGAGGTAGTCATTAAAATATTTTGTTAAACACTATTATTGCACACAGAATGGGCCCATCCAACTTATTATGTGACTTGTTGAGCACATTTTTACTCCTGAACTTATTTAGCCTTGGCATAACAAAGGGTTTGAATACTTATTGACTCAAGACATTTCAGCTTTTAGTTTTTTATTAATTTGTAAAAATTTCGAAAAACATAATTCCACTTTGACATTATGGGGTATTGTGTGTAGGCCATTGGGGGGGAAAAAATCGAAATTTAATCAATTTCAAATTCAGGCTGTAATACAACAAAATGTAGAAAAGGTCAAGGGGTGTGAATACTTTCTGAAGGCACTGTAGGTCACTCAAATATCCAATAAATGGTGGCCAATAATGAGGCTACCCTCACGCTGTCACGTTCTGACCTTAGTTCCTTTTTTATGTCTTTATTTTAGTTTGGTCAGGGCGTGAGTTGGGGTGGGCATTCTATGTTGTTTTTCTATGTTTTGTTCTGTAGGTAATCTTCTATGTGTTTGGCCTACTATGGTTCTCAATCAGAGGCAGGTGTCAGTCGTTGTCTGATTGGGAGGCATATTTAGGTAGCCTGTTTTTCATTGTGTGTTGTGGGTGATTGTTTCCTGTTGTAGTGTTTGTTTCACATTTCAGGACTGTTTTGATTTTCGGTATTATTCACGTTGTTATTTTGTATTTTTCAGTGTTCAGTTTTAATAAATTAAAATGGACACTTACCACGCTGCGTATTGGTCCGATCCTTGCTACTCCTCAGACGAAGAGGACGAGAACCGTTACACACGCATCTGAAATTGCATGATCAACTGATGTTAACTGATCATGAAAAGCATGCAGTTAGTAACTCTGAGCTAAATGTGCAAAATTGTTTTGCATGGAATAATCTGAAATGTGTAGATCTGACTATGCTCTTCAAGAGGTTATACAACCAAATAGTTAACATGTATTTAGCAATCCTTTGAAAACGGCACGCAGTTGTCAAAGGTTTCAGCAGAGCTGAGAGTCTCCTTGCCCCCCAGCAGGCAAATCAAATGCTATGCACCTTATTGTGATGTTTTATTGATAAAGACCTATGCATGAAGTATGTTACTTGTAATTCAGTTGTAATATTGCATTCTATAGGGTCTGAAATAACTAGCAGCCATTCATCAGATTTATTTGAGAAGCATTTTATTCTTCCTTGTAAACATTGTACTCACCATCTCAAATGTAATTTGTAGAAGACAAATTGGCTGCAAACGTATTGCTGTGAACGTGATTTTATGAATGTAAATGAATTATTCTATGAATGAATTCTGTGAATGTTGGGTATGCATGATATCATACTGATGTGCCAAATGGTTGTCTGTACATTGTAACAACGTGCCTGCTGGTGCATCATTTGAAAGTGTTATAGTAAATGTATCCACTGAGAAGAGCAATACATGTCATTATCTCTGGGAAGATATGTTGCACTACAAACACAGTATATCCACTGAAATACAATACCCTGAAAAGCACTAAGTAAACCCTGCATACTACAGCTGTTTGCAGCCAGCATTTGAAAATAAGTGTTTGGGTAAAGTTCTAGATATCCTATATTCCATATCCTTAGAAGGTGTGTGTGTGTTAATCTGGTATTTATTTAACCTAGAATGCCAGGTTACTCATTGCAGATTTAGGGATGATCTTTTTTTGCCCTTCAGCACAAGGTGCAGGCAGCGATATCCCACCTGCTTCATTATACATTGTGTGATGCTATGTGCTGCACTATTTGTCCTGAATATGAGCATCTGTGCCATTCATTGAACACAGCTTACAGTACATGTAGGCATGTGCAGGTTTAAGAGGTACTGTAAGCCAAGCTGGGGCATAGATTCATTTGTTACAGGATGTGTCAGTGTATGGACTTATGCGTCATGGACCGTGATGCCAATCTAATCGCAAAAGCATCACTTTCTGTGGCTTATCAATGACACCATGTCTGTGAACATTATTACAGGCATCCTGAACCTTAGGTGACACGTTTGCACAGCTTATTCCTCAGCCAACTGCAGAAATGGGATTTGAGTTCTGAAGCTTATATCAAGTGGTGAAGCAGGTCTTGCAAAATGAGCCATTGTCTGCTATGGTCTCCTACATAGGGTGATACCATAAACAATGGTACGCTACAGTTCTAATACACAGTAAGCATAACCCAATAAATGCCATTCTAGTGTGGCTGAGAGAAATCAAATCCTCGGGGACCAGATATCCTCTTTGGTAACGCTGAAGTTACTGCCATGTTCACCGGAGAGCATTTAGGAGGTGACAGTCACACAGTCGACAAGGTGTCCCGCTCTGGTAGATGCATTATTTCATTAGATGTCATTACTGTGACATAGCAATCAGCTACCTGCCTGTCACAGGCCCTTACCGGGGATGTCAGCCTGTATGTTGTTGAATAATGGAGTGATACTGGGCTCTTAACCTGCCCACTTAACTACTACAGCAGCATGTGATGGATGGATAGGGAGTCACATTCTGCCTCCCCATGTCGATTGGCGTGGCTGGTGGCGGTGGCGTGTCTCATTCACACTCTCCCATTCGTTCACTGTCAGCAAACTAGCTCTGCTATCATGTGTGTCAAACGCCGGGGAAATCTGAAGTTGTCCCGACGTAGACGCTGAGAGAAAATGGCATAGCATGCACATACAGTGCCGATGGCTAGAAAGGCTGGCCAAGTCCTCATAATTTATTCTATATACAAAGGATAATTATCACCTGGCAGTGGAAGGGAATGTGCGTGACCATCAACTGAAAACTTAAGTCAAAGTCAGAGTAAGTCAGGAAAACTGCCATTGGCAATGTCCCTCCACATCCACCATATAAAAAATGAGTGTGACTCAACTAGATAATTATATTAAAAGACAGCCTTGATGATGCATTCTCTTTTGACACAACCATTTGTCATGCTCGTGAAGCGAACTCTGGCCATCTGAGAAATATTTTTCCAAAGAGCATTTTTAGATTTATACTCCCCCTTGTGTTCTTCTAATTTATCACACCACCACCATACATTTATGAGTGGCCATATGGAATGAGAGCAGGGTTAACGCCATCATCATCATCATCATCATCATCATCATCATCATCATCATCATCATCATCATCATCATCATCTTAACAATTTCCATGGATGCCCCTGATGTTTTTAAATGCACACAAAAAGGCCATATGGATGTTTACCCCTTCCCCAGCTTTAACCCCCAGCTGAACCAACACAACCCCTAATCATCTCATGTACATTGTGCCACTACTGAAATGGCTCACTCAGTGACCTGGGCCTAATCATGAACAGTTCACACATTCGTATAATAGGTACACCTGGTGTTGAATCATCCCCATTCTATTCAATGGTGCATCTGGCATCATTGCAGCCATTCCAGGAGGTGCCTGTCCTAGCATCTCTAGTTGTGGACCAATCTAAACCGGCACAGCAGAGGCTCTTCACTCTGGGCTTTTAGGATAATGCTAGTGATGGCAGGACAGCTCTGTCATGAACAGGGAGGTCGTAATAACACTGACCCACTCTGCCTACCTGCAATCCAGCGGAACACTGGGGAAACAAAGTGCTTGAAAATGGTTGACAGTCAAATTGTTGTGGCAACCCTCTTCTGTGGATGAGGGCAGACGGGTGTGAAAGGAGAGAGTTAGCCCTTTAGCACGGAGTCATAGATTCTATTGTATCTGCTGGGGATTTTAGCTAGTGCCTTGGCTATGGCACGGACGAGAGGAGAGGGAGGACAACACAGCAGCAAGCACCCTGTTTGCAGTGAGACTAATTACCAGTATGGAAACACCTTGGGAGAATAACTTGGCAGCCTGAATAATGTACTTCCCTCTTTGTATCTAATGAACATCAAATGTTGTGAGGGAGAAAAGCTTGTATATCACAGTAGATCCCGCACTGCCAAAGTCAGATATACTTTTTTTCAAATCAACAGTGTTCACAATGGCTTTTCATGACAGAGATGGGCAGATGGCTTTCAAAGTTTCGTTGTTGTGTTCCTTTAACTGAATAGTGAATACAGTATTCTCTACTGCATTCTCAGTGTTATCTTGTGCCTAACCATGAAGCCAGTTCTGAAATGAAATGATTGTCCCTCTCTTCAATTTGATAAATGGGCATTTTCATTTGGATCGGGGGACAGTTGTTATTTCACATTAATAAAAGCAATGTGCCAGCCACTGCGTGCCGAAACGTTGGTTAGGTGTACCCTTTAAATTGTTGGGAGTATATTCAGTGTGCGACTTCCTATATTTTATACAATGGGCCAGGACCTCAAGGTTAAAACAAAAAAAGCATGCAATCTGGAATGCTCAACATATGCAACTAGTGTGACATCACGTGATGATGAGCACAAGTGACATTATGGACTTCCGGCCAGAACAATGGCCAGAAAAACAAGCTGTTCCTGACCACTGTGTGATCACGCTCTCCATAGCCGATGTGAGTAAGACCTTTAAAACAACTTCACATTCACAAGTCCACAGGGCCAAACATATTACCAGAAAGCATACTCAGAGCATGCGCTGACCAGCTGGCAAGTGTTTTCACTGACATTTTCAACCTCTCCCTGACCCAGTCTGTAATACCTACATGTTTCAAGCAGACCACCATAGTCCCTGTGCCCAAGAATGCCAAGGTAACCTTCCTAAATGACTATTGCCATGTAGCACTCACATCTGTAGCCATGAAGTGGTTTGAAAGGCTGGCATGGCTCACATCAACACCATCATCCCAGACACCTTGGACCCACTCCAACTCGCATACCGCCCCAACAGATCCACAGGTGACGCTATCTCTATTGAACTCCACACTACCCTTTTCCACCTGGACAAAAGGAACATCTACTTGAGAATACTGTTAATTGACTTCAGCTCAGCGTTCAACACCATAGTACCCTTCAAGCTCATCACTAAGCTAAGGAGATGAGACTGAACAGCTCCCTCTGCAACTGGATCCTGGACTTCCTGACGGACCACCCACAGGTGGTGAGGGTAGTCAACAACACATCCGCCACGCTGACCCTCAACATGGGGGCTCCTCAGGGGTGCGTGCTTAGTCCCCTCTTGTACTCCCTGTTCACCCACAACTGCTTGGCTGCACACGACTCCAACACCATTATTAAGTTTACCAATGACAAGTCGGTGGTAGGCCTGATCCACAATGACGATGAGACAACCTATAGGGAGGAGATCAGAGACCTGGCAGTGTAGTGCCAGGGCAACAACATCTCCCTCAACGTCAGTAAGACAAAGGAGCTGATCGTTGACTACAGGAAAGAGAGTGCTGAGCACGCCCCCATTCAACAGAGCTGTAGTGGAGCGGTTTGAGAGCTTCAAGCTCCTCGATGTCCTCATCACTAAGGATCTATCATGGTCCAAACACACCAACACAGTCGTGAAGAGGGCACGACAACGCCTCTCCCCCCCATCAGGAGGCACATTTTTTTTGTCATGGGCCCTCAGATCCTTAAAAAGTTATACGGCTGCACCATTGAGAGCATCTTAACTGGCTGCATCACCACTTGGTATGGCAACTGCTTGGCATCCGACCACAAGGCGCTACAGAGGGTAGTGCGTACGGCTCAGTACATCACTAGGGCTGAGTTCCCCGCCATCTAGCACATCTGTACCAGACGGTGCTAGAGGAAGGCCCTAAAAATTGTCAAGGACGACAGCCACCCAAGTCATAGACTGTTCTCTCTGCTACCACACGGCAAGCGGTACCGGAGCACCAAGGCTGGGACCAAAAGGCTCCCGAGCAGCTTTTACCCCCAAGTTATTAGCCTATTGAACAGTTAGTCTGGCTACCTGGACTATTTGCATTGACCGCCTTTTTTCCCCACCAACTCTCTTGCACTGTCTCTATGCACACTCACTGGACTCTACCGACACACTCACACACTTCACTGACACTCCAACACACACACTTAAACACACACATTCATATTGATGCCACACACAGACACACTTTCACACTCTTCACATACGCTGCTACTACTCTGTTGATTATCTATCCTGATTGCCTAGTCACTTTTATCCCTACCTATATGTACATAATACTCAATTACCTCCACTACCTTGTACTCCTGCACATTTACTCGTTACCGGGAATACTTGTACTGTATATAGCCTCATTATTGTTATTTTATTGTGTTACTATTTCCTTTTTTGGGGGGAACATTTTTCTTACTTTTTAACTCTGTATTGTGGGGAACGGGCTCGTAAGCATTTCACTGTAAAGTCTACATCTGATGTAAAGATTACATTTTATTTGATGTGACATGTCATGTTTCATTGGGCAAAGGAGTCAGAGGGTGACGGGATCATTACTATTTCACTATTCATCTTGATTTATTATGTGACAGGTACTTATACCATTAACATTAATGAAGCAAACATGGACATGCTTTAATATGCTCTCTGTAACATGGTAATTACTGGGTACGCATGTGGATGGCTGCATCCAAGTGTCATTATGAATTAGCCATTGTTAGCGGTTAGCGTCTACTGTATCTATTAGGTTAATTAGGCACCTGTTAGCTGACAAATGTGTTTTAATGTACACACACTGAATGTGTACAGTCATCTAATTTGGAAAAATTATGTTTCTGTTTTGTGGACAGGCCAGACACGATGGCTGAATCCCTCAGGTGACATCCTTCATTCAAATCAAGCCAAATGACATGATAATGTTCAATTAAAACTTTTTGTTCACTACATATCTTCAGAGTGACTACGTCTCTTAACCTCTGGTAAGAGCAACCGATGGGATACAAAATGCTTCAATATGTTGAATACTGCAAATATACATTTACACCAAAGACCTATCAAACTACTTTTTTTATCTAAGTTTGTCTCAATCAAACCTAATAGATAAAGGTTCAAGCCTGTGGATGGGATGTTCTGGGATTGAGAGGTTAAGCCTGCCGAGGAAGTAGACCGAGTTTTAATGCTAGAGACCCTATGTGATGCTTTCCTTAGGGCATCTGTCAGAGAAAGCTCAGATTGTAGATGTTCTTTATCCCACATTCTCAGTTTCTTTCCTTGTATGATTTCTTTTTTTCTCCAAGGCTATATTGATAAAGATATTCACCCGTTTTCTGACTGGATTTGCAGTGTAGGAGGCGACCTGGAGTGTGTCCATCAGCATTTATACAACTGTGTAGATAGAGAATATGGGCAAATCTTCCTGGTTCAATGTTATACTACGACTTTATTATCATTTGTCTCACGACCTTGTTGGCTAAAACCGGGTTTAACCACTTCCAGAGCAGGTTTCAGTTCTTAAAAACAGTTACACAGGGATTGTTTGGGTGCAAACATGACTAGTTTGGACACAAACAGTGATGTAGGGGTAAAATATTAGGTGGGTAAACGATGATGCCGTTAGTGGTGAGTAAAGTAACGCTCCCTATACCTTCATTGCATTTTTTAGGAAAAGGTGGGTAAACGCTCACACAAAATAAAAAATGTGGGTGAACAGCACTTATGTGTACTTACAGTGCCTTCAGAAAGTTTTCATATCCCTTGACTTATTCCACATTTTGTTGTGTTACAGCCTGAATTCAAAATGGATGAAATATATGTTTTTCTCTCACCCATTTACACACATTACCCCATATTGACAAAGTGAAAACATGTTTATATGAATTTGTTGCAAAATTATTGACAATGAAAAATCTCATCTACATAACTATTTACACCCCTGAGTCAACACCTGTTAGAATCACCTTTGGCAGCTCTTTAGAGCTGTGAGTCTTTCTCGGTAAGTCTCTAAAAGCTTTGCACACCTGGATTATGCAACATTTACCCAATTATTAATTTCCTAATTCTTCAAGCTCTGTCACATTGGTTGTTGATTATTGATAGATAACCATTTTCCAATCTTGCCATATATTTTCAAATAGATGTAACTCGGCCTCTAAGGAACATTCACTGTCTTCTTGGTAAGCAACTCCAGTCTAGATTTGGCCTTAGGTTTTATATTACTGTCCTGCTGAAAGGTAAATTCTTCTCCCATTGTCTGGTGGATGTTCTCTAGGATTTTTCCTATGCTTAGCTCCATTCTGTTTCTTTTTAGCATACCCATAACATGATGCAGCCACCTCAATTCTCGAAAATATCCATTGTGGTACTCAGTAATGTGTTGAATTGGATTTGTCCCAAATGTAACACTTTATATTCAGGACGAAAAGTAAATTGCTTTGCACATTTTTTTGCAGTATAACTTTAGTGCCTTGTTTGCAAAGAGGATGCATGTTTTGGAATATTTGTATTCTGTACAGGCTTCCTTCTTTTCACTCTGTCAATTAGGTCAGTATTGTGGAGTAACTACAATGTTTTTCTCCTATCACAGCCATTCAACTCTGTAACTGTTTTAAAGTCACCATTGGCCTCCTCTCCAGCAACGGAGTTAGGAAGGACACCTGCATATTTGTAGTGACTGGGTGTGTTCATACACCACCCAAAGTGTAATTAACTTCACCATGCTCAAAAGGATATTCAATGTCTACTTTTTTTTTTTTTTACCCATCTACCAATAGGTGCCCTTCTTCGCGAGGCATTGGAAAACCTCTCTGGTCTTTGTGGTTGAATCTGTGTTTGAAATTCACTGCTCGACTGAGGGACCTTCATATTATGTGTGGGGTACAGAGATGAGGTAGTCATTCAAAAATCATGGTAAACACTATTATTGCACACACAGTGAGTCCATGTAACTTATTGTCTGACTTAAGCACATTTCTACTCCTGAACGTATTTAGGTTTGCCATAACAAAGGAGTTGACTACTTATTGACTCAACACATTTGATTTTTCTATTTAAGTATAATTCAACTTTGACATTATGGGGTATTTGGTGTAGGCCAGTGACCAAAAAAATCTCAATTGAATCCATTTAAAATTCAGGCTGTAATACAACAAATTGAAAAAAGTGAAAAAAGTCAAGGGGTGTGAATACTTTCTGAAGGCACTGTAGCCACCACTACTGTACACCTGTGGACACAAACAGGGATATCTTGTTCAGAACCCTGTTTAAACCTTTAGCACAGTTAAGTGGCAGTGTTAAGGGTGCTTGAACGTAATTCTGAGCACCATGTTGCCTAAAAAATAGATTCTAGGTGGTCCTCATAATGCCGACCACTGGCTAGCATCCATGCCTACTGAAGCCAGTACAAGTATGTACAGTAGCTAGGCTTCAGACCATGTTCTACACTTGCACATACTCAATGCTAGTTGAGAAAAGCACTTTTGGGAAACACTGTGCCAACGATTGGCATGGAAAACTGTATGTCAAAGAACAATACAGTTGGCCTGTTAAAGAGAGAGCTACGTTGAACACTATAATTGTCTTCAATTATGACGTCTCACTGCTTACATCATGCCTCCTACAACTAGCCTGCTGTCACGCCCTGACCTTAGTTCCTTGTTTATGTCTCTATTTTGGTTTGGTCAGGGCGTGAGTTGGGGTGGGCATTCTATGTTTTGTTCTATGTTTTGTTTTTCTAAGTGTTTGCCCTGGTATGGTTCCCGATCAGAGGCAGCTGTCAATCATTGTCTCTGATTGAGAACCATACTTAGGTAGCCTGTTCCCACCTGTGTTTGTGGGTAGTTGTTTTCTGTTTTGTTTCGTTACGATTTTGTTCGTTTGGTTGTTTTTTTGTTTCGGTGTAGATTTTATTAAAAGTATTATGAATACTTCCACGCTGCACTTGGTCCTCTTCTCCTTCTCCGACGACGTTAGTTCAGAACTACACACCACAACGGCCAAGCAGCGTGGAGAATGGACTCCTGGACATGGGAGGAAATCTTGGTGGCAAGGGACCATGGCACAGCCGGGAGAGTATCGCCGTCCTAAGAGAGCTGGAGGCAGCTAGAGGGAGCGGCGACCTATACGAGGAGTTGTCTCGAGGAAGAGTGCACGAGAGGCAGCCCAGAATTTTTTGGGGGAGGTACACGGGAGATTGGCGGAGTCAGGTAGGAGACCTGAGCCAACTCCCGTGCTTACGGGTGGAGCGTCGTACTGGTCAGGCACGTGTTTGCGGTGGAGCGCACAGTGTCTCCGTGCACGTCACAGCCCGGTACGTTACATCTCAGCTCCTTGCATCGGCGGGCGGGAGTGGGCATCGAGCCAGGACGGAGTGTGCCAGCCTCCTCGCCGGGTTATCCTGGCCAGCTCAGCGCACTGTCTCTCCAGTGCGTCTGCACAGCCCAGTGCGTCCTGTGCTTGCGCCCGCACGTGCAGGGCAAAGTCACCATACAACCAGGACGTGTTGTGCAGGCTCTTTGCTCGAGACCTCCAGTGGCGCCTCCACGACCCAGTGTATCCGTGCCTCGGCAAGGACAAGGCCTCCTGCATGTCTCCCAGCCTGGTGAGGTCCTGTTCCTGCGCCGAGAATCAACCCTCTATATGTCTCCCGCCTGGTGAGTCCTGTGCTTCTCCCGAGCAGGCCTCCTGTGTGTCTTCCACTCAAGTGGTGATCCAGGGAAGAAGTCTCAGTGTGATACATGGCACGAAGCTCAGTGGTGATCCATGTCACGAAGCCTCCAGTGATGATCCATGGCACGAAGCCTCCAGTGATGATCATGGCACGAAGCTTTCAGTGATGTCATGGCAAGTTTAGCTCCAGTGATGATCCATGGCACGAAGCTCAGTGATGATCATGGCACGAGCCTCCAGTGACGATCCATGGCACCAGCTCGTGATGATCCATGGCACAAAGCCTCCAGTGATGACATGGCACGAAGCCTCAGTGATGATCTGAGAAGCTCCAGTGGATGATCATGGCAGAGCCTCGTATGATCATGGCACGAGGCTTCAGTGATGCTCCATGGGGACGAAGCCTCAGTGATGAAGTCCTGGTAAGAAGCCTCCAGTGATGATCCATGGCAGGCCTCCAGTGATGATCCCATGGCCGAAGCTCCAGTGAGGATCATGGCACAAGCTCAGTGAGGATCATGGCACGAAGCCTCAGTGATGATCCATGGCAAGAAGCCTCAGTGATGATCCATGGCAAGAAGCCTCTAGTGATGATTCATGGACGAGGCTCCAGTGATGATCATGGTAAGAAGCCTCCAGTGATGAGCCATGGCAAGCCTCCTGTGTGTCTCTCCCCAGCGCGCCTTCAGTCGGACCTCTAGCGACGCCCTTTAGTCCGGAGCCTCACGCGCCTCTAGTCGGAGCCTCTAGCCGTCGCCCCTCTAGTCCGGAGCCTCCAGCGACTCCCTTCACTCCGGAGCCTCCAGCGTCGCTCTAGTCCGGCAGCTCCAGCGACGCCTCTAGTCCGGAGCCTCCAGGCGCCTCTCGTCCGGAGCTCCGCGCGCTTAGTCGGAGCAGCCAGAGTCTCCCTCCCGTCGGAGCAGCCAGAGTCTCCCTCCAGTCCGGAGCTGCCAGAGTGCCTCTGTCCGGCGCTGCCAGAGTCGCCCTCTGTCGGAGTGCCAGAGTCGCCCTCCTGTCCGGAGCTGCAGAGTCGCCCTCGTCCGGTGCAGAGTCCCTCCTGTCGGAGCTGCGAGTCGCCCTCCTGTCCGGAGCTGCCAGAGTCCCCCAGTCGGGTCCGGTGGCAAGGATCCCGGCTCTAGGGCACACCTAAGTGGGCCAACCAGAGGTGGAGCGGGGTCTACGTCCGCACCAGAGCCGCCATCGCGGTGAAATGCCCACCCAGACCCTCCCTATAGGATCAGGTTTTGCGGCCGGAGTCCGCACCTTTGGGGGGGGGGTTCTGTCACGCCCTGATTAAGTTCCTTGTTTATGTCTCTATTTTGGTTTGGTCAGGGCGTGAGTTGGGGTGTGCATTCTATGTTTTTTCTATGTTTTTGTATTTCTAGGTGTTTGCCCTGGTATGGTTCCAATCAGAGGCAGCTGTCAATCTTTGTCTCTGATTGAAGACCATACTTAGGTAGCCTGTTCCCACCTGTGTTTGTGGTAGTTGTTTTTGCTGTTTGTGTATTGCACTGTTTTGTGTATTGCACCTTGCAGAACTGTTCGTTTGTCGTTTTGTTGTTTTTGTTCAAGTGTTCGTATTTATTAAAAGTATTATGAATACTTACCATGCTGCACCTTGGTCCTCTTCTCCTTCTCCCGACGACGTTCGTTACACCTGCAGGATGGAGTGATGGCTGAAATAGCCATAATGAGCTGTGTAGCGACAATTGCGAAACAAGCACATCACAACAAGCGCATATCATCCCATATAATTGTTGTACAATCAACAATCATGTTACCATTTGACATAGTGGATTCCTTTTTGTTTATGATGATGGTTTGAATGACAGGACTTGACTACACTTTATCTATTCTGTTCCGAACTCAACAACCGCTTTTTTTCTGTTTATCGAGGTTAGCTAAATGCCGTGTAAGTGGTTAGAAACTTTTTTTTGTAATTAAAAATGTTTTATATATAGAAATGTTGAGCTATGCACATTTGAAAGGGCCTCTCTGAAAGCTGTGAAACAACCTGTAGTCAACAATGACAAAGGGTTTTTCAGGAGGAAAAGCTTTTATTATAATAAATATCTCTATGCAAAAATAATGAGTTCTACAATCAACAGCCTTCACAATGGAAATGTGCATATTGTGACGTTTCTCGGTATTTTATGACAGACATGATTCTTTAAGTTCAACATTTTGTGTTTGACTTCTACCTAAACAAGTGATGCAGGCGGCAGCACTCTACAGCAATTTTTTGTCTTATGTGCATTACTCATATGCACTTAAAAAACCTATAGAGCTATGCAAATGTAGAGGGTCGAACCTCTCTGAAACCTGGTAAAACAAACAACTGCATTAGGAGAATAAGCCAACTCAGTGAAATTGTACTCCTTACTAACAAGGCTTTGCTGTTTGCTAACACTGTTACAGTTTGCCCAGCACACGAGACCTCAATAATGTTATGCTAATGAGTTTCATACAGCTTCACTTAGTGAGGCACTTTCACCTTTGTGAAAGCTGCTGACATGTTTGGCTGGTTTGGGTACCGTGGGAAACGCATACAGCATCATTTATTAGGAATCATTCGACAAGCAAGTCCACTCAGTTAATTTGTTGTGTTTCTGTATGTTGGTTTTGTTATGTTTGTCTGTCTTCCCATTATTAATTAATCCTGTCAAAGACTTTGAGGACAGCAAGCCACTAACCCCAAGTGACATGGAATAGTCATCCTCAATTTGAATTATAGTTGATTGGGACTGTAATGGGCTCTGTGCTTGTGTGAGGGATTCTGGCTGGTCAGCTCGTTTGACCTGGCCCGGAGGTTCATCCCTATTTATGTTATTCTGAAGTGCAATAAGGCGTTTTTAGACAAATATCAGCCAAATAATAGACTGTCTTGGAACTAGCGGCATGGCAAATGAAGGAGTTGACTAGTGCCATTAATCTACACCATAATAATGAGTAATGGAGTGTCTGAGCTCATCGTGACCTTGCTGTGTCACTCCAGTGAGCTGACTACGAGTCAGTTGTTTGCCACTCCACAACGGAGCATCATTATCCTCAATCTACACTCTGCGTAGCGCTTGCGTAAACAATCACAAGTTGTAGCTCAGATCTGCATTCTAATTATATCAGACATCTTATTAAAACTTCCATTCAGATGTGAATGTTCACCTTTATTATCCAATCAAAATGGCCACCTAAATCGGTGGGAGAAGAGCAATATATGCATTGTGAGATTGCTGTCTATTGTGGGGTTTATTATTATTATTTTATTTTATTTTATTATTTTATGTAATAATCTTTTAAAATGGTATTGTTAAATTAAAAAAGTAGTGAACAAATTCATTCCATCACCTGAATTAAGGATGGGACAAGAATGTTGAAAATGTTCCAAAAAGTTGATCTACTTGGTACATTACCTAAAGTAACTGAGAACCAACAGTGGTATTCTCAGGTGAATGGCTGCTGAGCATCAGAGAGATGTACTACATTAGTAAAACCAGTTGTTTCATGTTCTTTCATATACAGTAAACCCCATGTGTAGACCCCATGAAGAGAAGAGTAAAAACACATCCGCCTGTTGAATTACAAATAGACCCTCATACGGCGTCCTTGCATAACCTTCTGCTTCTGTTCTATCGATCACAGAGGGTCTACCATGAAGTGACATCACAAGTCAGAATTGTAAATGACCCCAAGCCTTGTCAAAACCAATTAAATGTAGGCCTACTAATATAAATAGATACAGTAAAGGACAGACCCAGAGATGTTCCATGTAGGGCTGTTGCGGTGACTGCATTACCGCCACACTGGCAGTCATGAGTCATGACTGCAGTAAAATTCCACGTGATCATTGAGTCACGGTCATCTCCTTTCATGCACTCCGGACATGCGTTTGTAGTACCCAACTCGCTGACTATCATCAGGTCGCTAATGGCCTGGTACTCAGGGCTCTATTGTCCCTCTAACCACTCTGACATCAATGCAAATGAAAAATCACATCAAACACTT
Organism: Salvelinus sp. IW2-2015; assembly: GCF_002910315.2. Taxonomy (NCBI): domain Eukaryota; kingdom Metazoa; phylum Chordata; class Actinopteri; order Salmoniformes; family Salmonidae; genus Salvelinus; species Salvelinus sp. IW2-2015. The sequence goes on along the minus strand of NC_036867.1, from coordinate 9,647,960 downwards.
ATCATAAACAGTGTGTGCGTTTAAAACTCACCTCACTGTGATGATCAGGTTGAAGAAAGAAGTTCAACAACAGGTTGAAACTGAGTGGGAAAGCATGGCCCTTGTGGATGTTGTTTCAAAGCCAAATACAACGAAATGGACAGTGCTTTCTAAGGTGATGATTCATTCAAAACACCCATATGCATATTAGAGCATACACATAGGCCTATATATGAGCCCTAGCCCGGAAAAAAATCTTAATTAAAATAATGATTGTGCTGTTATACAATGCATAGCCTACGGCAGAAAAAAACATTTTAAAAAACGGATTTAAGATGTCTTTGGTACTTAACTTCTTCAGGCTAGAGTCCTTTTTTCTCGATTTAAGATGTCTTTGGTACATAACTGTCTAGCCTATACTAACTAAACACATTCTAATAATCGCCTTTGAGTGTGTACTGTATTATTATGCATACTGGACTGAGTGTTTACCTCATGCTACACTCCAAACTTTCTATCCATTAGTCTGGGAGAGAACGTACAGTGCCTTCGGAAAGTATTCAGACCCCTTGACTTTTTAGAAAATAAAATTAAATAAAATTGTATTTGTCACATACACATGGTTAGCAGATGTTAATGTGAGTGTAGTGAAATGCTTGTGCTTCTAGTTCCGACAGTGCAGTAATAACTAACAAGTAATCTAATAATTCCCCAACAACTACCTAATACACACAAATCTAAAGGGGTGAAGGAGAATATGTACACGTAAGTATAGGGTAGAGCGATGGACGAGCGGGATAGGCAAGGTGCAATAGATGGTATAAAATACAGTATACAGTGATCCCTCGCCACTTCGCGGTTCACTTATCGCGGATTCGCTATTTCGCGGATTTTCATAATGCATTTTATTATTTTTTTGGTGCATTGTGCTCTGCATTCTGATTCGCTAAAAACTCACTCCCGCTTCTTGTATCAAAACATGCTACGAATTGTGCTATCATTTTGTCGTCTCGTGCAGTTATGTGTACGTACATAAAACAGCTTGGCAAATTTACATTAAGTTGGCCAAATTATCTTGTAATTTCGAACATCTCCTAAACCCATAATGTCGACGAAACGGCCTACACGTGAGTCACTGTATTTGTATACATGTAATAGTTGCTAATTGTAAAAAAAAAAAAAGTTTTCTATTTCGCGGATTTCACTTATCGCGGGTCATTTTCGGAACGTAACCCCCGCGATAAACGAGGGATTACTGTATACATGTGATATGAGTAATGTAAGATATGTAAACATTATTAAAGTGGCATTATTAAGAGTGCATTGTATAAAGTGACTAGTGATCCATTTATTAAAGTGGCCAGTGATTGGGTCTCAATGTAGGCAGCAGACTCTCTGAGTTAGTGATTGCTGTTTAGTAGTCTGATGGCCTTGAGAAAGAAGCTGTTTTTCAGTCTCTCGGTCCCAGCTTTGATGCACCTGTACTGGCCTCGCCTTCTGGAAGGTAGCGGTGTGAACAGTCAGTGGCTCGAGTGGTTGTTGTTCTTGATGATCTTTTGCCTTCCTGTGACATCGGGTGCTGTAGGTGTCATGGAGGGCAGGTAGTTTGCCCCCGGTGATGCGTTATGCAGACCGCACCACCCTCTGGAGAGCCTTATGGTTGAGGATGGTGCAGTTGCCGTACCAGGCTCTGATACAGCCCGACAGGATGCTCTCGATTGTGCATCTGTAAAAGTTTGTCAGGGTTTTGGGTGACAAGCCAAATTTCTTCAGCCACCTTCTCCACTGTTGTCCCTTCGTTGTGGATACTCCTTTGTTTTGTTGACGTTGAGTTGGAGGTTGTTTTCCTGACACCACACTCCGAGTGCCCTCACCTCCTCCCTGTAGGCTGTCTCGTTGCTGTTGGTAATCAAGCCCACTACTGTTGTCTCGTCTGCAAACTTGATTATTGAGTTGGAGGCGTGCATGGCCACGCAGTCGTGGGTGAACAGGGAGTATAGGAGGGGGCTGAATACGCACCCTTGTGGGGCCCCAGTGTTGAGGGCCAGCAAAGTGGAGATGTTGTTTCCTACCTTCACCACCTGGGGGCGGCCCGTCAAAGTCCAGGACTCAATTGCACAGGGCGGGGTTGAGATGACAGAAGTGAGTGCTACGGGGCGTAGTCATTTAGTTCAGTTATCTTTGCCTTCTTGGGTACAGGAACAATGGTAGCCATCTTGAAGCATGTGGGGACAACAGACTGGGATAGGGAGAGATTGAATATGTCCGTAAACACACCAGCCATCTGGTCTGCGCATGCTTTGAGGACGCGGCTAGTGATGCCGTCTGGGCCAGCAGCCTTGCGAGGGTTAACACGTTTAAATGTTTTACTCACGTCAGCCACGGAGAAGGAGGGGAGAGGCGCATTCCTTTTTAGCGTGCCGCGACGGTGGCACTGTATTATCCTCAAAGCGGCCAAAGAAGGTTAGTTTGATTTCTTGTAGACCCTGCCACATACGTCTCGTGTCTGAGCCGTTGAATTGCGACTCCATCTTGTCCCTGTACTGGCATTTCGCTTGTTTGATTGTCTTGCGGAGGAAATAACTACACTGTTTATATTCAGACATATTCCCAGACCTCTTTCCATGGTTAAATGCAGTGGATCACGCTTTCAGTTTTGTGCGAATTCCTCCATCCATCCACAGTTTCTGGTTAGGGTAGGTTTTAATAGTCACAGTGGGTACCACATCTCCAATGCACTTCTTTATAAACGGACTCACCGAGTCACCGTATAGGTCGATATTGTTCTCTGAGGCTGACCGGAACATATTCCAGTCCGCGTGATCAAAACAATCTTGAAGCATGGCTTCCGATTGGTCGGACCAGCATTGAATGTTTCTCGTCACTGGTACATCCTGTAAGGAGTTCCTGCCTATAAGACGGTGGAGCAAGATGGCATCATGGTTGGATTTGCCGAAGGTAGGGCGGGGGAGGGCTTTGTATGCATCGTAGAAGTTAGAGTAGCAGTCGTCAAGGGTATTGCACATGCACATAGCGCAATCAATATGCTGGAAGAATTCAGGTAGACTTGTTCTCAAATTTGCTTTGTTAAAATCCCATGCTCCAATAAATGCAGCCTCAGGATGTATGGTTTCCAGTTTGCATATAGTTCAGTGAAGTTCCTTGATGGCCGTCTTGGTGTGGTCTGCACTTGATTGTAAGGAATTCTAGATCGGGTGAGCAGAAGGGCTTGAGTTCCTGTATGTTGTTACAATTACACCATGAGTCGTTAATCATAAAGCATACAGTGCCTTGCAAAAGTATTCATCCCCTTGGCGTTTTTCCTAATTTGTTGCATTACAACCTGTAATTTAAATAGATTTTTATTTGGATTTCATGTAATGGACATACACAAAATAGTCCAAATTGGTTAAGTGAAATGTAAAAAATTAAAATGTTAATGTTAAGAAAAAAATGTATGTTTCCAAAAATAAAAATAAAACTTAAAAGTGGTGCGTGCATATGTATTCAACCCATTTGCTATGAAGCACCTAACTAAGATCTGGTGCAACCAATTACCTTCAGAAGTCACATAATTAGTTAGATTGCACAAAGGTGGACTTTATTTAAATGTCACATGATCTGTCACATGATCTCATTACATATACACCTGTTCTGAAAGGCCCCAGAGTCTGCAAAACAACTAAGCAAGGGGCACCACCAAGGAAGCGGCACCATGAAGACCAAGGAGCTCTCCAAACGGGTCAGGGACAAAGTTGTGGAGAAGTACAGATCAGGGTTGTTTAATAAAAAAATATCCTTTGAACATCCCATGGATGTTTGAACTTTGAACATCCCATGGAGCAAATCCCACATCCCAGCACATCCCATGGAGCACCATTAAATCCATTATTAAAAAAAGAATATGGTCCCACAACAAATCTACCAAAACTCACGGGCCAGGCAAGGAGGGCATTAATAAGAGGCAACAAAGAGACCAAAGATAACCCTGAAGGAGCTGCAAAGCTCCACAGCGGAGGTTGGAGTATCTGTCCATAGGACCACAATAAGCCGTACACTCCACAGAGCTGGGCTTTACAGAAGAGTGGCCAGAAAAAAAGCCATTGCTTAAAGAAAAAAATAAGCAAACATGTTTGGTGTTCGCCAAAAGTCATGTGGGAGACTCCCCAAACATATGGAAGAAGGTACTCTGGTCAGATGAGACTAAAATGTAGCTTTTTGGCAATCAAGGAAAATGCTATATCGGGCGCAAACCCAACACCTCTCATCACCCCGAGAACACCATCAGCAGGGACTGGGAAACTGGTCGTAATTGAAGGAATGATGTATGGTGCCTAATACAGGGAAATTCTTGAGGGAAACCTGTTTCAGTCTTCCAGAGATTTGAGACTGGGACTATGGTTCCCTTTCCAGCAGGACAATGACCCTAAGCATACTGCTAAAGCAACACTTGAGTGGTTTAAGGGGAAACATTTAAATGTCTTGGAATGGCCTAGTCAAAGCCCAGACCTCAATCCAATTGAGAATCTGTGGTATGACGTAAAGATTGCTGTACCCCAGCGGAACCCATCCAACTTGAAYMAGCTGGAGCAGTTTTGCCTTGAAGAATGGGCAAAAATCCCAGTGGCTAGATGTACCAAGCTTACAGAGACATACCCCAAGAGACTTGCAGCTGTAATTGCTGCAAAAGGTGTCTCTACAAAGTATTGATTTTGGGGGTGTGAATAGTTATGCACGCTCAAGTTTTGTTTCTTTGTCTTATTTCTTGTTTGTTTCACAATAAAAAATATTTTGCATCTTCAAAGTGGGAAGGCATGTTGTATAAATCGAAGGATACACCCCCCCCCCCAATTAAAAAAACAAAATTCCAGGTTGTAAGGCAACAAAATATAAAAAATGCCAATAAAAAAGAAGCCCGGTGACTGAACCGATTCTGACAACATATCCCGAGAGAGCCATATTAAACATAGAATGTTACAATCTCTGATGTCTTTCTGGAAGGCAACACACATTTTGTCTATCTTTTTGTCAAGAGACTGGACATTGGCTAGTAGTATACTCGGGAGCGTTGTGCGATGTGCACGTCTTACGGAGCCTGGCCAGGTGGTCGCTTCGTCTGCCCCTTCTGCAGCGTTGTTGTTTTGGATCTTGAATTAGTTGAATTAGCTCCATTATCCTGGGTGGAGGATCCGCTTCGGGAAAGTCGTATTCCTGGTCATAATGTTGGTAAATTGACATTGCTCTTATAGCCAATAGTTCTTCCCGGCGGTATGTAATAAAACTACCTGGGGTAGCAATGTAAGAAATAATACATCAAAAAAATCCATCATCAATCTACACACAATATCCCATAATGCAAAAGCAAAGCAAAAACAGTTTTTTAGATTTTTTGCAAATTATATATTTTTTTAAACTACTGAAATATAACCTTTACATAAGTCTTCAGACCCATTACTCAGTACTTTGTTGAAGCACCTTTGGCAAAGATTACGGCATTGACTCTTCTCGGGTATGATGCTACAAGCTTGGCACACCTGTATTTGGGGAGTTTCTCCAATTCTTCTCTGCAGATCCTCTCAAGCTCTGTCAGGTTGGATGGGGAGCGTCGCTACACAGATATTTTCAGGTCTCTCCAGAGATATTCGATCGGGTTCAAGTCCAGGCTCTGGCTGGGCCGGTCAAGGACACGTACCGAAGCCACTCCAGCATTGTCTTGGCAGTGTGCTTAGGGTCATTGTCCTGTTGGAAGGTGAACGTTCACCCCAGTCTGAGATCCTGAGTGCTGCAGGTTTTCATCAAGGAACGGAGCAGTTTTTCATCAAGGATCTCTCTGTACTTTGCTCCGTTCAACTTTGCCTTGATCCTGACTAGTCTCCCAGTCCCTGCTGCTGAAAAACAGCATGATGCTGCCAACACCATACTTTATCGTAGGGATGGTGCCAGGTTTCCTCCAGACGTGACGTCTGGCATTCAAGCCAAATAGTTCAATCTTGGTTTCATCAGACCAGAAAATCTTGTTTTCTCATGGTCTGAGAGTCCTTAAGGTGCCTTTTGCCAAACTCCAAGCGAGCTGTCATGTGCCTTTTACGGAGGTGTGGCTTTTGTCTGGCCACTCTACCATAAAGGCCTGATTAATGGTGTGCTGCTGAGATGGTTTTCCTTCTGGAAGGTTCTCCCATCTCCACAGAGGAACTCTAGTGCTCTGTCAGAGTGACCATCGGGTTCCATCGGGTTCCAGCCAAACCGATTGTTCAGTTTGGCAGGGTGGCTCTAGGAAGAGTCTTGATCCTTCCAAATTTCTTCCATTTAAGAATAATAGAGGCCACTGTGTTCTTGGGGACCTTCAATGCTGCAGAAATGTGTTGGTACACTTCCCCAGATCTGATTTTTAAAAATGTAAAAACAAACATATAAATATTGGACAAAACACACATCACGACAAGAGCGACAACACAACACTACATAAAGAGAGACCTAAGACAACCCCATAGCAAGGCAGCAACACATGACAACACAGCATGGGAGCAACACAACATGGTAGCAGCTAAAAACATGGTATAAACATTATTGGGCAGTATTAGGGCATTTTTATATTTTCATAATTCATTTGCTGACACATTACCTTTCAGCTACAGAATCTTACCACCATGCATTTCCATCTCCTCCCCTCTCTCCTTCATTCCTTTCTCGAGCGCACAGAGAGAGGCTGGTTTAAGGAAATATGTTTTGTTGTGAAAACATGCTAGGCTACTAACGATGTTCCCGAACAGATGTAACTTGTTTTGGCAAATTAAATACTGGGTAGCTGCAGGAGTTCTGCAGAAGTCTGCAGGAACACAGAGTTTAGGTGGAATATCACCTGTCACCCAGCTAGAGGCTGCATGCTCCTCAAACAGTGGAGTGAAGTAACCAAAATAACCACAGTAGCCTACCAGTGTGAGTGGAAAAACAAACCAGCAGGAAAGTGGCCTCCTTTCACTATTCGAGTGCATACGGATGACATGTATTTTTTGCCCTGCCCCTGTTCCATTCTAAATTTAAACTAATTTGACATTAGTAAACAAAATATTATATTTAGAATTATCTGATGAAAATATATAGAACAGCACGTGCAGCCTGAGGCAAGGAACAGAACGTAAGACTTTCTCAAATCATTAATAGCCTGTAGTCGCATCATGAAGCCCACATATGTTTTGATTTCAAAGACATTCTGAGTTTTGTCTCATTCACTACTAAAGTTGTCAAATAACTCTAAATCTAGTGTACACGACCTGTTTCAAATGATCACTTTTACACTCAACATATCAACCATATGCGCACTCGCTCCAGAATAGGATAAATATCCTTTATATTTTATTCAGCTAATTTCAATTATATTCTTCTTACTATAAAATCAATGACTTACAAGCATATCTTGTCTGCTAAATGAACAAGCCAACAGCCTATGGCATGGCTCATAGCCAAATAACATAGTGTTTAGACATGCCTAAAATAAACAATGGATTTATTGTGATGGTGTATATTATACTGAACAAAAATATAAACGCAACATGTAAAGTGTTGTTCCCATGTTTCATGAGCTGAAATTAAAGATACCAGAAATGTTGGGCACAAATGTGTTTACATCCCTGTTTCTGAGCCTTTCTCCTTTGCCAAGATAATCCATCCACCTGACAGGTGTGGCATGTCAAGAAGCTGATTAAACAGCATGATCGTTACACAGGTGCACCTTGCGCTGGGTACAATAAGACCACTCTTAAATGTGCGGTTTTGTTACACAACACAATGCCACATGTCTACATTTTGAGGGAGCGTGCAATTGGAATACTGACTGCAGAAATGTCCACCAGAGCTGTTGCCAGAGAATTAAATGTGAATTGATCTACTATAAGCCGCCTCCAATGTCGTTTTAGGCGATGGGGCTGAAGAAATGTAACCACTTTTAAATTCATAGACAGAGCTATGGATGCAAGGACTGACCATCCACGAGTACAACAAAAAGCAGGACTATAGTCAAAATAAATCATATAACCTACTTGTAGCAGTGTTAATGTCAACAATTACAGTACAGAGACTTTCTCATAAGGGCTAGGGTTTTGGATTACGATCAGGCTGACTACAAAGGTGGCAACTCTCCTATTCCCTTTGAAAAGAGGAAATCCCATCGCACACATCAAAAGTCTCGAGATCAAGAGGGGGATAATTAGAAGTCCATGACTTATTAATTTACTTAACTTAATTTGCTTATTTGCCAGGCAGTCTGCGTGGGCATAGCCACATCTGCTTTGTGGCATCTATCAGGCTGTGACAATCTCTCACCTTTTACAGTGTCCAAATTAGGACAGTGTCAGTCACTTTATCTTGTCAGAGTCAAAGTACTTGGTATCAGAGTGAAGCTATCCTAATATGGCCACCTGCACTCCACTCCCACAGTCACATCTTTAATGATCCCTAATTCGGCCCGAGCAGTGTGATTTACCCATATAACAGAGGGATCTGGATTAGATTTGTAGCGTCTCTGAAGAGCGTCTCTGAAGAGAGATAACTGTGCAATTAATGAGGATCCCTATTCCATCCCCCTAGACCTGCTCTGATCGTTAGACTACTGATTTTACACCTCTCTTTTTTCCCACATCTTTGTTCTTTCTGATCTTTGTTTTGCCACAGCAATTACCAATCTGATTTGTCCAAACGAGCTGCTTCAGAGTGGTTTTGCCTTGCTCCGGTGGTGTTGTTTCATGCTGGCCTGTGTGTTCCGCGTTGGGAAATGCTCCGGACGACACTGGGGTCTTTGCTATCCCTGATTATCACTAGTTCACTAGAGCTCTGCGTTTGGTATGAGTGCTTTAAGTGTCAATCTTTAGGCCCTCTCTCTCTCTCTCCTGTGATGTATACATCAAATAAACCTTAATGGAAATTCTCTCTCTCTGGCTATCTCCTGACCGAATTCCTTGCACCTTTCCTTAATCCAACTGGGCCGCTGCCAGGATTGTTGCATCTCTTGCCAGACAAAATGGTGTCTTATCAGATATGCCTCCCTTTTATTTCTCCAGAGGGATGTTCCTTCACAAAGGTCTACTTTTTTAACATTTCACTCTTGATTTATCTTATCCATTCAGCAAAACGACTGTCCTGTGCTTTTATATGCGAACTACTAGATAGTAGATGACGTTACAAATACTTAAAGCAGCAATCAGTAGTAGAAACAATAACGCGGACTCCCCCCCCTGGTTCAGTTAATAGCTGAGGGATGGTGCTGGAGAAATATAAACACTCTTATATACATAGACAGACCTATGGATGCAATGACTGACCATCCATTACATCAAAATGATAGTTGTAACCATGTTTTGAGGCTGTATAGTGTTTGATTACATTTTCTTTATTAACAAAAATTGGAGTAAATCTAGCATCTATTTTGGGTTCTAAAGGAATACAACAGTTGAACTAGGCTCATGAGGGATTTATAAGTTGTATTATTCAAGAATCGATGGGTACATGTCATTAAGTTATAAGCCCCAAAATGGATTGCCCATTTAATTTCTGGAAATCCTATGAGAATCCAAAAGCATAGATTGTAGACAATGTTTAGCACCTGGGAGGCTGGGAATCATGGGAATTTATATAACGGAAATCTTAAAGTTTTGGCCAACACCCTCAACAGCTCCAACTGGTATGTGTATTGGTTAACATTTCTATCCCAAATTAATCTTCACCCAATGGATCAGACTTGTTAGAAGATGTCTGACAAAATGTACAGTATACTCAGGAGGACCTATAGACATACTGCATAGTCTTAATAATATAGATGCCACATTGTATCCCAAAGATTTAGCTAGACTAGGCTATGATATCAGCTCACCAAGTTAAGAGGATAACCTCTGTCCATGGTTCTGATAAAAAATTATAGTAAATCAAGGACAGTATAGTATGGACAGTATAGACAATAAAGAAGTGATCAGATGATGCAAATGCTAAGCTTCTGGACTGTTTTCCTAGCACAGACTGGAATATGTTCCGGGATTCTTCCGATGGCATTGAGGAGTACACCACATCAATCACTGGCTTCATCAATATGTGCATTGATGACGTCATCCCCACAGTGACCGTATGTACATACCCCAACCAGAAGCCATGGATTACAGGCAACATCTGCACTGAGCTAAAGGGTAGAGCTGCTGGATTCAAGGAGCGGGACTCTATTCCGGGCACTTATAAGAAATCCCGCTATGCCCTCCGACGAACCATCAAACTGGAAAAGCGTCAATACTGTTCAGTCGTGTGGTCAGGTGCCACAAAAAAGGCCTTAGGATGGCCCTTGGATGTACACAGAGAGCTAATATTAATAATATGCATGTCAATCTCTCCTGGCTCAAAGCGGAGGAGAGATTGACTTCATCACTACTTGTATTTATGAGAGGTATTGACATGTTGAATGCACCGAGCTGTCTGTTTGAACGACTGGCGCACAGCTCGGACACCCATGCATACCCCACAAGACATGCCACAAGAGGTCTCTTCACAGTCCCCAAGTCTAGAACAGACTATGGGAGACTCACAGTACTACATAGAGTCATGACTACATGGAACTCTATTCCACATCAAGTAACTGATACAAGCAGTAAAATTAGATTTAAGAAACAGATAAAAAAACACCTTATGGAACAGTGGGGACTGTAAAGCAACACAAACATAGGCACAGACACATGCATACAAACACGATAACATACGCACTATACACACATGGATTTAGTACTGTAGGTATGTGGTAGTGGTGGAGTAGGGGCCTGAGGGCACACAGTGTGTTGTGAAATCTGTGAATGTATTGTAATGTTTTTAAAATTGTATAAACTGCATTAATTTTGCAGGACCCCAGGAAGAGTAGCTGCTGCCTTTGGAGCCACTAATGGGGATCCATAATAAATACAAATACAGGACTTTGAATCGTACTACACCGGCTCCATCGCTCGTTGGATGTGGGAGGGCTTGCCACTATTACAGACTACACAGTCGCGAGCTGCCCAGTGACACGAGCCTACCAGATGAGCTAAATTACTTCTATACTCGCTTCGAGGAAAGCAACACTGAATCGTGCATGAGAGCATCAGCTGTTCCGGACGACTGTGTGATCATGCTCTCCGCAGCCGATGTAAGACCTTTAAATAGGTCAACATTCACAAGGCTACAGGGCAAGACGGATGTGTACTCCGAACATGTGCTGACCAACTGGCAAGTGTCTTCATTGACCTTTTCAACCTGTCATTGACTGAGTATGTAATACTAACATGTTTCAAGCAGACCACCATAGTCCCTGTGCCCAAAAACACTAAGGTAACCTGCCTAAATGACTACCAACCCGTAGCACTCATGTCTGTAGCCATGAAGTGCTTTGAAAGGCTGGTCATGGCTCACATCAACACCAACACAAAGGCTGGTCACAGCTCAAGGACAGAACTACATAGATTTATTTTTAAAGGAACACGTAGGGTACATATCAATGCATACACACACTGGTTAAACCAGGTTTGCTGTTAATTTGAGCAATATGAGATGGAAGGGCTCTATATAATACTGTATGCTTTCTTGAATTTGTTCTGGATTTGGGGACTGTGAAAAGACCCCTGGTGGCATGTCTGATGGGATATGTGTGTGATGTGTGTGTCAGAGCTGTGTGTAAGTTGACTATGCAAACAATTTGGTATTTTCAACACATGAATGTTTCTTATAAAAAGAAGAAGTGATGCAGTCAGTCTCTATTTAACTCTTAGCCAATAGAGACTGGCATGCATAGTGTTTATATCAGCCCTCTGATTACAATGAAGAGCAGAATGTGCCACTCTCTTCTGGGCTAGCTGCAGCTTAACTAGGTCTTTCCTTGCAGCACTGGACCACACGACTGGACAGTAATCAAGATTAGATAAAACTAGAGCCTGCAGAACTTGCTTTTTGGAGTGTGGTGTCAAAAAAGCAGAGCATCTCTTTATTACGGCCAGACTTCTCCCCATCTTTATAACCATTGAATCTATATGTTTTGACCATCACAGTTTACAATCTAAGGTAATGCCAAGTAATTTAGTCTCCTCAACTTGTTCAACAGCCACACCATTCATTGCCAGATGTCTAGAACTTAAGGAATGATTTGTACCAAGTACAATGCTCATAGTTTTAGAGATATTCAGGACTAGTTTATTACTGGCCACCCATTCTAAAACAGACTGCAACTCTTTGTTAACGGTTTCAGTGACTTCATTAGCTGTGGTTGCTGATGTGAATATGGTTGAATCATCAGCATAAATGGACACACATGCTATGTTTAATGCCAGTGGCATGTCATTGGTAAAAATAGAAAAGAGTAGAGGGCCTAGAGAGCTGCCCTGCGGTACACACTTTACATGTTTGACATTAGAGAAGCTTCCATTAAAGAAAACCCTTTGATTTCTATTAGATAGATAGCTCCGAATCCATGATATGGCAGAGGTTTAAAAGCAATAACACACAAGTTTTTTCAACAACAGGTTATGGTCAATAATATCAAAGGCAGCACTGAAATCTAACTGTACAGCTCCCACAATCTTCTTATCAATTTATTTCAACCAATCATCAGTCATTTGTGTCAGTGCAGTACATGTTGAGTGCCCCTCTCTATAAGCATGCTGAAAGTCTGCTGTTAATTTGTTTACAGAGAAATAGCAGTGTATTTGGTCAAACACCATTTTTTCCAACAGTTTGCTAAAAGCTGGCAGCAACCTTATAGGTCTACTGTTAGAACCAGTAAAGGCTGCTTTGCCACTCTTGGGTAGCAGAATTGCTTTGGCTTCCCTCCAGACCTGAGGACAAAGACTTTCCTCTAGGCTCAGATTAAAAAATATGACAGATAGGAGTGGCTATAGAGTCAGCTACCATCTTCAGTAGCTTTCCATCTAAGTTGTCAATGCCAGGAGGTTTGTCATTATTGATCGATAACAATAATTTTTCTACCTCTCCCACACTAACTTTACAAAATTCAAACTTGCAATGCTTTTCTTTCATTATTAGTTTTTTTATGCATGAATACAATTGCTCACTGTTCGTTGTTGGTATTTCCTGCCTAAGTTTGCCCACTTTGCCAATTAAATAGTCATTAAAATAATGTCCAACATCAAATGGTTCTGTGATGATTAAGAAATCTGATTCAATGAAAGATGGAGTTGAATTTGTCTTTCTGCCCATAATTTCATTGAAAGTACTCCAACGTTTTTTCCATCATTCTTTATATCATTGATCTTTGCTTCATAATACAGTTTCTTCTTCTTTTTGTTGAGTTTAGTCACATCATTTCTCAATTTGTAGTAAGTCAGCCAGTCAGATGTGCAGCCAGACTTATTAGCCACTCCTTTTGCCCCATCTCTTTCAACCATACAGTTTTTCATTTCCTCATCAATCCACGGAGCCTTAACAGTCCTAACAGTCAGTTTCTTAACAGGTGCATGTTTATCAATAATTGGAAGAAGCAATTTCATAAATTCATAAAGTGCAGCGTCTGGATGTTCCTCATCACATCAGACCAACAAATATTTTTAATATCATCCACATAAGAGTCACAGCAAAATCTTATGTATGATCTCTTATACATTATTTTGGGCCTAGCTGTTGGAACTTTGGCTTTCCTGGACATAGCCCCTACATTGTGATCACTGCATACAATGTGTACAGATACAGCTTTAGAACAAAGTTCTACAGTATTAATAGAAATGTGATCGATACATGTGGATGATCTTGTTCCTGTAGTGTTTGTAAACCCCCTGGTAGGTTGAAAAGGCTTTAGATGTGCCAAGTGAACCTGCAACCACAACACTTCAATAACACTCATGCTTAGAGAAGACATAAGATCTTCTCTAAGCATGACAGTGATATGGCTCTGAATATATACAGCAACACCTCCCCCATAAGCATTTCTGTCTCTTCTATAGATGCTACATCCTTTTATTGCTACTGCTCTATCACCAAATGAATTACTTAAGTGAGTCTCAGAAATGGCTAATATATTAATGTTATCTGATGTCAGCAAGTTATTGATTTGATTAACCATATTGTTAAGGCTACATATATTAAAATGGGCTATTTTCAGCCCTTTCCTGGGAATCTTATTAGAGATAGACATAACACTGAAAAGAGCAGGATATTTTTTTTTACATTCAGCAGTCCATTAATCAATTGGTGTGTGTGTGTGTGTGTGTGTGTGTGTGTGTGTGTGTGTGTGTGTGTGGTGTGTTTGTGTGTGTTGTTGTGTGGGTTGTGTGTTGTGTGTGTGTGTGGTGTGTGTGTGTGTGTGTGTGTGGTGTGGCATGCTGCGGGGTTGAAGCTACGAACCCATAGGCTCGTAGCTTCATAGGGCTTTGCATAATTGGCCCAGCGTCATCCAGGTTTGGCCGGTAGGCCGTCATTGTAAATAAGAATTTGTTCTTAACTGACTTGCCTAGTTAAATAAAGGTTAAATAGATAAATAGAGATCCACAGATGATGCAATCTCTATTGCATTCCACACTGCCCTTTCTCACCTGGACAAAAGGAACACCTATGTTTGAATGCTATTCATTAACTACAGCTCAGCGTTCAACACGGGGTTTAGAAACTGTGACTAGATGAAGACAAGACCGTGTCCAAGTACCCACACTTGCGTCCTAAATAGTAGGCAGTTTGAGTACGCAAATAATGTTCTATAGTATGTGACATTTAGAAAATGACCAGATGTCATATGGATTTCGGCTTTGATAATAGCTGATAATCAGCTGTGTATTAGATATGGGGCTGTGCTACCAAAATGAACAAATAGCGGGAAACAACGCAATCACACAAGACATTCTGAGTATGCAAACATATTAAAAGTGTTATAGTATGTGAATGATCAAAAATCGAGTGCTTTAAATGCCAGGATGTTATACTAATTTAGTTTTTTCATCTACTAGAATTCGCTGTACACTTTTCTGGAATTTCACAACCACAATGCATTGGAAGTAGGGGGCTGAGAGTTTTGATAGCTAGAGCTCTTAGTGTAACAACTTGTGAAATGCAGTAACAAAATTAAGTATTGTGGCCATAGCTAGCTCTCTTGCCACTGCACTATATATTAGTTATAACGTTAATAATGTGGTAGCCTACATTCCTATTCTCCATAGCGGTGCAGGTCCCAAAACGTATCATTTCTTCCAGTTCTCCTGATTTGTCAAGTCGGTTTATCTTTGTTGAACTGATTGTAATGTTCATGCTATGCAATATTAGTTTCCACCTGAATGGTTACAGCCTGTATGGGTTTAGTTTCATTGCACATACAGTGCCTTTAGCAAGTATTCATACCCCTTGACTTATTCCACATTTTGTTCTGTTACAGCTTGAATACATTTTTTCTCACCCACCTACACACACAGTCTTTCTGGGTTAGTCTCTAAGAGCTTTGCATACCTGGATTGTATAGTATTTGCATATTATTCTCCCCAAAAATCTTCAAGCTCTGTCAAGTTTGTTGTTGATCATTCTAGACAGCCATTTTCAGCTCTTGCCATGTATTTTTAAGTCGATTTAAGTAAAAACTGTAACTACGCCACTCGGGAACATTCAACATCGTCTTGGTAAGCAACTCCAGTGTATTTGGCCTTGTGTTTTAGGTTATTGTCCTGCTGAAAGGTGAATTTGGCTCCCAGTGTGTTGGAAAGAAGACTGAACCAGATTTTTCCTCTTGGATTTTGCCTGTGCTTAGATCTATTCCGTTTATTTTTATCCTAAAAAACGTTCTAGTCCTTGCCGATGCCAATCCTTGCCGATGCCAAGCATACCCATAACATGATGCAGCCACCACTATGCAAGGAAATATGAAGTGGTACTCAATGATGTGTTGTGTTGGATTTGCCCCAAACATAATACTTTGTATTGAGGACATAAAGTTAATTTCGTTGCAAAATTTGCAGTTTTACTTTAGTTCCTTAATGCAAATAGGATGCATGTTTTGGAATATTTTTATTCTGTACAGGCTTTATTCTTTTCACTCTGTCATTTAGGTTATTATTGTGGAGTAACTACAATGTAACTACAATCATCCATCCTCAGCTTTCTCCAATCGCATCCATTAAACTCTATAACTGGTTTAAAGTCACCATTGGCATCATGGTGAAATCCTGAGCGGTTTCCTTCCTCTCCGGCAACTGAGTAAGGACTAACTTCAGCATGCTCAAAATTATATTCAATGTCTACTTTTTTTATTTTTACTCATCTACCAATAGGTTTGCGAGACATTGGAAAACCTCCCTGATCTTTGTGGTTGAATCTGTCTGAAATTCACTGCTCGACTGAGGGACCTTACAGATAATTTTATGTGTGGGGTACAGAGGTGAGGTTGTCATTCAAAAATCATGTTCAACATTATTATTGCACACAGAGTGAATCCATGCAACTTATTATGTGACATGTTAAGCAAATATTTACTCCTGAACTTATTTAGGCTTGCCATAACAAAGACATTTGAGCTTTTTTCATTTTTAATTAATTTGTAAAAAAAATTATTAAACATAATTCCACTTTGACATTATGGCGTATTGGGTGTAGGCCAGTGACAAAAAAAATCTAAATTAAATCCATTTTAAATTCAGGCTGTAAAACCAAAAGTGAAAAAAGTCAAGGGGTGTGAATACTTTCTGAAGGCACTATACCCACCACTACTGTACACCTGTGGACACAAACAGGGATATCTTGTTCAGAACCCTGTTTAAACCTTTAGCACAGTTAAGTGGCAGTGTTAAGGGTGCTTGAATGTAATTCTGAGTACCATGTTGCCTAAAAAATATAGATTCTAGGTGGTCCTCATAATGCCGACCACTGGCTAGCATCCATGCCTACTGAAGCCAGTGCAAGTATGTACAGTAGCTAGGCTTCAGACCATGTTCTACACCTGCACATACTCAATGCTAGTTGAGAAAAGCACTTTTGGGAAACACTGTTCAGGAGTTGAATACTTATTGACTCAAGACATTTCAGGTTTTCATTTTTTATTCATTTCTAAAATTTCTAAAAACATACTTCCACTTTGACGTTAGGATAGGATGTGTAGGCCAGTGACACAACATCTCAATTAAATCCATTTTAAATTCAGGCTGGTACACAACAACAGGTGGAAAAAGTCAAGGGGTGTGAATACTTTGTTTCACCTAGGCACTCCAATTTGACAAAGTATGTGGTAGTCTAACTACAGAAAGTTCACACAACTCTACTTCATGTATTTAGTTCATGTTATACTTCATCTTATGTCTTTTCAGGATCTACGTGAAGGAGTGTGAGCTGAGGGGCCTGCTGTCATCTGCCCATGTGTTGTACTTCACTAATACAGTTCCACTTTTTTCTGAGAGCAACAACACTTTCCCATCTACACTGAACAAAAATAGTGTTGTTCCCATGTTCCATGAGCTGAAATAAAAGAGCCCTAGTTTACAGATGGCATAGAAGTTTGTTATTTAGGCACATGAAAGTTCACATGTTCGAGGAGGCATTTCTGCAAAAAAAAAACGCATTTTGATCAAATAAAATAAAAGTTTACGTTCAAAATGCTCTCCTGTGAAGTAGTGACATACACTTCGTTTCCTGAAACGGGTCGCAAATGTGCAATTTGGTCACACAACACAATGCCACAGATGTCTCAAGTTTTGAGGGAGTGTGCAATTAATATGCTGAATGCAGAAATTTCCACCAGAGCTGTTGCCAGAGAATTGAATGGTCATTTTTCTACCATAGGCCACCTCCAACGTCGTTTTAGAGAATTTGGCAGTACGTTCAACCAGCCTCACAACTGCAGACCACGTATAACCATGCCAGCCCAGGACCTCCACATCCGGCTTCTTCACCTGCGGGGATTGTCTGAGGCCAGCCACCCGGATAGTTGATGAAACTGTGGGTTTGCACAAACAAAGAATTTCTGTAAAAACTGTCAGAAACCATCTCAGTGAAGCTCGTCGTCCTATCCAGGGTCTTGATCTGACTGCAGTTCAGCGTTGTGTGTTAGAGCAATGACTGGAAGTCTATGGGTATCTACTAGCATGCTAGCAGATACCCTTAGACTTCCAGTCATTGTGCTGACGCTATTAGCATTGGCTCACAAAACTATATTAACTTCCTTCATACTGGACACGGAGACATAAAAATGGTATTCGATAAAGGGCCTCATTGCCAAAATCCCAAAGTATCCCTTTAACAGTACAGTGTTCAATGCTTTACTTTACCTTAGCAACCTTGCTCAAGCCCTTATACTCCTACACATATCACTTTTGACTGCCTAATCAATAGCTGCGTTACATTTATGAAACCACCCACTGAAAAAGACTGTGCCTGCCTTAAGGACCCAGCCAACCACTTATCATTTTTAATTTTCCAAAGATCTGACCACACTGACGCCATGATAGGAGTCCAGACAGACAATGTCATTGAGGGCAATGATAAAAATGTGTCAAATGGATTGGTTCTAATCCGCAGATGCTTTCTCCCAGCAGGAAATCACAAAGCTGTTATTTCAATATGAAGTACGACAGCTTTATGCGGATCAATGCGTTGTGTCGAAGTACATTGCAGAATCACCCTGGAGCTAAGCTGAAACCTCTGTCTCTTCATAAATGTTGAATGTTGGATGTTAGAAATGAATGAATAGTAATCAACGGCAACCCGTGAGGAACACATTTATAAGACAGTCAATTCCATATATATACACTGCTCAAAAAAAGAAAGGGAACACTTAAACAACACAATGTACCTCCAAGTCAATCACACTTCTGTGAAATCAAACTGTCCACTTAGGAAGCAACACTGATTGACAATACATTTCACATGCTGTTGTGCAAATGGAATAGACAAAAGGTGGAAATTATAGGCAATTAGCAAGACACCCCCAATAAAGGAGTGATTKTGCAGGTGGTGACCACAGACCACTTCTCAGTTCCTATGCTTCCTGGCTGATGTTTTGGTCACTTTTGAATGCTGGCGGTGCTCTCACTCTAGTGGTAGCATGAGACGGAGTCTACAACCRACACAAGTGGCTCAGGTAGTGCAGCTCATCCAGGATGGCACATCAATGCGAGCTGTGGCAATAAGGTTTGCTGTGTCTGTCAGCGTAGTGTCCAGAGCATGGAGGCGCTACCAGGAGACAGGCCAGTACATCAGGAGACGTGGAGGAGGCCGTAGGAGGGCAACAACCCAGCAGCAGGACCGCTACCTCCGCCTTTGAGCAGGAGGAGCACTGCCAGAGCCCTGCAAAATGACCTCCAGCAGGCCACAAATATGCACATTTTCGAACAAAACCTATATGCATTGTGTAATATGATGTTACAGGACTGTCATCTGATGAAGTATATCAAGGTTAGTCAAAAATTATATATCTTTTGCTGGATTGTTACGATCGCTAACCTTTGCTGCTGGTAAATTGCTTGTGTTTCTGGCTATTGTGGTAAGCTAATATAATGCTATATTGTGTTTTTGCTGTAAAACACTTAAAAATTCTGAAATATTGGCTGGATTCACAAGATGTTGGGCTTTCATTTGCTGTACGCTGTGTATTTTTCAGAAATGTTTTATGATGAGTATTTAGGTATTTTACGTTGGTCTCTGTAATTATTCTGGCTGCTTCAGCACTATTTCAGATTGCAGCTGCAATGTAGAACTGTGATTTATACCTGAAATATGCACATTTTTCTAACATAACATATGCTATACAATAAATATGTTATCAGACTGTCATCTGATGAAGTTGTTTCTTGGTTAGTGACTATTTATATCTTTATTTGGTCGAATTAGTGATGGCTACCTATGCAGGAAAAAATGGTGGGGAAAAACAGTTGTGTCTTTTGCTATGGTGGTTAGCTAATAGAAATACATATTGTGTCTTCCCTGTAAAACATTTAAAAAATCGGAAATGATGGCTGGATTCACAAGATCTGTATCTTTCATTTGGTGTCTTGGACTTGTGATTTCATGAACATTTTATTATATGATATCCCTGTAGCTTTTTTGATGGGGGGATCCCGGATCCGGGTTTGTGACTCGTTAGAGGTTAATGATCGGCTATGAAAAGCCAACTGACATTTACCCCTGAGGTGCTGACTTGTTGCACCCTCGACAACTATGTGATTATTATTATTTGACCATGCTGGTCATTTATGAACATTTGAACATCTTGGCCATGTTCTGTTATAATCCTCACCCACACAGCCAGAAGAGGACTGGCCACCCCTCATAGCCTGGTTCCTCTCTAGGTTTCTTCCTATGTTTTGGCCTTTCTAGGGAGTTTTTTTCCTAGCCACCGTGCTTCTACACCTGCATTGCTTGCTGTTTGGGGTTTTAGGCTGGGTTTCTGTACGTTTGATATATCAGCTGATGTAAGAAGGGCTATATAAATACATTTGATTTGATTTGATTAATATATACATTTGAAGTCAGAAGTTTACATACACTTAGGTTGGAGTCATTAAAACTCGTTTTTCAACCACTCCACAAATTTCTTGTTAACAAACTATAGTTTTGGCAAGTCGGTTAGGACATCTACTTTGTGCATGACACAAGTAATTTTTCCAACAATTGTGGTGATCCTACCTGACCTAAGAGAGGGAATTTTTACTGGGATTAAATGTCAGGAATTGTGAAAAACTGAGTTTAAATGTATTTGGCTAAGGTGTATGTATACTTCCGACTTCAACTGTGTGTGGATATATATATATATATATAAAATATATACACACACACACTGAGTAAAAAAAATATTAAGAACTGTTTTGTCCATGATACAGACTGACCAGGTGATTATTGATGTCACTTGTTAAATTTACTTCAATCAGTGTAGATGAAGGGAAGGCGACAGGTGAAAGAAGGATTTCAAAGCCTTGAGACATTTGAGACATGGATTGTGTATGTGTGCCATTCAGAGGGTGAATGGGCACGACACAATTTTTAAGTGCCTTTGAATGGGGTACGGTAGTAGGTGCCAGGCACACCGGTTTGTGCCAAGAACTGCAACGCTGCTGGGTTTTTCACCCTCAACAGTTTCCCTCCTGTATCAAGAATGGTCCACCACCCAAAAGACATCCAGCCAACTTTACACAACTGTGGGAAGCGTTGGAGTCAACCCCTAAGGATAGGCTTTGAAAGATATCTCCTTATACTGTACATACTTTTTATTTTTTATTTGATTTAATCTTTATTTAACTAGGCAAGTCAGTTAAGAACAAATTCTTATTACAATGACGGCCTACCCCGGCCAAACCTGGACAACGCTGGGCCTATTGTGCGCCTTCCTATGGGACTCCCAATCACAGCCGGATGTGATACAGCCTGGAATCGAACCAGGGACTGCAGTGACGCCTATTGCATGTCTATTGCACACCTATTGCATGCCTATTGCACTGAGATGCAGTGCCTTAGACCGCTGCGCCACTCGGGAAAACTACTGTCTATACTACTGTCTATCTGTTCACCATCCTTTACATCCTGGTACTTTCCATGTTCTGTACCACTCAGCCAGAATAGCTAGTTGGAGAAAGTACAGCACTGCATAAATTATGCTGACTCAGAGTCCTTATATAAATTACTTTATTTAATTTCCTAAGGCACAGGTGGTGACACCAAGGAATTAGTAATTCCCTCTCATTATAAATCAAGGTGTTATGCCCCACCACTCGCACTTTCCCTTCTCTCCATCTCACTCCCATCCCTATCTATCCCCTTTCGCACCCCTCTCTCTTCTCTTTCACTTCCTCCTCCTTCCCTTGCTCTTTTCCTTCCCTCTCTCTCTCTCTCTCTCTCTCTCTCCTATCTTTCCCCTCTTGCCACCTTTCTTTCAAATGCTAACCGATGTCAAGCCAGGCAGTATGGAAAGCCATGCTGAAATCCATTTGACTCCCAGAAAAACAAATTATTATTCATAATTGACAGAGGGCAACAGGATTTGTTGGGATTTGTAGCCATCTGAGCAATCCTCTGGTCCGATATCCCACACTACCCCGGCCAGCTTGTATTTCCTTTGGCACACCATCAACACCTCGCCATCCAAAGTTCAGAACATGCAGTAATGGCATAATATTAAAATGCAATTCAAATCAATACAAATTTGTTCGCATACACACCAGGTTGGTGCTGGTGTGGCGAAATGCATGTACGACTAAACATTGACTAAATTCGAGTTAACACAGATGTAGGATCTTCATTTGAGCCAGTTTGCTACAGCAGGAAAATAATCCTGCAGCAACAGGACATGTGATTTATTATGTGGATTGTAATTAATGGAAATATTTTGTAGGGGTTGATTTTTCGTTAAGGTAGATCAAGTCTGACATTTTAAAGTGGAAATTAGAAACTTTAGAAGCCTTTTTAAAGCTGAAATACACTACAAGTTTGCATGTTCTGCTGTGCAGGAAAATTCTCAGCAACAAAAGAGTGATCCAATTAAGATCCTACATCTGTAGAGCCTTTACATTGAATGGACCCTGTTTTAAAACAGTAGGGTTGAACTAGACAATTATACAATGGAAACACAAGAAGGCATTGAAAGGGTAGGTTAACCCAAAGGGCAGGGCTTGAAGTGATGAGGGATGAGTGGCTGTCTTGTTTTGGAATGAGGGCCCCAGCCTCTCCACTTAACAGCAGGTGCAGAGGGAGACATAGTGCAGGGAGAGGATAGCGTCATCCCAGCTCTTTGGGATTCATTGAAAGGGCTGGAGTGTGATTCCGAGCCAGAGAGGGCCAGTGAGGATGATTGACCTTGTCAGAGCCAAGGGGTCAAGTGTAATAAACGAGGTAAAGGTGAACATTAGTCAAGAACCTGTGACAGATTTAGGAGCAATGATTTCCCTGGCTTCCAGCTTACTTCCAGCGCTAGGAACTAGGCATTTTCTGTTCCAAGTTGACCGTCCATTAAATTCTCATTCAACAAAGTCAGAGTTTCCCTGGCTGTGCTCTGTACTCTGTACCTGCAGCACAGTACATCACTGTTTGCTGATTTGTCTTCCTAAGGAATGGGCCTATGGGGTGAAAGGTTGCGCCATGATGAAATATTAGAGAGGGATGTAACAACTGGCAAATATATGATAACACTACAGGTTTGTGGCAAATGTCTGTGAAATTCTGTGTTTAAAAAAAAACATAACACTAATGTGCTTGATCCCTATTCTTACAACCAATAAACAAAAAGTGAACAGCCATTTATTTTCAGTGGGGGAAAAAGTCTATAAATTAACATTACAGAGACACAATTAAACCAAGAGCCAGAGTGGATCGATTATTTCATAACTTGTGGTGGAGCCACATTGTCGTAGCGTCACAAAAATAACAATAATTGGAAATGAAGCTGGCGATGTGGAAATAAATCAATCAAGTCATCCTCTTCTTCCAACGCGGTGCGGAGGAAGAGAAGAGAGAGAGAGATCCAACAAGAGACATCCATCAGGCCGACGCACTAAAACTCAGTAATGATGAAAAACAAAGCACAGCAAAGCAATGAAGCAGTTGTAAGTGTCAGCTGCATTGAGAGAGCTGCTATGTTAGATACACAGGCAGTATTAATGAGAGGCGGGGTAGCAGTGTTGGCATGGCAACGCCATATGAAGAAAATAGTGCATGCAAAAGATGTTGAGAGGAATAGGTTATTAATAACACTAGAAATGCCGAGCCTCGAGGGACCTCACTTTGAGCCAATGAGCAGTCATTTTAACTGCAACATTCTAAAAGTCGAATAAAGAAATGTTATATATGCTATCGGAAAAAAATATCATTTGGTTGTGTTTATGAAGGTCTTGGGTAATATTATAATACCAAAAATTATATATATTTCAAAGAACAAAATAGCATGTTCATTAGTTTATGTTACTGTAGGCTATCTGCTGCCGCTTGCCCACGTGTGGAGCGCAATGTACCAGCAGTTATTCTTGAAAAAAGTTATATTTTGAAATAGAGCTCCTCTCTTAAATTTTGAGATTTATTTGGTAAAGGTAAGTGTTATGAAAACCTCAATCTGCTCTGATGCTATACAGAAATCAAAGTGTCTCACCTGCACGTAACTCTGTAGGAGGATTTGGAAAAGTCACTTTTTGGCACTCCTTGGAAAATAATGACATGTCCTCTTAAAACAGTTTATAACACAAATTATATTGATGATATAGAAATGCTAAAAACATACAGAGCATTCAGAAATAATTCAGACCCCTTCCCTTTTTCCACATTTTGTTACATTACAGCCTTATTCTAAAATTGATTAAATAAAAAAAAATCCTCATCAATTTATAAACAATACCCCATAACGTTGAAGCAAAAACAGTTTTTTGGAAATGTTTGCAAATGTATATACATATATATATTAAAAAAACGTATTTACATAAGTATTCAGACCCTTTGCTATGAGCCTCAAGATCTTTATTTTACCTTTATTTAACTAGGCAAGTCAGTTAAGAACAAATTCTTATTTACAATGACGGCCTAGGAACAGTGGGTTAACTGTGGGTTAACTTCATTGGAGTCCACCTGTGGTAATTCAATTGATTGGACATGATTTGGAAAGGTACACACCTGTCGATATAAGGTCAGACAGTTGACAGTGCATGTCAGAACAAAAACCAAGCCATTAGGTCGAAGGAATTGTCCGTGGAGCTCCGAGACAGGACTGTGTCGAAGCACAGATCTGGGGAAGGGTACCAAAACATGTCTGCAGCATTGAAGGTCCCCAAGAACACAGTACCCTCCATCATTCTTAAATGGAAGATGTTTGGAACCACCAAGACTCTTCCTAGAACTGGCCTCCTGGTCAAACTGAGCAATCGGAGGAGAAGGACCTTGGTCAGGGAGGTGAGCAAGAACCCAATGGTCACTCTGACAGAGCTCCAGATTTCCTATGTGGAGATGAGAGAACCTTCCAGAAGGACAACCATATTTGCAGCACTCCACCAATAAGGCCTTTACGGGAGAGTGGCCAGACGCAAGCCACTCCTCAGTAAAAGGCACATGACAGCCCACTTGGAGTTGCCAAAAGGCACCTAAAGAACTCTCAGACCATGAGAAACAAGATTCTCTGGTTTGATGAAACCAAGAGTGAACTCTTTCGCCTGATTGCCAAGCGTCACGAATGAGAGGAAACCTGGCTCCATCCCTACGGTGAATCATGGTGGTGGCAGCGTCATGCTGTGGGGATGTTTTTCAGGGACTCGGAGAGTAGTCAGGATCGAGAGTAGTCAGGATCCTTGATGAAAACCTGCTCCAGAGCACTCAGGACTGGGGCTGAAGGTTCACCTTTCAACAGGCCAAGACCCTAAGCACACAGCCAAGGCAACGCAGGAGTGGTCTCTGAATGTCCTTGAGTGGCCCAGCCAGAGCCTGGACATAAACCCTATCGAACATCACTGGAGAGACCTGAAAATAGCTGTGCAGTGACGCTCCCCATCCAACCTGACAGAGCTTAAAAGGATCAGCAGAGAAGAATTGGAGAAACACCACAAATACAGGTGTGCCAAGCTTGTAGCGTCATACCCAAAAAGACTTGAGGCTATAATCGCTGCCAAAGGTGCTTCAACAATTTTAAATTCAGCGTTTCGTGAAGCGAGGTCTAAATGCTGAGAAGAGTGACGCATGCATAACCTATGACACTATGATGTTGTTGGTCCCCTTCTGATTTGGAGAAAGTTGACATATCCACAGGACTATGAAATAATGTATCAAAATAACTTTAGGACCGAAATAAATATCAATTAAACCCACCAATTCAACAAGCATTGGACATCGGCAATTCCTTCCCAAGACAGAGTTTCAATTCTTTCATTTCGATAGAACTTACTGATCAAATAGAATTGGACCTCGAGACGGCATGACATTGTGGCATCTGTTGATACAGCTTAAGAACATTGCTGCCTTTGACTAATATGGACCACTTGTTACCCATCAAGTGTATTATTGAATATGTGCTGACTGTACCTACTTCACTAGGCAATAACAGTATGAAAGGAGATTACTTTGCATTTTCTCTTCTTTTAAAGCTTCCATTTCACTGGCATGTCACGCAGAGCTCTATGTATGTCAAGTGACAAAGCCTAACCACAAATGACTTGACATGACGGTGCTTTAAGAGATTCTGTGATTCAGAACATTTGTGAAGCCACCACAGATGAGGCATACTGACTAGTCATCATACAGAAAGTGACTAGAGCACTGTCTGTCTCAAAACAGCATATTTAGAAATGCAATAGCTCGTTGTCTCAAACTGTTTCATTTTTCTGCCCGAACGGGTCTAGGTGCCTCGGCTGATTCATTTGAACCAGTTTTGGAACACACGTCACTATCTATTTAAATTACGTGTACAGACAGACAGAGAGAGAGAGAGAGAGAGAGAGAGAGAGAGAGAAGAGAGAGAGAGAGAGAGAGAGAGAGAGAGAGAGAGAGAAGAGAGAAGAGAGAGAGAGAGAGAGAGAGAGAGAGAGAAGAGAGAGAGAGAGAGGAGAGAGAGAGAGAGAGAGAGGAGAGAGAGAGAGAGAGAGGAGAGAGAGAGAGAGAGAGAGAGAGAGAGAGAGAGAGAGAGAGAGAGAGAGAGAGAGAGAGAGAGAGAGAGAGAGAGAGAGAGAGAGAGAGAGAGAGAGAGAGAGAGAGAGAGAGAGAGAGAGAAGGACAGAAGTTTGAATGCGGCGAGTACACTGCGCAAGAAGCTTCGCCCACACAAACTCTGACTGCAGCTCGGCTCTGCTCTCTCCCTGGATGTTTCATTAGCATAACGCCGCAGTTGCCTACCAGTGAAGAAAACCTTCCTGCCCACACTCAAAGTGACATGCCGTTTGGATGGCTGTTTATTGTGTGAGTGTACGGTGGTGGTGTCATCTAGTTCATATGCAACAGGTCGATGGGAGCATAATTAGTGGAAACCAGAGCCCTGGAATGAACTCCTCAAGTTAACTTTGAAAAGCACTAAAATCACATTTTCCACACTACAATAATCCCTGGTCTGAGGTGTTTCATTTACATTGACACAATCTGAGTTTTGGATCCGGTATGTTTCAAGCATATGCTGTAACAATACGATTGAATGGGATAGCACATTCCTTGTCATAATAATGATAGAACAGATGTTAAAAGCAGTCATGACAGTTGATGTCATCTTCAGATGACTAACTTTACATTATTATGAGACAATTGGCTAGGTCAGCTAATTGGATAGCTTACCAATGATGTGACATGACTGTAGAAAGTCAGTTACTGACAAAAGCAGACAAACTGTCATGACTAATTTGGACATCTGCTTGATTATAACAACCTTATGACATTGTTCAAGTTTTACCAATGACAACCAAGTAGTAGACACTGAGTAATTGACGTAAAGTTAGTACTAGTTGCTGTAATAAAACGTGTTATTTAGACTAAACTCCTGTTTTTACATGACTTAACTGCATAACATGGCTCTAACCGAAGTAGAGATATGAAACGAAGTGTGCAACATGATCATTCACACTCATAACACACTGAGTTTATACACTGAGAAATGCTAACCGAGTGAGCGGAAGCGTTTTCTCACAGAGCGCTCACCTAACCAATAGGCGTCATATTTCAGCAAGGAGCATATTTTCTGCCTGGCTAAGGTGGAAATGGACTGAAAAACAACATGTTTAATGTCCTGAGACGAAGCTAACCCAGTGAGGTCGTTGTGGCTAATGAGATTAGCATGCTTGACTTGAATCGCAGCTGAGCAGTAATATTGTTGTGACATCCTGCATACAAGATTTGACCACTTACCGCACTTGTCAAGGTTACTGTCCTGAGCAAAGTTCAAAAAGGGATTTAATGGTTTTTGGAGCTTTTAAATAGTCTATGAATCCTGACATGCCGTTAAAACATTTTAAAATTAAAATTGCATATTTTTCTGTTCGACACACTTAATCTTTATCAGCTGACATGTTGTGTCATTTCCCTATCACATAGTGAAATACCAAGGGAAGGAAAGGCAACTGCCTTCGCTGAGGCCGGAAACAAGCTAATCGCTATAATCACAATTGCATGGGCCTAACATGAATGTAAGTGTGTGGCCCACCAATTTCTGTCAAACATGCAACACATGTATCCTTACGACGCAAATAAAACATATGGAATATTTATTGCAAATACCAAAGCAGGGAGAAACATAGGCTACTGCTCTATAATGAATCTACAATCAATAATCTACAATCAATCTTTCCCTTGCAACAAAGTAAAGATGGAGCCTATGTAGTCTGTTAAAAAGAGTTGAATACTAGAGTGGACACGAGTTTTGCCAAGGATTTGCCTCAAAGGCACACCAACTGGGACCCACTAAGCTTAGCTAATTAAAGTTGGTCTTTGTTCTATCTTTCCAATATAGTTTCAACCCCACTGGCACAAATAGCATAAGGCTTTAAAATTGAACATTATTAACAAACTTGCTAACAACGCTAACTGTGGTACTGGAGAGGCAGGCTATGTATTAACAAACTTGCTAACAACGCTAACTGTGGTACTGGAGAGGCAGGCTATAGACGGCTATGACAAAATGGAAATGAGACTTCAAAGCATCAAATAATAGATTTTTTTCTAAATCTGTTAGGACTTTACTCTGAAATGAAGAGTTGAACAACAGAAGGGCTTCCACTTTGACAATATCACAGATATTATCTCTGATGTCATAGTTGATTACTTTTGGTAATTGTTTTTCAAAATTATTTTTACTTTTAGTCCTTGACACTACTATGACTGTGGTCTATGTATGATAAATGGACTACCTAGACTACTACACACCTTTACATAAGTCACTCTGGATAAGAGTGTCTGTCAAATAACTCAAATGTAAATGTTGATATCTGCAATGACAACCTAGGTACAGTAATCTTTTATTAAAATCACGTTGTCCCCCCTACTGTTTCACATGTCTTGTTGGGATGAATTATACATTGTCAATTATCTCCTGACTTTCAAATGGCCAATTAGTCAAGCTTATTTTGGTGCTGTGCTGTACTATCAGTGTACCGCGCCTGCCACATCTTCCAAAAAAACATTTAAATAAGTTATTTTATTAACCTCTAACGAGTCACTCTCCCGGATCCGGGATCCTCCTCATCAAAAAAGCTGACTAGCATAGCCTAGCCTAACGCGACAGGGATATCATATAATATAATTTCATGAAATCACAAGTCCAATACAGCAAATGAAAGATAAACATCTTGTGAATCCAGCCATCATTTCCGATTTTTTAAATGTTTTACAGCGAAAACACAATATATATTTATATTAGCTCACCACAATAGCCAAACACACAACGCCATGTTTTCATCCCATTGTATCACGCCAACAAGACGTTCACAAACCAACAAATAAAGATAAATTTAATCACTAACCTTGAACAACTTCATCAGATGACGAGTCTTAAACATCAGTTATATCATACATTTATTGTTTTGTTCGAAAAATGTGCATATTTAAGAGTATAAATCGTTGTTTTACATTGCAGCCCACAGTCAACAAATAGCACCAAAACAGCAGAATAATTGCAGAGAGCAACGTGAAATAATAAATACTCATACACAAAACATTTATGAAAAACATACTTGTACAGCAATTGAAAGATAAACATCTTGTGAATCCAGCCAATATTTCTAGATTTTTAAGTGTTTTACAGCGAAAACACAATTATATTTTATTAGCTCACCAATAGCAAACACACAACGCCATTTATTCACCGCCAACATAGCTTTCTACAAAACCACAAATAGAGATAAAATTCATCACTAACTTTGAACAACTTCATCAGATGACAGTCTTATAACATCATGTTATACAATACATTTATGTTTTGTTCGAAAATGTGCATATTTAGAGGTCAAATACGTGGTTTTACATTGTGATACATAGCCATGATGCACAAATTGTCCGGAGAAATTTTGGACAGTCAGGTAATCTAACCAAAAACTCATCATAAACTTTACTAAAAGACATGTTTGTACATGTACAGCAAATGAAAGATACACTGGTTCTTAATGCAACCGCTGTTGAGATTAAAAAAATAACTTTAGTACACGTACAGCATGCATATTGTGAGACAGCGCCCAACAATCTCCGCCCCATTGTGGCAGACAGCGAACACAAACCACAAAAATACGAAATAACATCATAAATATTCTCTTACTTTTGATGATCTTCCATCAGAATGTTGTGCAAGGAGTCCTAGTTACAGAATAAATCGTTGTTTTGTTTTAGAATGTCCATTTCTTCTGTCGAATTAGCAACTTTGGCTAATGTCCAAGAAATCTTAGCGCATGGAACGAAAAATTCCAAAAGTCCCAATAAACGTTGAATAAACTGGTCAAACTCGGTTGAAAATCCTACTTTATGATGTTTTTCTCACATGTATCCAATAAAATCAGAGCCGGAGCAATTCGTAGTGTATACCTAACGCATTTCAGAAGACAATGTGAGGTTCCCTGGTGCGCAATTGAATACTGCCAAAAGAGCGGACCTGTCACTCCAAAAGCAAAAGCTCTCATTCGGTCTCACATCAAGCTAGACACCCCATTCAACATTCTACTGCCTGTTGACATCTAGTGGAAGGCGTATGACGTGCATACAGATCCATAAATATAAGCCAGTTGAATAGGCAGGCCCTGACACAGAGCCCCATTTTCAGAATTTTCACTTCCTGTTTGGAAGTTTGCTGCCAAATGAGTTCTGTTTTACTCACAGATATAATTCAAACAGTTTTAGAAACTTACGAGTGTTTTCTATCCAATAGTAATAATAATATGCATATTGTATGATCTAGAACAGAGTACGAGGCCGTTTAATTTGGGCACGATTTTTTCCCAAGGTGAAAATAGCTCCCCCTATTAAGAAGAAGTTTTAACAGGCAGAGATAGGAAGTTAGCAGAGGTAAACAGCAGACATGCTGCTAGATAGAACTGATTCTGTTACAAAAAGGTTTTCTGGTGAGTGTTTTGCATTGAACCATGTCAGGTATTGTAGATTATTTGAAGTGGGTGGAAAGAAATTGTAATTTTTGCATCTTATCTTTGGTGTCAAAAACAATCCTTGGTTCCTGCCTGTGTCTGGTCAAGAGATGACGGAGGGACATCTGGCAGAATGCCCAGAATAGGTTCTTTAAGTTAAGATAGGAGATGGAGCTTGTCACATGTAGGAACCGATCCAATGAATCATGTTTATGTAGGTTTAGATAGAGCCTTATATACTGCTATTTAAGGAACGCACTTCTGGGAGCTCACTTCAGACCGGTACTTATGCATCTAAGTTTGTGTCACGTTCTGACCTTAGTTCATTTTTTATGTCTTTATTTTTGGTTTGGTCAGAGCGTGAGTTGGGGTGGGCATTCTATGTTTTGTTCTATGTTTTGTATTTCTGTGTTTGGCCTAGTATGGTTCCCAATCAGAGGCAGCTGTCAATCGTTGTCTCTGATTGAGAACCATACTTAGGTAGCCTGTTCCCACCTGTGTTGGTGGGTAGTTTTTTCCTGTTTTGTGTTGTGTCACCTGATAGGACTGTTTCGTTTTTTCACCTTTGTTATTTTGTATTTCAGTGTTCAGTTTAATAAATTTAACATGGACACGTACCACGCTGCATTTTGGTCCAATCTTTCATATTCCTCATCAGACGAGGACGAGAATCGTTACAGAACTACCCACCAAAAAAGGACCAAGCAGCGTGGTAAAGAGGAGCAGCGCGATCTGGAGAAATGGACATGGGAGGAGATATTGGACGGTAAGGGACCCTGGGCACAGGCTGGGGAATATCGCCGCCCCAAGGAAGTACTGGAAGCAGCTAAAGCTGAGCGACGGGGATATGAGGTAAGGCAGTGCAACAGGCACACGGGGAGATTGGCGGAGTCAGGCAATAGACCTGAGCCAACCGCACGGTGTCGCCAGTACGCGCTCATAGCCCGGAGCGCTATAGGCCAGCCCCCCGCAAGTGCCATGCGAGATAGGGCATCCAGCCAGGGCGTATTGTGCCGGCTCAGCGTGTTTGGTCTCCGGTACGCCGTTTCAGCCCAGGGTATCCTGCGCCGGCTCTGCGTGCTGTGTCTCCGGGGCGCTGGGAGGGTGCAGTGCGCCCTATGCCTGCGCTCCYKCCGTGCRGGGCGAATGTGGGCATTGAGCCTAAGGGAGAGGTGCGAGTGGTATGCACCAGATCTCCAGTGCTCCCCCACAGCCCGGTTCAACCTGTGRCTGCACTCTGGAGGGTCCGGGCTAAAGTGGTCATCCAGCCTGGAGGAGTGGTGCCAAGGCTGCGCACCAGAGCTCCAGTGCTCCCCCACAGCCCGGTCCATCCGGTGCCTCCTCCACGCACCAGGCCTCCTGTAGGCCTCCCCAGCCTGGTGGGTCCTGTGGCAGCCCCACGCACCAGGCTGTCTCTCCGTCTCCTCCCTCCAGGTTCTCTCTCCAGTCCGGAGCTGCCAGAGCCGCCCGTCAGTCCGGAGCTGCCAGAGCCGCCCGCCTGTCCGGCGCTGCCAGAGTCTCCCGCCTGTCCGGCGCTGCCAGAGTCTCCCGCCTGTCCGGCGCTGCCAGAGTCTCCCGCCTGTCCGGCGCTGCCAAGAGTCTCGCCGCCTGTCCGGCGCTGTCAGAGTCTCCCTCCTATTCGGGCCCGCTGTAAGGGTCTGCAGTCCAGGGCGGCGGCGTGGGACGCCACTCCAGAGGCGCCACATAAGTGGGCCAGGACTAAGGTGGAGTGGGGTCTACGTCCACACCAGAGCGCCACCCGCGGTGAAATGCCACCCGGGGTCCGCACCTTGGGGGGGGGGGGGGGTACTGTCACGTTCTGACCTTAGTTATTTTTTATGTCTTTATTTTGGTTTGGTCAGGGCGTGAGTTGGGGTGGGCATTCTATGTTTTGTTCTATGTTTTGTATTTCTGTGTTTGGCCTGGTATTGTTCCCAATCAGAGGCAGCTGTCAATCGTTGTCTCTGATTGAGAACCATACTTAGGTAGCCTGTTCCCACCTGTGTTGGTGGGTAGTTTTTTCCTGTTTTGTGTTGTGTCACCTGATAGGACTGTTTCGTTTTTTTCACCTTTGTTATTTTGTATTTCAGTGTTCAGTTTAATAAATTTAACATGGACACATACCACGCTGCATTTTGGTCCAATCTTTCATATTCCTCATCAGACGAGGACGAGAATCGTCACAGTTTGACTGACCTCTCCAGCTTGCTGACAATAAAGAGTGAATTATTTAATATTGACTTTGAGTGTCCTGTGTTGGAATTTCCACAACAATTTGGCGGCAACAAACAGGATCAGTGATTCCACCTGTGGAGTATCCGAGTGAAGGTCTGCGAGGGAGACACTGGTACCACATTCTCTAGTGGGAAAGATTAAGGGAAATTCCTGTCTGGCCAAAGACGACGTAGACCCACCCAGACCAGACTTTTACTGAGCTGCCCGGGGAAGATACTTGATCCGTGAACCTCTGAGGGACATGTCTTCTGAATTTCAGTAAGTCAATTTAAATTTATATGTATATATATATTTTGTAAAATAAAAAACAACAACATTAAAACGAGTAAATCATAAAAGGTACCCATAGTCTTATAAAGAGAAGACTATTCACTCATTTTATGAGAAGACTAGAGTGAGGGTGTAACGGTACCATGGAAAGCCTCGCTGACAGCTGTATGTAGGCATTTACAAGAAATGTCTATGTGGTCTGCAGCCACTTCAAAATAATACAAGGTATTTTTGAATACGGGGTGTTATGTATAGCAAGTAGCGGCAAGAGAACGTTGACGATACATATGGTTCATAGCAAGTAACAACAAGAGAATCGTTGAAGATGCACATGGGGTAATGAGATTACCGAGTGTGTTTGGGAATAGTATAAAGTGAAAGTTGTGTGAATGTGAGCTGAGTTTTCCAGTTTTGTGTGAGCTGAGTTTTCCAGTTTTGTGTGAGCTGAGTTTTCCAGTTTTGTGTGAGCTGAGTTTGCCAGTTTTGTGTGAGCTGAGTTTGCCAGTTTTGTGTGAGCTGATCTATAATGTTACCTACATTATCTATTGGTAGAGGATACCATGTCACAGAGGATGTCTCGATTAATAAAAGCATAACATGTTTAGATGACTTGCCTTGTTAGTAATGAGGATAACATATCCCTGAGGGTAACATGACAGTTTTTTTGTGATTACAGGAAGATAACGTGTCTCATCTGTGAAGTTTGATGTATAACGTTATTATGTATGTGGAGTTATGAAAGAATCAAATCAAATCAAATCAAATTTTATTAGTCACATACACATGGTTAGCAGATGTTAATGCGAGTGTAGCGAAATGCTTGTGCTTCTAGTTCCGACAATGCAGTAATAACCAACAGTAATCTAACCTAACAATTCCACACTACTACCTTACACACACACACAAGTGTAAAGGGATAAAGAATATGTACATAAAGATATATGAATGAGTGGTGGTACAGAACGGCATGGCAGATGTAGTAGATGGTATAGAGTACGGTATATACGTATGAGATGAGTACTGTAGGGTATGTAAACATAAAGTGGCATAGTTTAAAGTGGCTAGTGGTACATGTATTGCATAAAGATGGCAAGATGCAGTAGATGATATAGAGTACAGTATATACATATGAGATGGGTAATGTAGGGTATGTAAACATTGTATTAAGTGGCATTGCTTAAAGTGGCTAGTGGTACATTTTTACATAATTTCCATCAATTCCCATTTTTAAAGTGGCTGGAGTTGAGTCAGTAGAGTACTATTCCGAATATGCTATTAAATAGAACAACTAGTGTAGATATCTAAACCCCTGTATGAATAGAACACTAGTGTATGAGAGAAATTTGTGAAACCAAAGTATGAGTATTGTGTGCTTGACTAATTTACTGAACAGGAGATTAGCTCCAGCGTGAAAGCAGTGTGCTTGTGACAGTTAAATCAAGGTATTGAGAGAATTGTGTGCTTGACTAATTTCCTGAACAGGAGATTAGCTCTCTCAAACACTTTAAATATGGGTAATGGGAATAGTAAGAGCAGGAGGGACGATCCGAACTGGGAACCAAGGGGGCCGTGTAAAATAATGGCAAATAAATTTGGTAGTGGGGTACAGAACCAAACAGAAGATTGGACAAAATGGACAGATGGAGATTTCCCAACTGATGGGTGTGTGTAAGAATTTTCCACAACAAAAGCCTACCAGGGCAGACTAGAGGGGTAAATGCGCAGCAGTAAGTTAGCTCAATATAAAAGCTACATTCAAAAGTTTGTCGTTTTATTAAATTAAGAATTTCAAATGTCATGGTATATCCTTGTAGGTAAAAAATGTCACAGGGATAATTTAATTTAGACACAGCTTTTTCATTGTTAAAATAGACCCCCAAAAAATCTGGATATTCGATTAACCGTGCCCATCCCTACTATACAGTATGCTATGACTAAACCATAGAGCAGATCATTATTCTTTGCTTTTTGTTTGTTGTCTCATAAAGCTTCAATGAGTACAGACCAAGGACACTGGCTCAGCTCAGTCAGTTAATTGGTTGTCTCTCACCTCACTATAGCAATTTTATAAAGCACCCATTTACCTGGAGCCAATTACATTGCTTTTCAACGGTAACAGCCGAGGATGACTCACAGCGTGAAGGTGTGAAACAGTGAAAGGAACTTTCTTTTACAAAGCATGGTTGACCTACGCAAGAGAGTAATGCTAAATGACAGCTCGGTGTAAAAAGAAGAGCAGTGTGGGTCTATTAACATACCCAGTCTTCCTCCTTCTGAAAGCTAGCCTGTATTGTCACTCAGGTCATGTAGTCTTGGTCAAACTACTGGGTTTCCTGATTCCAATATAAAGCAAATGGAAACAGGCGAGGAGAACACAATCTGCTTGATTTCTCAGTTTGACGCACAGACAAATGCATCTTCTGCAAAGGAAAATATGCGTGTTGAATAATCAAGTATTCACTTCATGTAAAGCACATTCGTAAAGTATTTAGACCCTAAGACCTTTCCCACATTTTGTTATGTTGCAGACTTTTTCGAAAATAGATTAAAAATGAACTTTTGCATTCAGACCCTTTGCTATGAGACTCAAAATTGAGCTCAGGTGCATTCTGTTTCCACTGATCATCCATGAGATGTTTCTACAACTTCATTGGAGTCCACCTGTGGTAAATTCAATTGATTGGATATGATTTGGAAAGGCACACACCTGTCTAGATAAGGTCCCAGAGTGGACAGTGCAAAAACCAAGCCATGAGGTCGAAGGAATTGTCCATAGAGCTCCGAGGCAGGATTGTGTTGAGGCACAGATCTGGGGAAGGGTACCAAAAAATGTCTGAAGGATTGAAGATCCCCAATAACACAGTGGCCTCCATCATTCTTAAATGGAAGAAGTTTCGAACCACCAAGACTCTTCCTAGAACTGGCTGCCCGGCCAAACTGAGCAATTGAGGGAGAAGGGCCTTAGTCGGGGAGGTGACCAAGAACCCAATGGTCACTCTGACAGAGCCCCAGAGTTCCTCTATGGAGATGGGAGAACCTTCCAGAAAGACAACCATATCTGAAGCACTCCAACAATCAGGCCTTAATGGTAGAGTGGCAGACGAAAGCCACTCCTCCGTAAAAGGCACATGACAGCCTGCTTGGAGTTTGCCAAAAGACACCTAAAGGACTCTCCAACCACGAGAAACAAGATTCTCTGGTCAGATAAAACCAAGATTGAACTCTTTGGCCTGAATGCCAAGCATCACGTCTGGAGGAAACCTGGCACCATCCCTAAGGTGAAGCATGGTGGTGGCAGCATCATGCTGTAGGGATGTTTTTCAGCGGCAGGGAATGGGAGAGTAGTCAGGATCGAGGGAAAGATGAATGGAGCAAATTACAGAGATATCCTTGATGAAAACCTGCTCCAGAGCACTCAGGACTGGGGCTGAAGGTTCACCTTCCAAAAGGACAATAATCCTGAGCACACAGCCAAGACAACACAGGAGTGGCTTCGGGACAAGTCTCTGAATGTTCTTGAGTGGCCCAGCAGAGCCCGTACTTGAACCCGATCGAACATCTCTGGAGAGACCTGAAAAAAGCTGTGCAGCAACGCTCCCCATCCAACCTGACAGAGCTTGAGAGGATCTGCAGAGAAGAATTTGAGAAACTCTCCAAATACAGGTGTGCCAAGCTTGTAGCGTCATACCCAAGAATACTTGAGGCTGTAATCACTGCCAAAGGTGCTTTAACAAAGTAAAGGGTCTGAATACTTATGTAAATGTGATATTTCCTTTTTTTTATACATTTGCAGACATTTCTAAAAACCTGTATTTGTTTCGTCATTATGGGATATTATGTGTAGATTGATGAGGGGGAAAAAACTATTTAATCAATTTTAGAATAAGGCCGTAACGTAACAAAATGTGGAAAAAGTCAAGGGGTCTGAGTACTTTCCGAATGAATTGTATTTACAACAGTGCAAATATAGACATGTCCATATCCATGAATTTTATTAAAAGCAAGGGTCATGTTTTGCAGAAAGCTGTCATTTCTCGTGTGTAACTATAGAAAAGTTAATATATTGAAAGCTTACATTTTTCTGTCTCAAGAAATGTTATGCTGTGTTAATACAGTAAGGAAAGGAAGTGAACTGCAGTGAACAGAAAATGAATAAGAATTGAATGCAGAGTATTCTTGAATCAAGAGTAATGTTTGACCGAAAGAAAAATGCATTACAAGTGGAACAGAAATTATCTTTACATGCTATTGTCAAAATACACAGTATAAGGATAGATGACAGAAACAGAGCAGTGTTTTGATATACAGTACCAGTAAAAAGTTTGGACACACCCACAGTACAAAGGGCTATTTGACCAAGAAGGAGAGTGATGGAGTGCTGCATCAGATGACCTGGCCTCCACAATCACCCGACCTCAACCCAGTTAAGATGGTCTGGGATGAGTTTGACCTGTCATCAAGGCAAAGGGTGGCTACTTTGAAGAATCTCAAATATAAAATATATTTCGATTGTTTAACACTTTTTTGGTTACTACATGATTCCAAAAGTGTTATTTCATATTGATGATTTCTTCACTATTATTCTACAATGTATAAAATAGCAAAAATAAAGAAAAACCCTTGAATGAGTAGGTGTGTCCAAACGTTTGCCTGGACATGTAAGTCCTACATTTTTTTCTCCAATAAGTGAATTCACGTTATATAATCAACACTGTTGATGTATAGCACTTGTCAAAATCGTTTCACGGAGGGCCGAGTGTCTGCCGGTTTTCGCTCCTCTCTTGTACTTGATTGATGAATTAAGGCCACTGATTAGTAAGGAACTCCCCTCACCTGGTTGTCTACAGTTGGTCTTAATTGAAAGGAAAAACCAAAACTAGCAGACACTAGGCCCTCCATGGAATGAGTTTGACAACACTGTTATATAGCAACACTGCTTGTGCTATGATTTATAATACGTGTGGAGAATAATGTTTTTTTATTTTCTTAAGGATAAATAAGTTGTTTGCGCTTCAACCCTCACAATATCTTGACATGTGAGTTGAGCAGTGAATGAATAATGTGTGGTTGGCGTATTGTTTGTTTTGATTGAACCAAAGCCATTATTGAGTGCGTACACTATAGCATTATTCTGATGCACTCTCACGCAGCACTGGATTCAAATCTAGTTTTAATGATGTGTTGCCAGTCGGAAACTGACAAACGCAAAATTACTGCAATTGCATTAATGACAAGTCCTGTGCACGAATACATAGAGATGTATTATTATGTATGATTAGAGTGGCTCCTCACACCTTCACAGAAGGTGCCTCACAGAACGCTCTGTTCAACATAAACACATTACAAAATGCAAAATTAACATTGGCATTTCACACACTCCCGGGCCATTTCAGAATTGATAGTAAACTGAACGTTCAACATATTTACATTCAAATGCAAAAATCCATTCTAGTCAGTCTTTAGGTGTGCTATTACACCTTACTTTCACATATATTTCAGGATTTTACCAAAATAGTGTTAGTACTGTAGCAGTAACCTTAGCTCTGATGGTAGCCTACAGTTGCTAAATTAGAGTGCATGAAGAATATCCTCTTTGGAAAAAGAGGGTGTCACGTTCCTGACCTTATTTCCTTTATTTTGTCTTTGTTTAGTATGGTCAGGACGTGCGCTGGGTGGGCATTCTATGTTATGTGTTTCTATGTTGGGTTCTTTTCAATTAGCCTGATATGGTTCTCAATCAGGGGCAGGTGTTTTATGTTTCCTCTGATTGAGAACCATATTAAGGTAGGCTGTTGTTAAGAGTTTTTCCGTCTTCGTCTTTCTTTAATAAATAAAACATGTATTCTACCCAAGCTGCGTTTTGGTCCGATCCATGCTCCTCCTCAGTAGAGGAGGACCATACCAGGACCAAGCAGCGGGGTATCAGGCAGCGGCAGCAGGAGCAGAGAAAGGAGGAATGGACATGGGAAGACGTTTTGGACGGCAAGGGTTGCTACACATGGGAGGAGATCCTGGCTGGAAAGGATCGCCTCCCATGGGAACAGCTGGAGGCAGCTAGGAGAGCAGAGGCAACCGGAGAGAGGAACCGGCGTTATGAAGGTACGCGGCTAGCACGGAAGCCTGTGAGTCAAGCCCAAAAATGTCTTGGGGGGCGGGGGCTACAAGGGAGTGTGGCGAAGTCAGGTAGGAGACCTGCGCCAACTCCCCGAGCTTACCGTGGAGAGCGAAAGTACGGGCAGACACCGTGTTATGCGGTAAAGCGCACGGTGTCTCCTGTACGTGTGCTTAGCCCGGTGCGGGTTATTCCACCTCCCCGCACTGGTCGGGCTAGATTGGGCATTGAGTCAGGTGCCATGAAGCCGGCTCAACGTGTCTGGTCTCCAGTGCGTCTCCTCGGGCCGGCATACATGGCACCAGCCTCACGCATGGTGTCCCCGGTTCGCCAACACAGCCCAGTGCGGGTTATATCACCTCCCCGCACTGGTCGGGCTACGGGGAGCATTCAACCAAGTAAGGTTGGGCAGGCTCGGTGCTCAAGGGAGCCAGTACGCCTGCACGGTCCGGTATATCCGGCGCCACCTCCCCGCCCCAGCCCAGTACCACCAGTGCCAACACCACGCACCAGGCTTCCTGTGCGTCTCCAGAGCCCTGTTCCTCCTCCACGCACTCTCCCTGTGGTGCGTGTCTCCAGCCCAGTACCTCCAGTTCCGGCACCACGCACCAAGCCTCCTGTGCGTCTCCAGAGTCCTGTGCGCCCTGTTGCTGCTCCCCGCACTAGCCTTAAGGTGCGTGTCCTTAGCCCAGTACCTCCAGTTCCGGCACCACGCACCAGGCCTACTGTGCGCCTCAGCCGGCCAGAGTCTGCCGTCTGCCCAGTTCCGCCTGTACTGCCCGTCTGCCCAGTTCCGCCTGCACTGCCCGTCTGCGCAGAGCCGCCTGCACTGCCCATCTGCCCAGAGCCGCCTGAACTGCCCGTCTGTCCTGAGCCTTCAAAGCCGCCCGTCTGTCCTGAGCCTTCAAAGCCGCCCGTCTGTCCTGAGCCTTCAAAGCCGCCCGTCTGTCCTGAGCCTTCAAAGCCGCCCGTCAGTCAGGAGCCGCTAGAGCCGTCCGCCAGACAGGAGCCGCTAGGGCGTCCCCCAGACAGGAGCAGCCAGAGCCGCCCGCCAGACAGGAGCAGCAGAGCCGCCCGCCAGACAGGAGCAGCCAGAGCCGCCGCAGAACAGGAGCAGCCAGAGCCGCCGCCAGACAGGAGCAGCCAGAGCCGCCCGCCAGACATGACCAGCCAGAGCCGTCAGCCAGCCATGACCAGCCGAGCCGTCAGCCAGCCATGACCAGCCAGAGCGTCAGCCAGCCATGACCAGCCAGAGCCGTCAGCCAGCCATGACCAGCCAGAGCCGTCAGCCAGCCATGACCAGCCAGCCATGACCAGCCAGAGCATCAGCCAGCCATGACCAGCCAGAGCCGTCAGCCAGCCATGACCAGCCAGAGCCGTCAGCCAGCCATGACCAGCCAGAGCCGTCAGCCAGCCATGACCAGCCAGCCATGACCAGCCAGAGCCGTCAGCCAGCCATGACCAGCCAGAGCCGTCTGCCCTCCAGTCGCGGAGCTGCCCTCAGTCGGAGCTGCCCCCTCAGTCCGGTGCTGCCCCTCAGTCCGGAGCTGCCCCTCAGTCCGGTGCTGCCCCTCAGTCCGGTGTTGCCCCTTAGTCCGGTGCTGCCCCTTAATCCAGTGGGGTTAATATGGAGGGTGGCCGTTAGGAGGAGGCCACGGAAGCGGGGATTGACTATGGTGGGGTGGGGACAACGTCCAGAGCCAGAGCCGCCACCGTGGGCAGATGCCCACCCAGACCCTCCCCTATAGGTTCAGGTTTTGCGGCCGGAGTCCGCAACTTGGGGGTTGGGGGGTACTGTCACGTTCCTGACTTTATTTTGTCTTTGTTTAGTATGGTCAGGTCGTGAGCTGGGTGGGCATTCTATGTTATGTGTTTCTATGTTGGGTTCTTTTCAATTAGCCTGATATGGTTCTCAATCAGGGGCAGGTGTTTTACGTTTCCTATTAAGGTAGGCTGTTCACACTGTTTGTTTGTGGGTGATTGTTCCTGTGTCAGTGTTTGTGCCACACGGGACTGTTTCGTTTGTTAGTTTGTTCCTGTTCGTGCGTTCTTCGTTGTCTGTAAGTTCTCATGTTCAGGTCTGTTTACGTCGTTTATTGTTTTGTAGTTTGTTAAGAGTTTTTCCGTCTTCGTCTTTCTTTAATAAATCAAACATGTATTCTACCCAAGCTGCGTTTTGGTCCGATCCATGCTCCTCCTCAGATGAGGAGGAGAACGAACGTGACAGGGGGAGAGCATGATGAAAGACCTTTTGTCTCACCTGCCCGAGGTGTGCTGTTACCAATGTGTGCTGTTACTCTACACTGAACTCACAGCTACTTACCACAGTACTAAGTTAACTCTAGTGGATGAGTCACATGCATAGCTCACATGAGGATGGGAAAATGTAGATTTAGGACACAATTAGGTTGTTGTTAGCATTTAACTATGTTAGCACTTAGTTATGTTTCCCGCCACTTTTATGAGTGCACTGAGGCACTTGTTCCTCACAACGCCCACCACTGTAATCCAGTAGAACGATTAGGAAGAATTGTTATTTTGTAACTTGGCATTGTGCCTTTCAATATTCCAGTTGGGGGACTGTGAACAGACATTTTGAGACAAAACTGACTCTGTAATTTAATAAAATACTGAAACACACTTCTCCTGCATGCATCATTCCACGGGATGCTGGTCCATTTTGGCTCCAATGCTTCCCAGAGTTGTGTCAAGTTGGCTGGATGTACTTTGCGAGGTGGACCATTCTTGACACACACGGGAAACTGTTGATCGTGAAAAACCCAGCAGTGTTGCAGTACTTGACACAAACCGTTGCGCCTGGCACCTACTACCATACCCCGTTCAAAGGCACTTCAATCTTTTGTCTTACTCATTCACCCTCAATGGCACACGTATACAATCCATGTCTCAATTGTCTCAATGCTTAAAAATCCTTCTTTAACCTGTCTCCTCCCCTTCATCTTAACTATTTGAAGTGGATTTAACAGGTGACATCAATAAGGGATCTTAGGTTTCACCTGCTTTCCCCTGGATTCACCTGGTCAGTCTATGCCATGGAAAGAGCAGGTTTCCTTAAGGTTTTGTACACTCAGTGTACATTGTCACCACAAAATAATCCCACAGCAACAGCATTTTACCATTTAGTCCATATTGTTGTTTGAACGGTGGTCAAAATGAGGCTACATGAAAAGTGGAATACTGTTAATATAACCTGCGTTATATGTGTGTGTGTTTTCAGTGAATTTATATAAATCACGAAGCTCATCTGTGTTTCCTGCGGCTCAGGAAAGTTCTCAGAAACAAAAGAGTGATCAAATGATATATATATATATCTCTAGCGCTCTCATCTCTCTATAGTCTCATTTTCTTCTGAGCCTAAGATTATGCTGGCCTTTTCGTTAGGTTCATTCAAATTCACGCTCATGCTCCAAAGCAAACATGTGGAGAATGTGTAGCAGTCCGCCTGCAGACTTTTGCTCAGAGATCCAGATCTATCAGCCACTGTTATCATCAGCAGGCCACTGGCCTTCAAAGGAAGACATAGCGATATCCTGGGCTGCCTGCGATTGGCCGAGAGGAGTTCTTAATCACTGCGCCAACCGCACACCGCCGGCTATGGGAAGTTAGGCCATTATGTGAGACTGATTGAAAGCAAGGTGATGACAACACACCGCATCTGTCAGTCTGAGAGGTCTCTAGCATCTTACCATCCTTTCTTCCACTTCAAGACAAATGTCCCTTTATTACAGGGCCTCAATAAGAAATCAAAGGAAAAAGACAGCCCTCAAGATGGAACACCATATCCCCTTGTCCCCCCACAGGGTACACACAAGTTGAATCAATGTTGTTTCCATGTAATTTCAATGAAATTACGTTGAATCAATGTCGAATAGACGTTGAATTGACCTCTGTGGCCTGTGGGATCTTGGCAAGACCATTAACAAGCCATATGTGTGTGTTTTGGTAAAGCCTTGGCATACTTTTTTTTAACCCTGCAGGGATTTGTTGAGGTCATTGATTTGAGAACA
Organism: Salvelinus sp. IW2-2015; assembly: GCF_002910315.2. Taxonomy (NCBI): domain Eukaryota; kingdom Metazoa; phylum Chordata; class Actinopteri; order Salmoniformes; family Salmonidae; genus Salvelinus; species Salvelinus sp. IW2-2015. Next base: position 9,604,368 of record NC_036867.1, on the reverse strand, counting down.
TTAGCACGCGCTTCAGTTATTCTGTACGCATATTGGCTCAAAAGGGACACAAGGGAGTGGCAGCTAACCGATCAAAAGCTCGTCAGTAATGGGAGAAATAATGTTGAACTCTCAATGGAGTTTTAAATGATAAAGACAATGACAGTGTCTTCAGAAAGTAATCACACCCTTAGACTTTTTCCACAATTTGTTGTCTTACAGCCTGAATTTAAAAAATGATTAAATTTAGATTTTTTTGTCACTGGCCTACACACAATACCCCATAATGTCAAAGTGGAATCATGTTTTTCGAAATGTTAACAAATTAATAAATAATGAAAATCTGAAATATCTTGAGTCAATAAGTATTCAACCCCTTTGTTATGGCAAGCCTAAATAACTTCAGGAGTAAAAATGGACTCACTTTGTGTGCAATAGTGTTTAAAATCCTTAAGAGTCTTTTGATGCATCTGTGCGTCAATCTAAGTAAGACAATAAAAAAATCGGCATCAAAATCCATCAGTTAAAGCTAGAGATATTTTTGCATGGGCTGCGTTTCAATTTCACGCATCCGCCTATGTCGGCCTTCCGCCTATGTCGGTGGAACGTGGCCAAGCTACAGCGATGTTTCTCAGACCATGAGACATCAGGAAAATCAGTCTTCTTGGGGAAACGTCTGTAGCATTCGAAAGATTTGGCCTGGGGACTCACGGGACTCGTCTGAAGTCGGTAACTCTGATGTGCCAACTGCTGTCTGTCGCTTCCGAACCGTTTGAACCAGTGGTGGTCGGTGCCGTTTAAGATGAGCATGGCCTCATTTCTATTACAGCATATTGGATGACTGCCATTCAGATTCCATTCACCCAGCTCAATGTAACATCGATAGGTTAAGGCTACTACATGATACTCCAATTTTCCCTGTACCCATCATGAGGTTTGCTACAACCTAGCCTATGAATAAAAGTTTAGAACGTAGATGCACAGGTCGAGATAATTTTTAGCAATCAAGGTGACAGACAGTGACACATTCAATACCACCTTGCACAGTCCTTCCTCCATCTAGCTGATCTAGGGTGTAATCATTAGTCCAACAGTTGCAAATGAGAGTTTCTATTGGACAAATTCCCCGCTTCGTCCCGTTTGCTTCCGTTTAAGAAACGTTTTACAACATGCACCCCGATCAGACTTAAACACAGTTCACTTTCATAGCAGCTATATAAAAACAGCATCATCACTTTGCTCATTGTACTATATATATATAATTCCTTCTCGCAGCTATCTACGCGCTCTCCTCCTCTCACCTTTTCCCTTTGTTTGTGGACTTCAGTGCACAACGCATCAGCTGCCTGGTCACTTTACAAACCAAAACTTCATACCATGACCGCTAACCACTACACAGCCTACATCATTGACACCTCCTAGTCAACATAGCTACTAGAACTAACACGTTAGTAAAACCGCTACAATCATGCAGTACAGTATACAGTCAGAAGGCAGTTTACCTTGATTTGGAAGAGATCCAGTGTTGGATAGCTGTAGCCAGCTAGCTAACAAAGCATCCATCTCCGTTTGAGCCGGGTGTTTGAGTATGCTAAACTAGCTAGCTGCATTCATCTAGCTAAGTGAAGGTGAAAGTTTATAAATATACCACCAAATATAGCTAGCTCTCTCTCTCTCTCTTGCTTCTCCTTAATTTTGGAAGAAATTCATTTGTTCAAAACTGTTAAACTATTGTTTTTCTCTCTCTCTTTGACACACCACATTTTATGCACTGCAGCGCTAGCTAGCTGTAGCTTTTGCTTTCAGTATCAGATTTATTCTCTGATACTTTATTATTCTTTTTTATTTTTTTATTTCACCTTTATTTAACCAGGTAGGCCAGTTGAGAACAAGTTCTCATTTACAACTGCGACCTGGCCAAGATAAAGCATGCAGTGCGACAAATACAACAACACAGAGTTACACATAAACAAACGTACAGTCAATAACACAAAAGAAAAGAAAAATAGAAACATTTGTAGTGGCAAATGTAGAAGAGTAGGGAGGTAGGCAATAAATAGGCCCTAGAGGCGAAAATACTTACAATTTAGCATTAATACTGGAGTGATTGGGTGGACAACATGTGAGTTCATGCTGCAAGAGCTGTGATAGGTTGGAGTACGTCCTCCGGAAGTTGTCATAATTACTGTGTAAGTCTATGGAAGGGGGTGAGAACCATGAGCCTCCTAGGTTTTGTATTGAAGTCATTGTACCCAGAGGAGGACTGAAGATACCTGTCCTTCGGCAACACCATGGTGCTGACCTACAGAGGGCTGCTGAGGCTACTGTAGACCTTCGTTGCAGTGTATTTTAATCAATTATTTGGTGACGTGAATATATTTCGTATAGATTTGTCCCCCAAAAATATTTTCACTTTTTCTTTTTATGAAATTCACTGAGGAGGATGGTCCTCCCCTTCCTCCTCTGAGGAGCCTCCACTGGTTTTAACTAATATACCCCATTATGGAACGGGGAGACTCTCACGAACACAATGGTGTTCTCCGTTTTGCTCTACGTCCCACACAAGTGTCACGGGACTCATCTGAATGTAACCCTTACAAATGAACGGAAGTATCGAGGTAGTTTTGTGCCAACAAATATAAGGGGTTAAATATGTGTCCAAAAAAACGAACACATTTCCTGAATATAGGACAGACACTTCAAAACCATATTCCTTATGATTTATTTTTTGACTGTCCTAAAATTCCAAATGAAATTGCTAAACGATCCATGGTATGACCTCTCTTAAACAATTCCATATGTTAGCTTAGTAGCCCCCTTCCTCTAACGGCTTACACTTTGAGGTTAACATGATTATTGAATGACTACCTCATCCCTGTACCTCACACATACAATTATCTGTAAGGTCCCTCGGTCGAGCAGTGAATTTCAAACACAGATTCAACTACAAAGTCCAGGGATGTTTTCCAATGCCTTGCAAAGAAGGGCACCTATATATCCCATATGGTGGCGCACAATTGGCCCAGCGTCGTCCGGGTTAGGGTTTGGCCGGGGTAGGCCGGTATTGTGAATAAGAATTTGTTCTTAACTGACTTGCATAGTTAAATAAAGGTTCAATATATATTTTTTTAAATTGGTAGATTGGTAGAAAAAAATAAACAGATATGGAATATCCCTTTGAGCATATTAATTACACTTTGTATGGTGTATCAATACTCCCAGTCACTACAAAGATACAGGCGTCCTTCCTAACTCGGTTGCAAGAGAGGAAGGAAACCGCTCAGGGATTTCACCATGAGGCCAATGGTGACTGTAAAACAGTTACATAGTTTAATGGGTATGATGGATCAACAACATTGTAGTTACTCCACAATACAAACCTACATTAATTGACAGAGTGACATTAAGGAAGCCTGTACAGAATAAAGATATTCCAAAACATGCATCCTGTTTGCAACAAGGCGGCTAAAGTAATACTGCAAAAAATATGGCAACGCAATAAACTTTTTGTCCTGAATACAAGTGTTATGTTTGGGGCAAATCCAATACAACACATTACTGAGTACCACTCTCCATATTTTCAAGCATAGCGGTGGCTGCATAATGTTATGGATATGCTTATAATCGTTAAGGACCGGGGAGTTTTTCAGGATAAAAAATTAATGGAATGGAGCTAAGCACAGGCAAAATTCTAGAGGAAAACCTGGTTCAGTCTGCTTTCCACCAGACCCTGGGAGATTAATTCACCTTTCAGCACGGCAATAACCTAAAACACAAGGCTAAATCTACACTGGAGTTGCTTGCCAAGAAGACAGTGAATGTTCCTGGGTGGCCGAGTTACAGTTTGACTTAATTCTGCTTTGAAACTCTATGGCAAGACCTGAAAATGGTTGTCTAGCAATGATCAACAATCAATTTGACGGAGATTGAAGAATTTGGAAAAGAATAATGGACAAATGTTGCACAATTCTGCCAGAGAAAGCTCTTATCTATTTACCCAGAAAGAATCACAGCTGTAATCGCTGCCAAAGGTGATTCTAACATGTATTGACTCAGGGTGTTAAGTACTTATCTAATCAAGATATATATATATATTAATACACTACCGGTAAAAAGTTTTAGAACAACTACTCATTCAAGGGATTTTCTTTATTTTTGCTATTTTCTACATTGTAGAAAAATAGTGACGACATCAAAACTATGAAATAACACATATGGAATCATGTAGTAACCAAAAGAGTGTTAAACAAATCTAAATATATTTTATATTTGAGATTCTTCAAAAAACCACCCTTTGCCTTGAGGACAGCTTTGCACACTCTTGGCATTCTCTCAACCAACTTCACCTGGAATGATTTTCCAACAGTCTTGAAGGAGTTCCCATATATGCAGAGCACTTGTTGGCTGCCCTTCTGTCACTGGGGTTGAGGTCAGGGCTCTGTGCAGGCCAATTCTTCCACACCGATCTTGACAAACCATTTCTGTGTGGACCTCGCCTTATGCACGGGGACATTGTCATGCGGAAAGAGGAAAGGGCCTTCCCCAAACTGTTGCCACAAAGTTGGAAGCACAGAATCATCTAGAATGTCATTGTATGCTGTAGCATTAAGATGTCCCTTTACTGGAACTAAGGGGCCTAGCCTGAACCATGAAAAACAGTCCCGGACCATTCTTCCTCCTCCACCAAGCTTTACAGTTGGCACTATGCATTGGGGCAGGTAGCGTTCCCCTGGCATCCGCCAAACCCAGATTCATCCATCAGACTGCCGGATGGTGAAGCGTGATTCATCACTCCAGAGAACGCATTTCCACTGCTCTAGTGGAGGCAAGCTTTACACCACTCCAGCTGACGCTTGGCATTACGCATGGTGAGCTTAGGCTTGTGTGCGGCTGCTCAACCATGAAAACCATTTCATGAAGCTCCCGGAAAACAGTTATTTTGCTGATGTTGCTTCCTGAGGTAGCTTAGAACTTGGTAGTGAGTGTTGCAACCGAGGACAGACAATTTTTACGCGTTACGTGCTTCAGCACTCGCCAGTCCCGTTCTGTTAGCTTGTGTGGCCTGCCAAAAATTATAGTTTTAACCATGTTTTCAGGCTATACAGTGTGTGTTTACATTTACATTGTTTAATGATGTTGGTGTTTTCTGGACCACAGCAATTCTACTTGTAAATCTCCTCAGCCTAAGTTGCCATGGCAATGTGTTTCTGTGCAATGGGGAGGGATGTGATGCAGTGCAGCAATAGAGGCAGGCTAGAGAAACACGGACAAAAGCATGATTACCAAGAGGACAATATCAAATGAGTCATTGAAAATGCACCCAGTTCCACCAGCACACAAGTCTGTGATTTGCACCTCTCTTCGAACAAGTGCCTTGTGGGACTTTTGTTTCTGTTTTGGTAGGTCAAATGTTTGGGTGGTATTGAAAACATTTACATTTTTAACACCATTGTCGATCAAAAGAATTTCAGGTCAACGATCATCAATTGCGCAACAATAAAAAAGGCCGCTATGCAGTAATGACTTTGACATTGTTAGAAGAATATCACAATTCTGTTCATCTTCTCAGAGATTTTACATGTATCCACACTGAGATCAGCCATTATGAAAATAACTGAATCAACCATTTACATTAACACTAATCCTTTTTTAGCAAGGTTGTCATTTCCATTGATGGATCGTTACCACTACACTATGTGCTCTGACTAATGATCATAATGGACTGCATTATGATATGTTATTTAGTAGGGATCAAAGCCCTGCGGGACGGTGTCCATATTTCAACCTCAGCTTCACCTGGAAGGGAACATACTCACTAGAAATGTTTGGAGTGAGGAGACGTTTTATTAGGGGATGAGAAATGTTTAACCAATTGTTGAGTGACTTACATCAGGGTGAATATGTGATGTGTTCTATCATCAACAGTCATAAGCAGCATTTCATTATTTTAGTCTAGTTGTTTTACTTAGGGCTGTTTTGGGATTCCAACTGATATCACTAGAAAAATATTGTTTTTGTTTTTGGTAGGGTACAGATAAATTGTGTTTTCTCCTAGCCAACGCAACCACCAGCAGGAGTAGGTACATCCCAAGGTGGGCACACTACCCACAGTCCCAAGAGTGTAAACTTAACTCCCTTGGGAGTACCCTTTACACATAATCATAATGGAGGAATACTGTCACTATTCAATTCAAAGCCATATCCAAAGAAACAGCTTTTCGTGGTCTTAGTTATATAAATGGTACAAAAAAGAAAGAATAAAGACTGCTTTATTTTTGCTGCGGAACGGTGGGGGACCGAGCAGCTTGCTCAGAAATCCCTCTTCACATGTGAGGTTTAAATAGGGGTGTGCGCATTGGCAGCATATTCAATTGACTGGCAGCGTCCTAGAGTCCTTGATCTGCAAAATCACAAGCCGTTCGTGAACCCCCCCCCCCCATCCCCTCATCCCTGTCGAATGGTCTCACATGAAATAGCTGACGGCCATTGAGAGTTGCATTTAAATCCCTGCAGTTTATGCCACCGGTTCATTCTGTTAAGCTGATGGAGAGGAAGGAGAGGAGGACTCTCACTGTCTAATTGTAGTTACAATATGTCACTGTCACTGAGCAGTATTGCCCTGCAGCTTTGACTAAGCTAAGAACAAATAGGCAGTTCAGTTTGTGGAAATGTGCATGATCTACTCATTCATTATTCAATAGCCATAAATGTGACACATGGTTAATTAAGAAGTTAACATTATTTCTAGATTAGTGATGAAATATACATGGTTGAACAGGATGTGTGTTTGGTTAAGGCATTTCATGACTGAACGCTTTGGCGTACATTGCCTCAAGTGGTACTGTGTTAACATTAAATAGCTGTGACTTGCATATTGCATGGCGAGGCAGGGAACAGAAATATGTAAACAGAAATGTTCTTGAAATTATTTTGTCCAATGTATCATCATTTATCGAACAGCTATGTTCGTCAAGTCCAAAAGCTCATTATATTTTCAGGTGTATTTTGATCGATGACCAAAGTTAGTGATATTATAAGGGTTAAGTTCAATAATCTATCATTATTAAGCCATATCCGGAAACATTTGAGATTGCTACATAGAGAGAATGTACAGTACAAGACTGTAAAAGGAACATGCATTACTCTAGGGATAGGTAACTTTGATGGAGGTTGGAGCCACAAAAAATCTGAACTCATCATGAAGGTCCGCGGTGGCTCGGTGTCTGCGTACCCACACATGCAGTCAGAGACGGCCCTAGCCTTTTGCGGGCCCTAAGTGAAATTTTGTTGAGGGCCCTTAGTTAACAAAAAATGTTTCCTGCAATTCTAGACAATTTTAATTTCCTGCAATTCTACACATTTTTCCATGGGGTGTAGAGAAAATGTAGCAGTTTTAAAACAAGTTTGCTGCAATTCTACACATTTTGCCATGGGCCAGAGAGAAGATTTAGCAATTTTATAACTAACTTCCTGTAATTCTTCACATTTTGCCATAGGGTGGAGAGAGTTTTTAATATGCAGTTTTTAATATGGTATCAGAGTGAAAGTGACAAACAAAATCAATGGGGGACCCCCCAGTCGGTAATTCGATAACTACAAGTTTGGATAGCTGGCTAGACTAACTTACCAATCACTTTTTTTTGCTGACAAAGGCTAAATGAGTGACTGTCAGTGACTGACATAACAAGAGAAAAACTGCTGATACACAACCACATTTCAAAATTGCACCTTGTGTATTATACTATTCTAACTCTCAACAGTAAGTTGCGACCCCGACTGAGGTCTTTAATAAAGGGGGGGGGGGGGGGGGGTCTGCAGGCCAGCTGCCAGTTACCCATTCCTGCTCTAGCCTACCTTGCTTTTCAAAAACTACCGTAAATGGTGGCACTTCAAGATTTACTGCCGAGTATAAGATAGGTTGCACCCTGTAAGAAGGGTGAGTAAAAGGACACTTCACTGTGGTAAAGGTGATTGTTTGAGGAAGCAGCGGGACGGTTGCACCTTTTGATTTGCCAAAGAAAAGTGGATGGCCACCTGGGAAGTCACTCAGGGGAAAGGGAGGAGAGGAGATTTGACAGGCAATGACTGTGTTCTCTTTCTGGACTGGCGGTTTCTGGACTGGCGGTCAGAACTGTGGCTGATAGCACCAGAGTACATTCCCAGCTGTTGGGAAGGTTTCTGCCTGGCTGTGCCCATAGCACCATGGCAGGAAGTTGAATGGCAAAGCATGCTTCCTTAATTGATATGCATGTGTTGTCTCCCACCTTTTATTTAGAGCCGTCCTTGGCATTTCCACTTTTCTTGCAGTGAGATTGATTAGTATATGATATACAATGAGCACAAATTATATCCGAGCCTAGTCCTTGAAGCCAGAGTGGGATTCTAATAAATAACATTATGTAGATGAACTTGCCAAGAATGCTCTTTAATACGGGATACATTTTGATAATGTTGGGACAAATAATACAAATATGGACAAGGCATGCTGGAAAAAAGGTCTCGGAGTCCATTTGCACCGCATAAAATTGCTTGATAATTTAAGCAGAGCTTAAATGACTATTTAACAGTCTGCTCGTCAACGAGGGGGCATCAGGAAAGGGTTCGCTGGAGGGAGGACACATTTAGTTCTGTTTAAATTGGATTCACACTCCATATCCACATAATGCAATTGTTAAATGATTGTGGCAGCAACCGCATAGACATAAAAACAATATGTTTTGGCTTCTTTTTGGACAAACATCCATTCAGTTCTCCACATCAATACGAATGTTTAGGAATCGGTATGTTTAGGAAAGAAAGATGCATAGTGTAGTACTTTGACGTTTGGAGTCCTCATGCTACAGCAGACAATCCATTTAGGTCCGTCCAGGCAACCAGCTGCCCCCAAACCAAGAGTTCAAGACAGATTTCTCTTGATGGATGGCTTGGGTAAATGAATTGTCCCACCCCTTCCCCCCCCATACCCTCCAAAAACCCATACCCCTAAATGACAGGCAGCCTTTGGCGAGAAATGCATTACAGACCCGTCAACCTGAGTGACGCGCTACCCTCCCCCTACAGGAACATCGCAAAATGGCATCCTCATTCTGGAGAAATGACAACTGAGGAATATCACACACCAATTAAAGGAGAGACAGGCGATCGGAGGAGTGACATTTAATTCCCATCAATGTGATATATAGAGATCTGGATAAACATGTTCTGCAGGTCGCTTCAGAAAGTCCAATCTCTGTCCACAGTGAGATATTAAGATGGAAAGGACCTGTGTCGACATGCTCATAGCCTTATAGCACTGCTAAATAAACTTGGTGAAAACTACAAGTTTGTGTGGGGTGAAAGGGTTGCATACATGTATGAAGCATTTCTTGAAGAGATATGAAATGTCAATGATAAAGAAATAAAGAACAAAGTTAGTGAGGACAGCCATGTGCTAACCTAACGTAGCAAGAGTAAAATAAAGGCCTGAGTGTCATCCTCACATCTGGTTTTCAAGGGAAAACGAAGCTAGTTTGAATCCCTGAAAAACTGTATCCCTGAAATACAGATGTTTACGGTTTCTACCGACCCCGATGAGGGCCATGTGCAGACTTGGATTGATCCAGACACCTCAGCCCCTAGAGCTCAACTACAGCTCAAGGCTATGGTCGGTCTATCCCTCTACACAGACTGATGGTGATGTTAAATGCCCTGAGCCTTGAGAAGGCCCTGAGCCATGAGAAGGCCCTGAGCCATGAGAAGGCCCTGAGCCATGAGAAGGCCCTGAGCCATGAGAAGGCCCTGAGCCATGAGAAGGCCCTGAGCAAGGTAGTCAACATCACACACTTCATGCACTGAAACATGCATTATGGTAAGGATGAAGAAATGTGAGGAACACATCTTAATTATCCACAATAGATACAGGGCCCTATACATAGAAAATACCTTGTTCCAATCTTGATTGGTAAAAGGGGACAACCCTGGCAGGTTAATGGTCTATCCTGCCTACAGATGTACTATCTTAATTTGATCACTCTGTTGTCGCAGAGAATTTTCCTGCGCAGCAGGACATGCAAACTTGTAGTGTATTCAAGGTTTAAAAAGTATCCTGAAGTATCATTTCCAATTAGAAATGTCAGACTTTATTTGCCCAACAAAAGATTTCATCTCTACAAAAATGTCCATTCATTATAACAAAAAATAATAATTCACATTTCCTGTTGCTGCAGGATTATTTTCCTGCTGTGAGAAACTGTTCAAATTAAGATAGTACATCCTGTTTAAACTGTTGATTGTAATAACAATAGATCACGGGAATTTGGTTATTTTAATCAATGTATTATTCCAGTTGATGTGATGTTTGGCAAGCAACTTGAGCAGCTGTTCACTTTTATTGTCAGTTGTAGGAGATAACCATGCAACTTTGAAAACATCTATCGACTTCTACATTACTCAAGGTAAAGTCAGATCTTTGCAGCACGCCTGAGCACAATGACGGGCTTCATGAATCATGTACAACAATGCATCAGAAATCATTAAGACTGACAAGTCTCACCCAGACTATTTCCTGTTTGTGTGTGTGCACCACGGATGAAACAATGCATTAGAAATCCTCCTGTGAGCGAATCCACAATAATGAAACCCTGTAGGCTTGGGCTGAGGGTGCCTTGCTGTAGAATGACGGGAAATAATTGGACTGGGATTACAGCGTGAGATCAGTGGAAAAAAAAGTGTGGTGAAAAAATCTATAAAGCCACATTATCATCTGAGAAGAGATGAGATGGTCACTTGGTGAAGATAATTTAAACTAGGGCCGAGTGAAATTCACTGGGGGAAGGGAAAATAATAAATGAAATGCAAAATATAATTGCATTAGCTGCAGGGCAGAATATCAATCGCCTTAGACTATAATTTGATAACTCACTAATTAAGTTACTGTCCAACTTTTTGGAGCCCGGTTCCTGCAGCTGAGACGCTGGAGAGTTTGTTGACGCTAATATAGGACTAAGGAGCTCTCCCTCTTTCTCCTTCTGACAGTGGCAGATGGATAAGACTACTATCACATAACTGACTGGAGTAGCTGTCTCGATTGTTCCTTTACCCGTAGACGTTGCCTGCTTCATAGTGATCGAAGGACACATAAGAGGGCATGAGAACTAGTGATGGGAGACAGTGGCTTAATGAGCCCAGGGATATGTAAATGTAAAATAGTTTACTGGCTGATATAACTCACCCTCAGCTCGGGAAAACCGCCTCATGTAATAACGAGTTCAAAACCGTTTGAAACCTGAAATCCTACCGGTTCACCTTGCTTGCAATGTAGCCACAGTCTTGGATCACTCGTTTACTTGTCCATCAAAGATGGCCCCTCAGTGTCCTGCCGCAGTGGGGTGCATCAAGCTTTGTGTTTTTACGCTTCCATTTTACAAGTGTCAGGTCTGCCAAAGATCACCACTGGTGTGCAATCAGACAGCTTTTCTTAGCTGGTTGAGAGAGCTCTCTGCTCAAGCGGTACCTTGGACAATGGGCTGTCAAGACCCCTGATCAGACAACTGGTTCTGAGGAAATCTGAGTAAAATGTCTTTAGGGATGGCAACTGCTGTACATTTGTCGCCTAACAAGCGATTTGAATGGAGAATGGTATCTGTTTATGTCCCACAGGGCAAAAACTGGTTGAATCCATATTGTTTCCACATCATTTCAACCAAAAAATCTAAACTAGATGTTTAACTGACGTCTGTGCCCGGCGGATGTATAAGTCGGCATGATAACAAACCTTCAGGGCACCACAGGGTGCAACACCCAGACTTGAAGACAGAGTTCATCGTTTTCACCAACGGGACAAGCATTTCTTGGTGATAGATTTTCAAGGATGCCTTCAGTACTCGTCAGGCCTACATTTGGTCAGCAAAGCATGTATTGTTTCAATTCTAACTTGGAATATTGTTCAACCCAACAAATGATTTTCAGCTGGAGTGTGAAACATCCAAACCAGTTGCCAGTGTTCCGTTCCAAATGTGAGGATCTTCTGAACTGTGGCCTTTTCCTTGGAGCTGAGACTTTGTCATCGGAGTTCATTGAGGCAAAGCAAACATTGTCTCCATATTCCACAGTGGAAGAATCATATTCAACTACATAATGACTATACAAAAATAACAGATTTGAATTTGTATGTTCAAATATGCAATTCATTGTTTCCTAGTGAATAATCAGAACATACCAGTGTAGCTAGTAGTTTACATAAAGGAGTTAAAACACGGAATGTCATTAGTGGAGAGAGTAACATTCAACATAGATGCCATAGTTGTAAAGTGGCACATAATCAATAACCAACATGTTTTCTTTCATTCACACATCCATAATTAGGCTTGTTCGCTCATTATCTCGTCCACCGCTACAAAGCTGCCACGGTAGTAAAGTTGGCCCTCTACCTGCATCCCCAAGTCTATTCTCCACAGCCAACCTGGCCCATAATCCAAGGGTTATTGTTTGGACCACTGCTTTTCTCCATTCCTCCTGGACTGTCGCAATAAATAATAGAGTTGTGCGGGATGAGGTTGGCAAAATTATTCAAGCCAAATATTAACATCCATCAAGGCTTGGAGAGGTGCCTGCCTTCCTGCCCGGGCTGGTGGAGAGCATTAGCATTAGCAGTACATCAGCGAGGTTTCTTCATATGTGGCTCAGGGCTCTGGCTTCCTGACATTCCATTATGGGCCCTCTCTCCAAGGCAGTCTCTGACAATAAAGTATCCCGCCTCTCCCGTTAACGCTTTCCAATTAAACTCTTACATTTGTTGACTCTGAGGTGACACATTAAAGTGAATTATGTGCTGGACGGGGGGTAGGTGCGCCGCAACTGTCGAGGGAGCCTCCGCTGCAACAAAAAAGCGAAGCGTTCCTCCCCCACTGTTGAGGTGTTGAAAGTGATTCATGGCCCTAAATGTCTCAAGGCCACGGGTTTCTAATAAAGGGCTGGTGTGTGGCGTTCTCTGTCTCTGTCACATTAAAAGTAAATAAGACTAATGGCAGAGCGAGACTCTGGAGGGGAGAGACTGCCAGTGGCTTGAGTGAGGAGAGTGAAGGGCCTCTGCTAACTACCTCCCACCTGAACACCCAATCTTTTATTTATCAGAGGGCCATAGTAGCCTATAGCCAGTAGGTTGGCACGAAATGACACCTGTCAGCCATAACAATATAAACTCAGCAAAAAAAGAAATGTCCTCTCACTGTTAACTGTGTTTATTTTCAGCAAACTTAACATGTGTAAATATTTGTATTAACATAAGATTCAACAACTGAGACATAAATTGAACAAGTTCCACAGACATGTGACTAACAGAAATTGAATAATGTGTCCCTGAACAAAGGGGGGGTCAAAATCAAAAGTAAGAGTCAGTATCTGGTGTGGCCACCAGCAGCATTAAATATTGCAGTGATTCTCGTCCTCATGGACTGCACCAGATTTGCCAGGTATGCTGTGAGATGTTACCCCACGCTTCCACCAAGGCACCTGCAAGTTCCCAGACATTTCTGGGGGGGAATGGCCCTAGCCCTCACCCTCNGGGGGGGCTCTGCGGCAATGAAAAGCGCTGCGTCCCCCCACTGTTGAGGTGTTGAGAATGATTCATGGCCCTAAATTTCTCAAGGCCACAGGTTTCTAATAAAGGGCTGGTGTGTGGCGTTCTCTGTCTCTGTCACATTAAAAGTAAATAAGACTAATGGTGGAGCGCGGCAAGACTCTGGAGAGGGAGAAACCGCCAGTGGCTTGAGTGAGGGGAGATGTGTGAGCTAGAGTTGGGCGGTATCCAGATTTTCATATCGTCATACTGTCCTACTTTCATCATGAGATATACGGGTACTACCGGCTTAGTACACAAGTGGGGGCAAAAAAACAAACAGAATGCTAACAAAATTAGCACAAGTCATCGCAAATTTCCATGGAGGCTGTTAGCTAAATATGCTAACGAGCGCAAACGAAAATAAACAAATTGCAAAGACAGGAAATCCAGCTGATAAAGTTAAAGGAGCTACCGAATTACATTTTTGCTGAGTTTGGACATGTGAACGAGAGACATTGTGCAAATGAACAAAGTTTTGACGCATGCTTCTCTGAAGGAAGAACAGTACTGGCTCTGGAGCAGAATGTGTACAATTCTGTGTCTCTGTGGAGTCTGGAGTTGCTAGGGCAACAGGCCTGCCTGCTCTGCTCAGAAGAAGGAGAAGACTGGCCGAGAACAGCAAAAAGACGCAAGGAGTTCAAGATAGTGGCAGCTGTACAAATAACTCATCTAAATGGCTTTGACTTCTTAAACATTGCAGAAAACGCAATATGATGCCCCGTCACTTTATTAATTCAGCCACTTACTTAGATAACTAGAAACTTAAACTTAGGGGTCGCGTTAACGCAAAAGATTGTGTTTTTCACACAGGGAAATGTTTTAAAACGCATAAGAAAAATCTTGCTGCGTTTTGTAAACGCAGATGTAAAATGCTTCTTATTGTAATTGTTGCTCGTCATCAGACTCGCTTTGTGCTTCAGTTGCACTTCTACACTCGGATGAGAATTCCCGAACAAGCGTTCTATCACTAGACAGCGCTCTTACTAATGTGTAGCTAGCTCATTTTCTCTGGTCATTCTCTCAGTATAGCCAGCCTACTTTTCTCCGGGAAATTGCAAGATGCACTTTAAGCAAAACATGAGGAAATGTAGCTGGCTACAGTTTTTCTACGATAAACATTAGAAATATGATGGCCATGCATCGTTTTTGCGAAAAGAAATTCCTTGCTTTTCCGTTGCAAGCTCTTACTTGTGTGGCTGCCAGGCAAACAGCGTTGCACTTCTGTTGTCATCTGATGACAGTGAAGCTATTTTCTGCCTAATGTGAAGGAAAACGATGGTTGCATGTCCTTGATCACTCTAGAACGTGATCTGCTTTATCTCCAAACGTATTTACTTAAAAAGTAGCTACAAATATGACAAATTATTAAAAAACTTCAAAGAAATAGTTTTAACTGTATTGATGGTATTGAAAAACCATCCCGCGGCTATTTCCAAATACCCTGTTATACTGTATATACACAAGCCTAGTGTGAGCCTCTGCTAACTATCTCCCAACTGAACACCTAATGTTTTATTTTATTAAAGAGACGGTCATAGTAGCCTATAGGCAGAAGGTTGGCACAAAATAACATCCGTCAGCCATAATAACAATAGATATGAATGGCAACTACAATGCAGGATAGAAAAATAGCTATGACTGTTATATTCCATAGAAGGACAAGATACTGTGCATGTGCAGTATCTTATGTGGTTTGAATCATGACTGTATCCCAACCTTGTACACAATTAGCTTCAGAGTAACAACAGCATGGGAAGAGCCGAGAGTATAAATAGGCCCGGCATAACATGATGGCTTGAGGGGTGTGCGTGTAAAAAAAAAAAAACTGTGAGAGATTATACTATTATACACAACAGACTCATCAGGAGGGAATGAGCGTCTACGCTGATCCCTCAGTAGTGGACTCATTTGAATTTGTCCGCCTCTGCTGTTTCGATTCCTCTCAAGTTAACCTGACTCAGTCTGTCATCTGGGATAGTGTACGACGAAGAGGGAGGGAGGGAGGGGTGAAGGGGGCATTTGCAAAGTAAACTCTCATAAGTACCCGAGCATACAGTTCATCTCAGCTCATTGGCTTGTGCTAATGGTATGAGTGTAAATAGAGAATGCGGCGGAGGCGGTGTTTAACTTTTTTTCTCTTCAGTTGGGCGAGAGCAATTCGGTGTTCTTTTCTGCTGTGAAAGTCATTCCTCTCTCGCCCTCTTCCACTCTTGATGCTTCTCCTTCGGTCTCCCTCTCTCTCATCTCTCCATCTCAGTCTCCCTCTCTCCTGCCTCTCCATCTGTCTCTCTTGCCTCTCCTTCTCAGTCTCCCTCTCTCCTGCCTCTCCATCTGTCTCTCTCGCCTCTCCTTCTCAGTCTCCCTCTCTCCTGCCTCTCCATCTCAGTCTCTCTCGCCTCTCCTTCTCCGTCTCCCTCGCTCCTGCCCTCTCGCTCTCCTGCTCTCCATCTCAGCTCTCTTCGCCTCTTCCGCTTCTCAGTCTCCCCTCTCCATCTCAGTCTCTCTCACCTCTCCATCTCAGTCTCCCTCTTCTCACTCTCCTTCTTCAGTCTCCTCTCTCCTGCCCTCTCCATCTCAGTCTCTCTCGCCTCTCCTCTCCCGTCTCCCTCTCTCCTGCCTCTCCATTCAGTCTCTCGCCTCTCCTTCTCAGTCTCCTCTCTCCATCTCAGTCTCTCTCACCTCTCCATCTCAGTCTCCCTCTCTCAACTCTCCTTCTCAGTCTCCTCTCTCCGCTCTCTCTCTCCAGTCCCCTCTCTCCTGCCTCTCCATCTCAGTCTCTCTCGCTCTCCTCAGTCTCTCTCGCTTCTCCTTCTCAGTCTCCCTCTCTCCTGCCTCTCCTTCTCAGTCCCCCTCTCTCTCCTTTTCTTCTCAGTCTCCCTCTTCCTGCCTCTCCATCTCGGTTTCCCTCTCTCTCGCATCTCCTCTCTCAGCCCCTCTCCTGCCTCTACCTCTGTCTCTCTTGCTCTCCTTCTCCCTCTCTCCTGCCTCTCCATCTTAGTCTGTCGCCTCTCCTTCTCAGTCTCCCTCTCTCCATCTCAGTCTCTCTCAACTCTCCTTCTCAGTCTCCCTCTCTCATGCCTCTCTATCTCACGTCTTATCGCCTCTCCTCCGTCTCCCTCTCTCCTGCCTCTCCATCTCAGTCTCTCGCCTCTCCTTCTCAGTTTCCCTCTCTCCTGCCTCTCCATCTCAGTCTCTCTTGCCTCTCCTTCTCCCTCTCTCCTGCCTCTCTATCTCAGTCTGTCGCCTCTCCTTCTCAGTCTCCCTCTCTCCATCTCAGTCTCTCTCGCCTCTCCTTCTCAGTCTCCCTCTCGCCATCTCAGTCTCTCTCACCTCTCCAGCTCAATCTCCCTCTCTCAACTCTCCTTCTCAGTCTCCCTCTCTCCTGCTCTCTATCTCAGTCTCTATCGCTCTCCTCAGTCTCCCTCTCTCCTGCCTCTCCATCTCAGTCTCTCGCCTCTCCTTCTCAGTCTCCCTCTCTCCTGCCTCTCCATCTCAGTCTCTCTCGCCTCTCCTTCTCCGTCTCCCTCTCTCCTGCCTCTCCATCTCAGTTCTCTCGCCTCTCCTTCTCAGTCTCCCTCTTTCACCTCTCCTTCTCAGTCTCCCTCTCTCCTGCCTCTCCATCTCAGTCTCTCTCACCTTTCCTTCTCAGTCTCTCTCGCCTCTCCTTCTCAGTCTCCCCTCTTCTGCTCCTCATCTCAGTCTCTCTCACCTCTCCACCTCAGTCTCTCTCGCCTCTCCTTCTCAGTCGCCTCTCTCCTGCCTCTCCATCTCAGTCTCCCTTTATCCTGCCACTCCACCTCAGTCTCCCTCTCTCCTGCCTCTCCTTCTCAGTCCTCCTTCTCTTCTGCCTCTCCTTCTCAGTCTCCCTCTCTCTCCTTTTCTTCTCAGTTCTCACTCTCCTGCCTCTCCATCTCGGTCTCCGTCTCTCTCGCCTCTCCTTCTCAGCCCCCTCTCCATCTCAGTCTCTCTCAACTCTCCTTCTCAGTCTCCCACTCCTCCTGCCTCTCCATCCCGGTCTCTCTCTCCTCTCCATCTCAGTCTCCCTCTCTCCCTTGCCTCTCCTTCTCAGTCTCTCTCGCCTCGCCTCTCCTTCTGTCTCACTCTCTCCTGCCTCTCCATCTCAGCCTCCCTCTCCTGCCTCTCCATCTCAGTCTCCCTCTCCTGCATCTCCTTCTCAATCTCCCTCTCTCCTGTCTCTCCTTCTCAGTCTCTCTCACCTCTCCTTCTCAGCCACTCTCGCCTCCTCATCTCAGTCTCCCTCTCTCCTCTCCATCTCTCCTGCAGTCAACATGACCACTTCTCAGCTCTCCCTGGAAGCATATGGTGCAGATGGTTTGCTGAATATAAAAAGGGGGAATGGTCCCTAGTGAGAATAGATTATTCAGGGACTGCTAGATAGCTAGAGACTGTGGGTGCAAGACTGCAATAACATCTGGTAAAGTTACAGGTTTCCAAACTTTACATAGCAGCTGTCAAATGTACTGTTTCTTCAGAAAAAAAACAGAAACAAATTCACACTGAAAACATTATTTGTTCAAATTGTTTACCAATTGTTTACCTATCAAACAGCACAATTTGTACACCTCTGGTGACAACTATTGTTATCCAGTCAATGATTAACTCTAAAGTTCAAACTAACAAGCTCCATAACAATATCATATCATAAACCCACACACTGTTATTCCTTCATGGTTCGCTTAACCTTCGAAGAAATATTGTTTCATTTCCGTTATAGTCTGCATATTTTCCCCCAAAACAACTCACAACCTCTGCTCAAATGAAAGCTGGTGAGGGCTCTATATGTCAACTCCCCACATTTTAAATGTCTGCAAAGGAAGAGCATTGCCTTTTGCTGCATTTGAATGATCAGATGCAAATGATGGTTCATTGGTTATGACTGATGGGCTGTATTAGCTCTTTGCAGAGAGAACCACCAAAGGAATATGTTAAGTGGGACTTAAAAGGGAAAAATGTCCTCTGCAATGTTCTCGCACAA
The DNA here is from genome assembly GCF_002910315.2 of Salvelinus sp. IW2-2015. Classification (NCBI taxonomy): domain Eukaryota; kingdom Metazoa; phylum Chordata; class Actinopteri; order Salmoniformes; family Salmonidae; genus Salvelinus; species Salvelinus sp. IW2-2015. The sequence continues at coordinate 9,585,796 of NC_036867.1, read as the reverse complement.
GAGATGCTGTATGCTTGCCTTCAGAGGTATACACTGAGTGTACAAAACATTATGAACGCCTGCTCTTTCCATGACATAGACTGACCAGGTGAATCCACGTGAAAGCTATGATCCCTTATTGATGTCACTTGTTAAATCCACTTCAATCAGTGTACATGAAGGGGAGGAGACAGGTTAAAGAAGGATTTTTAAGCCTTGAGACAACTGAGAATTGGATTGTGTATGTGTCCCATTCAGAGGGTGAATGGGCAAGACAAAACATTTTAAGTGCCTTTGAACGGGGTATAGTGATAGGTGCCAGGCGCAACGATTTGTGTCAAGAACTGCAACACTGCTGGGTTTTTCACGCTCAACAGTTTCCCGTGTGTATCAAGAATTATCCATCATCCAAACGATATCTCGCCAACTTGACATAAACGTGGGAAACATTGGAGTCAACATGGGCCAGCATCCCTGGGGAACACTTTTGACACCTTGTAGGACTCCATGCACCGATGAATTGAGGCTGTTCTGAGGGCAAAAGGGAGGGGTTCAACTCAAAATTAGGAAAGTGTTCTTAATGTTTTGTACACTCAGTGTATGTTCACGTATAGCCTTGTGTCGCTTTTATGTCTTTAATATGGCACATTGATATTCGAGGCCTATCTCCAAAGTCTTACAACTGAACAATAACGACTGGAATCAAAGTTTCAGGGCGGTAACTTAATTCCCTTCAATATGATTTATTGCTGACAAGTTCTGGGGCAAGCTCTTTTATCAAAGCACTATTGCGACTCTTGAGGCCAACAAAAGACGATCCAAAACAACAATCCAAGGTCAAACTGTCACTTTATACAAAGGCATTACTCGGTTGCTAAGCAGAGGTCTGATCTATGACAACTCTATGGCATCTAGTTCTAGGTGTACTTGGCTCAGTTGCTCTCATTAGGGATCTAGTTTAGGTGAAAACTGAGCCCAAGTACAGTATACTGCCCCACTAAATTGGATAGACAAATATCCCTGCTCCTTGACCGAGAGGTCCTACAGCCTCTTAGCCAGGCCAGCATTTTCCTGCATGCATAACAAGGTCTTGGGGAAACGTTTTGGCAGCTGGGGAGATCTATAATTATCATGTAGGGAATGTATCGTTACTGAACATCAAGGTGGCCCTGAGATAGGGATCTATGTGTTCTCAGATTTCCTATCTGAAGTCAAGGAGATGAGAGGGAAAAGGCCCAGACCTAGGCAGCAATTACTCTTAAAACAGAACAAATCCATAGCACACTTTGATTCATGACTCTGAAAGACAATTTCAAAAAGACAAAAAGGTAGCCGACCCACAATGACTTTCCGATACAAGTGGGAAACTTGTGCAAAGCATCACTCAAAGCCATGGAGGTGATAAGCTTGCCTTGTCCATACTTAGCTTAACTCAAACTTTGGAGAATAATAGTTCAACTTTGCCAGCAACCTTCCTCACTGTATTTACATGAATAAACCATACCCATCATATCTTATAGTACAATTAAGCAATAAGGCATGAGGGGGAGTGGTAGTGTATATGGTTAATATACCACGGCTAAGGGCTGTTCTTATGACCGAAACAATGCGGAGTGCCACCCTTTTGCTGCATATCGATGAATCAGATCAAGTCAAAATGAATAGTAGGATATGCCATGTATTGTGCACTTCCACAATAGTCACTGGTGTAATCAACATATACGGTATGAGGTTCATTATAATGCCCACCCAAAGTGAAGTGCTGAGTTCTCTGCCGAGTCCGATTACACAGTCCCTCATTCGCAATTAAAACCAAGGGTAATAAAGGTGAATGTCAAAGCAGTACAGTAGGTGACTGGATCCACAGCCCTTTAAACAGATGCAGACTGTGTAGTGCAAGTAGGCGGCACAGCAGGTGTTGCTCTGAAAACGTCAGACTGTTTCAGATTCAAATGAAAGGCAAACATTACAGGCACCCCTGTTGACTGTGGTTGATCTGCCGAAGTTCTCGCACCGACACATTACACAGGCAGACGTGATATCATACTGCCCCAAGCAGACCTGTCTCAGGGAGATAAGCATCCATTTCAACACTGTGCCATGTGGTTAAAGTGGATGTCGTATTTCATTTCATTTTTGGTATACATATATGATATTTTGGGGTTGTTGAACATTTTGGGTTGAAGTTCTATGAAATAACACATTTAATAAAACATTTTGGTCATTTTCAAAGGTGTGAGAAGCATCTTCATGGAAACATGAATCATTTGCAGTAGATCAGTACAGCATAGAGCAATAATGCAAGAGAGGACATGCTATGTTATGCTAGCCAGAATCCACAATCCACAGAGAGCCCACCGACATAGTTAAGTCTATGGTACTGTAAAGCCACATCTAAACAGGTGCAAACTTTCCGTCAATGTGAAGACTGCCAGCGCCTGAAGTCAAAAGACGTACGGAAATTCCGAGGAAGCCATTTTGATTATTGCTCTTTGAACTACAAACAGAGCTGATTGGGAAACAACAGAAGGAACCATCTCCTCAGGATACCTGCTCATCACCATCTCTGATTACATCCCATCAACCTGGGTGCGTGCATACTGAATACTACAACGGGGAACAATTAACAACACAAGATAATCAGACTAATTAGGGAAAAGACGTCTCCATGATGTCTCAACGCCTCAGTATCGAAGCAGAGGGGATGGGAAGCTTCACTCCCTCTCCCAACCAGATCTCTCCACTCAGAGAGAGAGAGCATCATGGGATATTGATGAGGGATCAGTGACATGATCTCATGAGACAAGTCAATGCTATTTCTGATCAGTTTTCCCAAGACTGTCAGTGGGGGGCTCAGTCAGAGTTGCCCTGACCTATATGCTATGGATCTGGTTAAAAGGGTGTAGTCTGTGGGGAAACAGACATACTGTATGCACTTAGAAATCAGGGAATATGTTGCCGTCGATTATTACCAGATAAAATAACTCTGTCTAACTTATCCAAAGTGATGAGCAGGGAACATCAGCAGAAATGTTATTGACGTGGCTGTGGGAGCCAGAATCAAGTTGGGAGCCTCCGCTGATTGTTGTATTGAGTTGAAAATGAGAGCTCGGCAGCAGGGCGCTTGAATAGCAGAGCGAGTCACATATATTTAGCTAAAAAACTTGCTGAGATTGGGTTGTGGATGTTGACGCCAATTGCGTTCACAGACTTGACCTTACATTTAACCCATCCTGGCACGCTTTAAAACATGGTATGACCATTGACCTACTCAATTGACCACAATGTGTTTTCCAAAAGAAAAGGCATGCCCTATACAAGAAGTACATTTCATTGTTCTCTGTGCTTAATGACTTCCCAGTTTCAGCTGGTAATACACACAAAAGCCAATCAATATTACTCTTAAAGGGACAATCTGGCATACAAAAAACCAAGAAAGCACGCACCCCGCCACTCGGCTTGTTAAATAGCTAAGGGATTGGGCTGGAGAAATTAAACCACTGTCAAATTCATTGACAGAGCTAAAGGGTGCAATGGCTATCTCACAATCACCTCCAAATGATTATTTTAACCATGTTTTGAAGCTATACAGAGTTCATTTGCAATTACATTGTTTGGACAATATAGTAAAACAAGCCTATATTTTGGATTCTTACTGGGTACGACAGTTAAACTAATCTAATAAGGAGGCAGGTATATTCTTCAATGGCTATACGGTATATTACTGATTTGAATTAAAAGTCCCAAAATGGATGTACCACCAATTCTGAATTGCTCCTTTAACCATAACAATGATACATAAACTACCGTTAAAAAGTTTGGGGTCATTTAGAAATGTCCTTGTTTTTGAAAGAAAAGCACATTTTTTGTCCATTAAAATAACATCAAATTAACCAGAACAACAGTTTTCAGCTGTGCTAACATAATTGCAAAAGGGTTCTCTAATGATCAATTAGCCTTTTAAAATGTTAAACTTGGATTAGCTAACACAACGTGCCATTGGAACACAGGAGTGATGGTTACTGATAATGGGCCTATGTACGCCTATGTAGATATTCCATAAAATAATCTGCTGTTTCGAGCTATAATAATCATTTACAACATTAACAATGTCTACACTGTATTTCTGATCAATTTGATGTTATTTTAATGGACAAACAATTTGCTTTTCTTTCAAAAACAAGGACATTTCTAAATGACCCCAAACTTTTGAACGGTACTGTGTGTACCTGAAATTATTAGAGACCTAGACATTAGCGAGCCAGATAAGCAGAGACAGAGGTTGTTTGGGCCACATTGATTTGATGTAACAAATAGGCAGGTCCATATTCATTATAGACAAATGAGGAGGAGCCTTAAACATTTATTTATAAATACTTTATAAATCTTGGCAGAGTGGGAGGGACAGTTTTAATGAAACTGTCAAGGGCACTGAGACCCTGACGAGATTTCCCAACGCAACATTAACAGCAGCCCTCAACTGGCACTCATGCCAAATATAATTACACTACCATTACAGAGGCCTGAGTTCCCACTGGACTGATGCATTTGCCTTCCTTTCCCCTGCACTGCAGTGCATTGGGTGCAGATATACCAACCACTCTCTATTCATTAGTTCTCAAATTTCCATTCTGAAGTGCACTGTCCTTTGGAATGAACATGGGGAAATATCATAAAATACCATCTGGGGAACATGGGTTAAAAAAAGGAGATGTTTCAAGGTGTAGCAGCATTTGCATCACGTCAAGTCGGACAGGGAGCCGGACATGTCATCCTGATGATGAAACTAATTGAAAATCCCCTGCTCTGACTGGAAGATGGAGTCTCCCTAAAACACTCCATTACACTCGGCCGTGTTTGTTTATCGAAGAGTCAAGTGGATCAAACAAAAAGAGGTGCCAATTTGCATAAGGCTCACGGAGCCCTCTCCTCCATTGGTTGCCTTTCATGGTCCCTTCTTTACCCAATGCAGCTTACTCAGCGGATCCACCACAATGCTCACCTTTCACAGAGACAATGACCGCGGCCCACAGTCTCTTGTAAAGCCTCAGACATGAGTTAAAGTAAACACGGACCTCTAATGATTGGCTATGACAGGTCCCCTTTGAGCAGGCTTTTTAAGATCTATGCACGTCCACAAAATGCGGGCAAGCCGTGTAATCGATTCCCATACATTGAGCACATAACAATGACTTAGATGAAACCAGATAATAGCTACAGATAATTTGCTTGGCTTAGAACTTTAACTTGAATTTGTACATTTATCAGAGCAGTAGGCATGGGCTTTGTGAAATATATTTCTAGATATTTCAGTCATTTCGTCATTTCAGTTCACGGTTGAATATAAGCATTTCCCATTATATTTTTTGTTTGACTTCAACATGATCAATTAGTTGAAGGAATAGTATGCCCTTCCTATGTGAGGGGAACAATCCACTCAATACGGCAAATATTTGGACTAGCTAATGCGTATAAATCCCAACCGTGCGCTTTGGAGTGAGAAAAAAGTAACCAATTGAGGCAGAAATAAAATGACATGAAACATCTTTTGATATGGAGTTTTTTAAGTTCTTTTCTCATTTGGCAGAAATGTGTAAATGTGGCTTATTTGTGATTTTCTGGGTTCACATTAGAACAAAGACAACTTTCCAATCGCAACTGGTTCTGTTTTCAACCAGTCCCTATGAACCTTTCTCTATATCAAATTTGATAAAGTTAGCTCAGTCCGTTTGTTTTCCAATGGAATTCTGTTTGACAGTTTCAGTTTTTTTACAAGGCACAGGTGTGTGCATCTGCCAAATCCAATGAATCTGTGTCTCAATTTACTGTGACGTTAAGTACTGTCATCAATTCAAGTTAATGAATTAAGACTAAGTTAAAGTGAGGGGGAAATATGTGTGTATATTCTTGTATCGCAATATGACAGGAAAAAGTGGCCGTTTTCCTCAATGTTTTAGACAGACAATCAATGCCTCGCATTCAATTTTGTTGGAGGATCAGCAGCGAACATATAGAGATTCATCTCTATCTGGCGTATCCACTAGCTTATTACTACGTAATAACCTGTTCAATATAGTCTGTTTGTTACCAGGCTACTAATGTGTTTATTAAATCATATGTACTCTCTCTACCAGCCTTTGAGTTTATATTCTATCTTACCGTATCCATTGGGAAATTCTAGGTCTGGAGATTCTGGAGACATCCTTTGTCAAAGCCAAACCTAATAATAACACCCCGTATTTGCTTTTCTACCACGAGCCGCCTCGATGTTTTTGCATACGAGCCGCCTCGTTATTTTGCATACGAATGTCTACCCCCATAAGCCGGTGGGTGGGGCTCCTTTCTGGTTCGTAGATAAATGAAGCTGGCTATGCTGTGCTGAACCAGGTGAGTAATGGCCAAGCATACCAGATCATCCATCAGATGTTGACACTCTGGTCTGTGTGGGGATGTAAATCCTTGCAGCCCTGTGTATGTTAACGTCGAAGCAAACACTCGACTCTGGTGCATAAATATGAATAAAGGCTGCCTGTCCGGCCCTAAATGAAGTTATGGGAGTAATGGGGCAGAACCAGGTTGTTTGTCATGTTGTGACATTTAGGAGGGCGACGTACAGATGGACAACTTTATCTACTTTAACTTTATCTATTACCTGCTCGGAATTGGAGTCATATATAAAAACAGGGAGGATCCATTCTCCCTTTACTGTGGTTGTGATGTAAGCTGATCAGCACCTTTGACGCTAATGTCATGCTTTTCGAACCTGTCCTACCGAACCAGGAATCAGTTTATGAGAAATCAGCACTGCCTGATTCAGCACAAAAAAAGCTTTTGACCTGCTTTTAAGCACTTATCAATTCCATTACATTTTGATTCCTAATTTCTTCTTATTTCAGAGACTGTACAGGCTACCAAAACCACCTGTTGATCATACCAATTCAAGCACCTTTTAAAACAAGACATAATGTAATAATTACCGGATGAAAGGAAGATGTTTTGGGGTTCATCAATCCCTGTCTAATGAATTATTAACAGGCACATACATCCAAGCAAACACTCGACTCTGGGGCATAAATATGAATAAAGGCTGCCTGTCCGGCCCTAAATGAAGTTATGGGAGTAATGGGGCAGAACCAGGTTGTTTGTCATGTTGTGACATTTAGGAGGGCGACGTACAGATGGACAACTTTATCTACTTTAACTTTATCTATTACCTGCTCGGAATTGGAGTGATATATATAAAAACAGGGAGGGTTTACAATTCATCTACTACTTTCACGAGTAGGGTAAATGTGGGTTTAATTACTGTACTGTAGCTATTAATAGTTTAGGTACTTTCTCCTTTTACTGCGGTTGTGACGCAAGCTAATCAGCACTTATGAGACCCATGCCATACTTTTAGAACCTGTCCTACCGAACCAGGAATCCGTTTATGAGGAATCAGCACTGCCCAATCCAACACAAAACAAGCTTTTGGCCTGCTTCGTGTTTTCATTTTTGCCATGGAAGAAATATTGCGATACTGGTATCGTCACAGCCCTAACTAAAACCACCTGTTGATCATACTAATTCAAGCTCCTATAAAACAGACATAATATTCTAATTGCCAGGTGAAAGGAAGATGTTTTTGGATTCATCAATCCCTCTCCAATTAATTAATAACAAGCACGTCCAATATTGACTAATGGTAATAATGAGGAGTGCTTGTTGATGCGCGCAAATGGCAAAGTTGCGAGCAGGAGATCATAGAGTCATCCATTTACAGGGATTCTACAGCGATACTTCATTAACCCACCCAGAGACCTGTGGCCAGAACTTATATCTCCCCCCAAGCCTCCCCAGAGAGCATCATCACTCCTCAGTAGCGCTTCAGCAACCACCAAGCACGTCGCCGCCACGGTGGGTTGTTCTTCCACAAACGCAAGTCTGAAGGAAGGAATTAACAGATGGCAATGCTCTTAGAGGGACACTGCCAAGGTTAATGATACTGAAGAATTAGCTAGATAGATGTGCAATTACAATGATGGATGGAATCAAAGAGTAAGTGTCTAAAGTCCATTAGACGCAGCTCATTTCCAACGCTTGTTGTCCACGTTGTGATCTTACGTGATGGACACCGCCCTTTAAATGTCAGACAGTGGTCTGAATCTCACTCTTTATCCACTGTTGTACTGTAGCATTTCACAGTCACCACATTCTCATAGCTGATATTTGAGTTTGGGTTTTGTGGGGTAAATTAATCAAGAGGAATATCCCAGATAGATAGACTTTGGGGAGGTAATAGTGTAACATTTGATCTCTTTAGGATATAGGTTCATTTAAGGCAACAACAGCAAAGTAAAATTGAAAATTCACTAAAGAAATGGCCATAATTCTATTCATGTTTAGGTGCATGATGTACACGACATCAATCAATGAAATCAACATACATTTAAATATCACTCTAGATTCCCTAAACCTATTTCCTCACTGGCTGCAATCGTGTATGTTGTGCACAATTTCTCTGCTCTAGTAAGTCAGTGGTTTTATGTTTCCCAAACATATTTACAGATATTTAATGACTGGAGTAATTAGGAGTACATTTCCTGCATGCCATGAATAATGTTTGATATTTGAAAAACATTTGTTTTGACAGTCATTATCAAGGCAATGAGTAGCCTAGTATAGTAGCTATGCAAAACTGATCTTGCTGGTCTCTAATGGAATTGTTAAACCATGTATTTATTTGTATTTAACCTTTATTTAACTATGTAGGCAAGTCAGTTAAGAACAAATTCTTATTTACAATGACGGCCTACACCAGCCAAACCCGGACGACGCTGGGCCAATTGTGCGCCGCCCTATGGGACTCCCAATCACGCCTGGATGTGATACAGCCTGGAATCGAACGAGGGACTGTAGTGACGCCTCTTGCACTGAGATGTAGTGCCTTAGACCGCTGCGCCACTCGGGAACCCCCCAAAATGTAATTAATACACTGGACTGGATTTGTACTAAATACTAAAGCAGAGTTTCTCTTCTTTACTCTGATTTCTCCAACACAACATCATCGTATTTTGACATGGCTGATGGTTCCATCTCTCTCGATCTCTCAACGGGGAGTCACAATACCTCATATAAGCAATATTGCCTCCTCTCTTTTCTCTGCCCCTCTGTCTGTCTATCTCTCCCTAATAATCCTTTCCTCGCAGCAGTATTTCCCCTAAATATAGCCCTCTCTCCATATGTGCCTCCCAAGGATATGTAATTGGCTCCCCTCTGATAGAATATCAGACCAGTCCTCCACTGGAGAAATGAACCATATGCACAGGATTCTCCTGGTCTTTGATGTCCACACCTTACAAGATCCACATCCTGCTTGAGACTGTATATCATTTGTAATGCAATCACATTTGGCGCGAGTTCATCGGAAATGAAAGCAAGACCAACCAACTTGTTGAAGCCTGAAAGTAGTTTGCTTCAGTACCTGAATAATATCCTCCCGTCGCATGATGGGTTCTCGGAGGAAGCCTCTTGCTCTTGTGGCAGATGCTAAAGAGTGTTTGCCATCTGCAGACACTGCAGCCGCAGTGATAATGCAATAAGGAGACTTGAAAGCGGCGGGTCCACTTGCGGTGCCACTCTGACTCACCACTGAACCTTGCTCTTCCCCGGCTGTGTATTAAATCAATAGTAAGTTCAGCTAAAATAAAAACATTCTAATTGCTGTGTTAAGATGCACTGCACCCCCACCAACATTTTTGTTCACCATTACCTGTGAACTAACGTCAGGATCTGTCAATTCAGTAAGTAGACAGATCCCTAGATAATAACTTCTACCCAAGCCAGAACTTCACAAAAGGTTACTTCCAATTTAAGTTGAAGAGAAGTTCAATGTTTTATAGGGTTCTTGTTTCTCTGCCTTTCCTACCAACAGGACATATTTTAGGTGTTATATTTTCAGGAACATCACCAGGCATGCAACTGTATCACTTGAAGGTTTCAGAGTACAATTTATCATCTCATCTGTTGTTTACAAGGCAAGTCCCACACAGACTCATAAAACTACACTCCAGCCTACGGGTCAAAGTCAGCAATTTTGTAAGTAAAATAGAGGTTGAGAAAGTGTCAAGCTTTCTGCCAACCAGCACCTTTCCTATCCATTTGTTTTCAAGTAATAAAAACAGTCTCTATACTGTGCTAGTTGTATTGACCCCTATGAGTGACTACCGTAGCATACTAATCACAGAATAAAGCATTTTACGCATACATTTGTCTCAAATTAGGTATATTATAATGCACATTGATGTAAAACTTCCAACTGATTGATCTCATCTGTACAATGATGAACCTTAATCTCATTAACCACAAAACATATTAACTCCATGTGCGATTGGTTACATGTGAGGTTGCATTGTCAGTTGCAACCATTGTCAGTCCTTGTCAGTTGCAAGCCAGTCATTTTTATTTTTTATTTTTACCATTTATGGTGTATCTTGTGTTTCACACTATTAATATACAATAGCGGAGCATAGCTGAGGGTATCCCTGACCTTTGCCCCCTGTCTCGTCATGGGCCCATGTTGTAGGGTCTCTGACGGTTGCTGTATATGTTTTACTCTACTTGCAATGATAATTCATTTTAAACAGAGCTGTCTGTTGACTGTACCTCTCTGCTCCGCCAGGGTCATGCTCCAATTATTTATATAGCATCCACGCCTCCTCATACTGTAGTGGAATACAATCAATATTCTACTGGCTGTGAGATGCACCAATGGGATCAATTATACACTTTGATGCATAGTTGTACTACAGGTAGATAATTGGCATTATCATTTGCCAATGAGTTGTACATATTCATAATGTTTTGTCATAAAGATATATTATTGCTTGGATGCAATTGTTTTCCAGGAGGGATAAACGGACTTTGTAAACTGCATACATCATAATAGCAGAAGTTAAGAAATCACTAGGAGTACCGTAATAATGTATATGGCTGCCTCCAGGGCCCCTGTTACGAAAAACATCAATATTCATAATGTTTTCACATAAAGATTGATTATTGCTTGGATGCAATTGTTTTCCAGGAGGGATAAACGGACCCTGTAAACTGCATACATCATAATAGCAGAAGTTAAGAAATCACTAGGAGTACCGTAATAATGTATATGGCTGCCTCCAGGGCTCTTGTTACGAAAAACATCAACTGAGGCATTACATAGCTGGGAGACGTGACTGAAAATAATTTAATATTCATTCCTCTTCTTCCTCTTCTCTTCTTTTAGGATCAAATCACATTTTATTAGTCACATGCGCCGAATACAACAGGTGTAGACCTTACCGTGAAATACTTACTTACAAGCCCTTAACCGACAATGCAGTTTAAGAAATAGAGTTAAGGAAATATTTACTAAATAAACTAAAGTGAAAAAAATGAACAAAAATTCAAAAGTAACCCAAGACAATTACATAACAATAACGAGGCTATATACAGGGGGTACCAGTACCGAGTCAATGTACAGGGGTACAGGGGTACATAGATAGTCACTTTAATCCTGGATGAAACCAGGATTTGGAGGTCTCTCTTTGATTTAACTCAAGTGGGAAGGCCAGAGACCGAGGCGGTGGCGGCGGCGGTGCATGAGGGTCTGTTGGGAGATATTCACAGGCGGAGGGTAATTAACTAATGAGGACGCCCCTCTTCGTCGGGTGTGAATGATGGCTACAGTGATTGGCCGGGACATAGGTGAGGGGGGCCGTTGAGGCGGGCGGGTAGGTGACTAGACAACGTTAATCCGTTCTGTGGGCAGGTAGGCGGGCCCGACTGACGGGCTTTGTCCTACTGACAGCCCTTTCCCCCATTAACCAGAGGGCTGACGGCCCAACTCAGAGACAGACTCCCACCATCGGTCACTAACATCATGTCTGATGGGACGAGGCCTATTAGCCTGGCAGATGATCGTCTCAGCGTTTCCACTGACAAGATGTTCGATTCCGCTGCTTTGCTGCCTACATGGCACATTGAGTCGCACTTTATTACCATTGGAGCAACTCTGGCTACACTCAGGGATTTTTAATCACCCATCTCGCTTCCATCCTCACAAAGAAAAATGCAGATCACAAAACCTGGGTACTGTGCATTTGCTCATTTGCTGATTAGGTTTGTAAATTTAACACTCAAGTAGTTCAACATGGTCTTAAAATGTTTATATGACACCTGGACTGCAAATTGATATACAGGTACATTAGCAGTTAACATTACAGGCAGTGCATTCAATTCGAACAGAGCCAACGCACCTTTTCAATTACAATCCAGTGTTATAGGACACGACATTGTGACAATATTAGGAACTGCCAAACATATACTACCGTTCAAAAGTTTGGGGTCACTTAGAAATGTCTTTGTTTTTTAAGTAAAAGCACATTCTTTGTCCTTGAAAATAGCATCAAATTGATCAGAAATAGAGTGTAGACATGGTTAACCTGGCTTGCACACTATGCAGCACTTGTTAGCTAGCCTTGTCTCGAAAGTCTATGTGGGACCCGGACCCTTCTGGGAGGCAGACACAGGCGGTGGGGGGGGGGGGGGGGGGGGTGGACACTTTACATACTTAGCGCTTTACATACTTCCGGGCAATAACCGTCAATCTGGATAATAACACAAAACAAATCATAAGGCTAGAGAAATGTATGAACAAATATTACGAAAACAAGCAACACCCAAACATGACGCAGTGTAAACAAGGAGAACCAATCTCCAAAAGAAAACGTGACTCCTTGACGGACACAGGCGATTTATGCTTTTCACCACCGGGAATGGTAAGGGTGGAAACCGATCTGTTAAAATCGATAAATGGCTAACCGGACATACTTGAATTAGTCAGCAAAGATATAAAGGAGTTGAAGGCGAGCCTCGAGATGAGTGTCGAAAAAGCTGTGACAATGAAGAAAGAAACAAGCAAGCTAAAAGGGACAGTCAATAAGATTGAAACTGATGTTAAGTTGTAAATGACTATTGTAGCTGGAAACGACTGATTTTGTATGGAATATCTACATAGGTGTACAGAGGTCCATTATCAGCAACCATCACTCCTGTGTTCCAATGGCACGTTGTGTTAGCTAATCCAAGTTTAACATTTTAAAAGGCTAATTGATCATTAGAAAACCCTTTTGCAATTATGTCAGCACAGCTGAAAACTGTTGTCCCGATTAAAGAAGCAAAATAAAACTGGCCTTCTTTAGACTAGTTGAGTATCTGGGGCATCAGCATTTCTGGGTTCGATTACAGGCTACAAATGGCCAGAAACAAAGACCTCGTCAGTCTATTCTTGTTCTCTTGAAATGAAGGCTATTCCATGGGAGAAATTGCCAAGAAACTGAAGATCTCGTACAATGCTGTGTCCTACTCCCTTCACAGAACAGCACAAACTGGCTCTAACCAGAATAGAAAGAGGAGTGTGAGGCCTCAGTGCACAACTGAGCAAGAGGACAAGTACATTAGAGTGTCTAGTTTGGGAACAGACACCTCACAAATAAATAGTACCAGCAAAACACCAGTCTCAACGTCAGCAGTGAAGAGCTGACTCCGGGATGCTGGCCTTCTAGGCAGAGTTGCAAAGAAAAAGCCATATCTCAGACTGGCCAATAAAAAGAGAAGATTAAGATGGGAAAAAGAACACAGACACTGGACAGAGGAACTCTGCCTAGAAGACCAGCATCCCGGAGTCGCCTCTTCAATGCCAATGTCTCAAATTGAGGGAGCATGCAACAGAGCATTTATATTTTTGTTCAGTATAATTCAGAATACAATCCACTGATACACTTCTTCACAAGAATTAGTAAAGCCTGAGTCACCTTAGAAGCTTAGACATAAGGAAATGTACATGAAAGCATCATACAATAAGTGTACTGGACAATGTATTGGTGTCTCTGCATTGGCATTATAAATGACAATGTGTTCAGAATTATATGTATTGATCACATAGCCAAAGTATTGATCAACATGAATACTGATGAGAAATAAAGGTGAGAAATAATGGTGAGACATCTTTGACAGAATTTTTTTTATTAGAGCCATTAACCTAATATAGGAACCCGGCCACCAATGAGTGTTGTGGACCCCATTGATTTGTATAATACTCATCTCCCGTCCGAATGCTTGAAAAATGCAATAGAAAGTAACTAAATGTAATATATCACGTAAAAGTGAATTACTTAGGCTTTAGGAAATGCAACCAACTACAGAGATTGATCGGGAGAGGAGAGGGACCCATGTACCCCGCTTCAATCAAGCAGGCTTCACCCCCAAGATTGAAGCGGGAGACAAATCCAGCTATGGCCTCAGGCCTCTCACACTGGGCAGACAGGGGTCCTGGGATGGACAGCTCAGGCCTCTCACACTGGGCAGACAGGGGTCCTGGGATGGACAGCTCAGGCCTCTCACACTGGGCAGACAGGGGTCCTGGGATGGACAGCTCACACAGCTTCCCCACATACGTTGCCGGATCAAGGGTGACCTCGTTGAAGAGGAGATCCAGGAGCCGGGCTACATAGCCTGTAATGTATTTGAAAAGGGAAATGTCTGTTAAATGGGTAGTGAACTTTATTTCCTTTTATTTACTGAGTTATGATGCTATCAATTAATTTATGTTGTGATCTACTCAATCTACAATGGGTTTTCTGGTATTAATGAAGTTCTCAATTTGAAATATGCTATATTTGGTTGTGCACTTTTTGATGAAACTTTGTATTTGGAATGCGTGTGCCTGAAATGCTAAATTGATTTGAAACGAATAACTGTGACTTACAGTATGTTGGGTCTGTCATCACAGACTTCACAGCATACTCCCACTTCTTTTCCTTGGGAAAGCTGATTTTGGATCACAGCATTCCTACTGCGGTGGTTGCCTGGGAAGCCGTGCAGATGTAGATGTTTAACTTTATAAAATGCCTATCACACACCTTAATTAACATGATTAGCCCCAATGACACAAGCTACATCAACTCTAAGACACCAACCCACACAATGGAATGGCAAAATAGGATTTTCAGGGGTAAATTACAAATCCTATACACACCGCAACTCCTTTTGTGGACAACATTCCTTCGTGTCAGCTGTGTTCTGACAGTTCTCAAACTCGTAAGGGGCTTAGGGAGGGAAGAACAAAAAACGTATATTGACTTGGTGTGTTAGGTGTGTTACTGAAAACATACCTTTCACAAGTCAAAGCAGCCACAGTTACAGTTACAGCCACAGCTGTCGTGTCAGACTCAGCAAACTCTGATACTTACATTGTGGTCAGCGCTTGCAAGATCGACTGATGCACTGTTAATGATGGTACAGCATCCGTCTTCAGGATTAGCTTCCTGGCAAGACCCATCGAAAGCTCTCCCCAATTGATAAAGCAACTTAGCTGGAAATTAGCACTGCGCACGTTTAACATGATCATAATTTTTGGTGCAGCTTACCCACCCAAAATGAAAAGCAGCCACTGCTGTCAGATGTCTTTATTCTTTGGGAAATAGTGTAAGGTTAAATAAACAATATGGCATCCAGTCACAACACAGTGTGCTTTTTCTGGCATGCTGGTAGGTAGTCTGCGAGCTAATGAAAAGGGATTGGTTACCAGTATGATTCTGTCACGTTCTGGTTGAGCTATCTTACGGTTTGTAAACAAAGCCTTATGATGCGCACAGGTGATGACAGTTTTAAAGTGTTACATACAGTTTATAAATTAGTTCAGATAAGACGCAACCGTTACGTTACTTTGCATAATGCTGGAAGTAACACCTGCCTCTTAAATCCAAGCGTTATCATGGGGGGAGTGGAAAAGTAACTTTATGATCAACTTCGGCAATTTACAGTACCCGCTAGAGTACTTTTTTCATACTTGTGTCAACCCACTGGTTTCAACTGGTTTCATCCAAATATCCTCCAATTTGATGAATAACATTTTCACTGTTTGGGACTTTTAAAAGATAGAACACTTTCTTTTCAGCAGCAAAGAAAGTAAAAAAGCAGAGAAGCTGATTTTAGTCTAACAGGGCACAACGGGGATAGGAATTACACCACAGGGATCAATATTAAAGGCACATGCCCAGCAGATGAGCAAGTTGAGGTAGAGAGAGAGGGCTAGTCATTTATCATGTGGAGTCTCTGGACTGAGCTTTTTAAGAACTTCCCCACACTTTTGTAGGAGCATCTGTCCGCATCATAAACCTCCTGTGGTGGTCTCCCGGCCCGGCCCGCACGCCAGCAGGTCCATGCCGAAGAATCTGCACACTTCAGTGTTTGCAACTGAAATGATGTACGGCCAGCTCTCGCCACAGTAGTCTCCGGTGCAGTCTGAAGACAGAGTTGCCGCCCCACCAGCAGACGCCCCCTCCAGTGTCTCTAATGATGATCAAACAGGTTTCGCCAATGGGTACATGCCCCCTGCCCATGTGATTTCCATGCCAAACAAATTATTCTAATGCCGGAGCGTGAAATTATTCCTTCAGGGAGGGACGTGCTCACTCACCCTGAGCTGAGAGTGGAGGGAGGGGATAGGAAGGGGTGCAATGTTTCCATTGTGTGTGTGTGTGTGTGTGTGTGTGTGTGTGAGATAGAGATGGCACATGAATGATGGGTGTGTGTGTGCGCGCGCATAAAATGTGCTTTCCTTCATGATGTGGTTGAGTGCATGTGTGACTTGTGTGTCCAAAGCACAGCTCTTTTATATGCTACTAATGTCACGTCGACAGACAACCTTTCATTGCTCTCCTCCACTGATGTGTGAGATGAGCAATATGGTTGGACTACACTTCCTCTCACTCACTGTGCCAAGGTGTCTGGCCTCTCAGTAAGTGGACATGAACCAAAAGTCGCTTGAACCAGCAGTATTCTGTAGGGTCAACATCCACAGGTTGATGTTATTTGGGATGAGTCTTGTTCTTGAGGCAGAACTGAGCGATTTCCACTAGATGGGCCAGCTGCAAAAGTAAAAAGTGGCTATATTGTAAACATTTATGAAAACCAAATTAGCTTTTTGGTCTTCATTTAACGTCAGGGTTAGGCAGTAGGGTTAGCAGTGTGGTTAAGGTTAAAGCTAGGTTTAAAACCAGATTTCTAGCATTCCCTTATTTTACAGCCAAAGGCTGTATTTCCCATTGTGAGTAATAGTGACTGGGGTTGAGAGCTGAGATGAATGGGTGTGGATGACACTGGAGCTCTTGATGTGGGTGACTTTGACTGAACACACAAAGCCCAGCTGCTGGCTCCAGCTGCCGCGTTTGGCCCCCATTGCTCATTTACTCAGCTCCACACAATGTGTCCATTAGCCATTCACACCGCACGGTCTGCCCAGGCCTAATGGAATCACACTCACATATGAATGCAAGAACTTAGCGCACACGGTCTTTTTGGACTTAATTATCATGGTTCATTACGAGCTAAGAGAAGAGGTAAAGTAGAGGAGGCCGAGTACACGCTGAGACTCTCGGCCGGTGATGACATGCCATAGGGACACATCAGAAGAAATCAGATGATATTATGACAATTTCTCATCTCTTACTGCAACCCTCGAGACGTAATGACATTTTTACGAGGCTTTGGTGCCCTGGACTCAATTATAGATCCAAGGAGACGTTGCGAAGTAACTACCAATGAGCACTAACAGTCATCTACTGTTATATTATCATAAGTATGAACCAATTGCCGCAACCAGCATTCCAGTGTTTTTTTCCTCACTCCAACGCTCTGAGCCATTATACTCATTCGAAAACGAGCGACAGCCAAGATTTACCTTGCATTCATTAAGTGAGCGAAATGCATGAACTGTAACGAATGAACCAGCCACTCATTTGTTCAAACTTTAAGTCGTGGAGTCGAGTACGCATGTCATTGAAGAGGTGAGGAAGGTCACAACACCTGTTCTATCGACCATGAGTGAGTCATTACAAAAGTGAGACAGGATAACACCACAGAAGGTTGAACCAACCTCTCATCTAAGAAGCCTGAGCAGGCTATGAATAGATTGGTTTTCATCCATCAAAAGTGCTTGAGCTTTCATTTTCCCCCTCAAACAGCCCCCATTCTCATTTGCCTAACTAATTGGGATGTTTACAAGTTGAGGATATTCAAGAGCAAAATGATAGCACGTGGCTAAAAATAATACCCCCCGACGCAAGTACCATCCTGTTTCTGGAGTCGCAATTATCTCTAATGACATCACCAGCGCCAGCGCCACCGCCATCCAGCCGGCACTATGCACCATTTCCCAAAACAGACATGGGCACAATATCGGTCGACAAAAAAGCCTAGAGAGGCACTACTTGACTTTTCATAAATTAAGTTTCCTGCACCAATGAAATAAAGAAAGAAACATGGCTGCCGGAAAGGCTGTGTGCCTCTCTCCAGAGGCCCTGTATGGTAATTAAAATGTAACTGTCTGCCTCGTGGAGGAGCGAGTGCCGTGACGACGGTGGAAGTAGCAGGTGTGGAGGAGCGCGAGAACGCGTCATAGCAATGTGGGGCAAAAGGAACGCAGAATGGCTGCCGAGGAGGAGCATAACACAAGCTTTGCAGTGGCAGACACACAAAAGGTTGTCAGCTCTTGTCCTTTGTCACAGAAAGAGTTGTACCCCTGTTCTCAAGCACTTTGGGGGCTTGGGCCCTTCATTAGCTGGGATGGTGGGTGTCCTTAGTTCTCAGTGTTGTGGCCTTCTTGGGGACACGCTGTAGGACAAATCCTGGCAGCTCTGTGAGAAACCTCACACAGAAGGCTGATGGGAAAGAAAATACATTCCATTTTTGCCTCCGTGTAGGTGAGGAAATTAAAGAAGTCCACACACAAAACATTTTGAAAACGCAGGCTAGGGCCACCAAAGAATATGTGGAAACGCAGGCCAGGGCCCTGTGAGTACTGTATGGGATGACGTTGAAGACGAGACGACAAGCTTTACATTTAGCTATTCCATTTCCAGGAAGTCTTCCTACTACATGTACTGTGCAATAGGGAAGGGCAACAGCTAGCAAAGGGAAGGGCATTTAGATGAATATTCAAATTTCAACCTGAACTTTGACCTAAGATTTTTGTGAATGTACCATACTCTATCGTCTCAACTCTCTCCTGGTTGTCAGAACACAAAGACAGAGAGAGACACGAAGAGGATAATTCACTGCACTGTTATTATGTGCAGTGTTGCTATATCACTGAGTGGAAACACTCAAGATCAGGCAGCAGGAATTTAAATCTAAAGTCATTGAGACGAATAGAGGGTGAAATGTTTCATCCTTTGATCAGCGGCGGAAGTACTTTGTCAGGGAACATTCACTTCCTCCATATTCAGTTTGATTTGTCTTCTTTAGAGGAGTAGGTGGGTGATATGTGATGTTCAATTTATGCAGGGAGGATGATGCAATGGAGTTGGATAGAGATGAAGCCAATACTACTGGTGCCAGCCCCAGCCCCCCTCTAGGTAAACATGGACCTTTGTTCTGGTCCAGCAGGAGTGGATGAAATCGCCCGCAGGTTTTATTACGAAACATTCGTCATTACATACAATGAGAAAGCCACGAGAAAGAGAGCGAGAGAGACTTTCATGAGGAGAGAGGAGAAAGAGAGCGAGAGAGAATGCAAGAGAGTCTGTAGCCAAAAGTCTGAATACTTCTTAAAAAACGAATGTCATCACAGAAATGGCCATACTGCCCCCTGGTGGTCGCTAGTGGTAGTGCCCTGGGACAGTGGCCAGGCCCAGAGCAGAGTAGGAGACAGCTGCAATAGTTAAACCAGTGAATGGGGAAGTATCTTGGCCCAGGGGAGCAGCCAGTCAGTCTCCCCCGGACCCAGGCCATCTTGGCGTGGGTGTCCACGGTGCCACCGTCCTCTTCTCTTCCCCCATGCGGTCGCCCCCACACCTCCCTCTTCATTTCAAACATCGCCACTCTTGCCTCCCAAATCTGTTCCTCCCCCGTAATCTCCCCCACTTTGATGTCATGTGCAGTTAAAGGATAAATAGATTGCGGAGAAGCGTTTCTTCTTTTTCGCCGCCAATTAGACAAGTTTAACGGCCGGGGTTTGACAGAGGGGAAGATAGAGAGAGAGAAAGTAAGAGGAGATGAAGGGGGACATAGCTTCTCAATAGGCTCTCTATCTGGGGAAAATAACCGCAGGCAACAACAGAGGATCAGAATCATTCTGATTCATCCATTTTCAGCAAGGGCTCTTGTCTTGTCTCACAGTCTATTTGCTGCTCATGAGCTGAGTGTCCAGGGATGTCATTTCTCTTATTTCCTTCTTGAAAACAAAACAAGAAAAAGTCAAGTGAGATTTGATCATCATACCCTACCACCATCGAATCATCATACCCTACCATCATACAGCGCATCAGACTTCGAGTCACACAACATGAAGTCACCATCGGATCAAGTCCATTTGCTTGCATGCCAGCGGTGCAGATGAAACTGTGTCTCATCTCTGTTCACTGCTGCGGATACAGACACTAGTGTGAGGGGAATTTTTTATGCTCCGGATGGATCAATGAAGAACAAATAAGAACCATCTTCTCGGCGTTAGCTTTCATTGGCCCCACTTCAGAATAAGTGGCCCTTGCGATTGGGCCACTTGATGTGTAACTACAACACTTTAGTCTTTGTTAAAGTATATATGACAGTTTGGGTAGAAACACAAGCTATAATTTTAGGGAGCCACGATATATCTTAAATTATGCCAGAAGGAAGTTGTCATTTCTGTTCAGTTTAGTTAAGGAATGAAAGTGTGAGAATAAAAGCAAACTAATTCCCTTTAGAGGGCAGGGAAATGTATCCCCTTTTGTTCTCTCATCCAAAATGGATGGACAATGCAAGGTCGGAACATACTGTGCTTTATAAACCAACTGAATGCCAAATGTTCCCCTTCAATCGCTATATTGGTGACAGCAGTGGGATCCCTGCATGTCTTCCTGTCCTATGTTGGAGGTGTTCCTCTGTTCGCATTGGGATTGTGCACAGGTTGAGAGACATTAGCTATAGTGTAGCCTTCCTGCATGCAAGTGTGCTACGGACTCTGCCAAGAGATCTGGACTGCTATTGAACAGGTGTGCTCCCCTGTAGCCACAACATTACTGGTGCAAGCCCTGCTACCTTTTTCGCCCACCTTAATCACTACAGATAGATATATGCCTTAGTCAACAAGTCATGTACAGTTCCTTCGGAAAGTATTCAGAACCCTTGACTTTTTCTGCATTTTGTTACGTTACAGCCTTATTCTAAAATTGATTAAATATTTATTTTTTCTCGGAAATCTACACACAATACCCCAAAACAGAAATACCTCATTTACATAAGTATTCACACTCTTTGCGATGAGACTCGAATTTGAGCTCAGATGCATCCTGTTTCCATTGATCATCCTTGAGATGTTTCTACAACTTGATTGGAGTCCAGCTGTGGTAAATTCAATTGATTGGACATGATTTGGAAAGGCACACACCTGTCTAGATAAGGTCCCACAGTTGACAATGCATGTCAGAGCAAAAACCAAGCCATGAGGTCAAAGGAATTGTCAGTAGAGCTCCGAGACAGGATTGTGTCGAGGCACCGGTCTGGGGAAAGGCACCAAAACATTTCTGCAGCATTGAAAGTCCCCAAGAACACAGTGGCATCCATCATTGTTAAATGGAAGAAGTTTGGAACCACCAAGACTCTTCCTAGAGCTGGCCGTTTGGCCAAACTGAGCAATCGGGGGAGAAGGGCCTTGGTCAGGGAGGTGACCAAGAATCCGATGGTCACCCTGACATAGCTCTAGAGTTCCTACATGGAGATGGGAGAACCTTCCAGAAGGACAACCATCTCTGCAGCACTCCACCAATCAGGCCTTTATGGTAGAGTGGCCAGACAGAAGCCACTCTTTAGTAAACGGCACATGCCAGCCTGCTTGGAGTTTGACAAAAGGCACCTAAAGACTCTCAGACCATGAGAAACATGATTCTCTGCTCTGCTGAAACCAAGATTGAACTCTTTGGCCTGAATGCCAAGTGTCTGTAGAAAACCTGGCACCATCCCTATGGTGAAGCATGGTGGTGGCATTATCATGCTGTGGGGATGTTGTTTTAGCAGCAGGGAATGGGAGACGAGTCAGGGTCGAGGCAAAGATGAACGGAGCAAAGTACAGAGCTCCTTGATGAAAACCTTTTCCAGAGTGCTCAGACTGGGGCAAAGGTTCACCTTCCAAATGGACAAGGACCCTAAGCACACAGCCAAGACAATGCAGGAGTGGCTTCGGGACAAGTCTCTGAATGTCCTTGAGTGGCCCAGCCAGAGTCCGGACTTGTACCCGCTCAATCATCTGTGGAGAGACCTGAAAATAGCTGTGCAGCAACGCTCCCCATCCAACCTGACAGAGCTCGAGAGGATCTGCAGAGAAGAATGGGATAAACTCCCCAAATACAGGTTGCTAAGCTTGTAGCGTCATACCCAAGAAGACTTGACGCTGTAATCACTGCCAAAGGTGCTTCAACAAAGTACTGAGTAAAGGGTCTGAATACTTATGTAAAAGTACATTTTACATTTGTTTAATAAATTAGCAAAAATGACCAAAAACCTGTTTTTGCTTTGTCATGGGGTATTGTGTGTAGATTTAAGGGGGGGACAAAACAATTGGATATATTTTAGAATAAGGCTGCAATGTAACAAAATGTGGAAAAAGTCAATGGGTCTGAACACTTCTCGAAGGCACTGTATTTGATGTGAATACACAGCCCCTAATATGGCTCTAATGATTACTTACCACCAGGTGTCAGTATAAACCAGCTCTATTTGTCACTGGGCAGTAGCATCCCAAAATATACTGCCATGGGAATATCACCCCTACAAAGGCATATAATATGCATTTCAATATCCAGTATCCTGGCTTATTTATAAAGATATTAAAACCTAGGCAGGTCATTATAAAGCAATCAATTCTCCTCCGTGGAATGTTAAGAGTTGTACTGAGAAATATCACTGTCTATGAGAACCTAGAATCCATTTAGAGACTTTTGTTGCCTTCATGTCATCCACTAGAATATTGATGTCGGTCCCCATAAAAATCTGACGTTCACACAACCTGTGACTTACAAACTGAAGTCAATATGATCAATAGCGTACAAGCCTATGAATTATTACAACAATATATGTGCCAAGTAGCCACAGCTTCTAAGATCAGAACAAAAGGATGAGTGACTTCCGTTTCATCATGCCCATGTTAAAAAAATGGAGTCCGTTAACACCAGAGCCTCTCTCTCTCTCTCTCTCGCTCTGCTCTGTCAGAGCAATATAAATTAATCATCAGGAACATCATCAGTGGTCCACCCCTTACATAAAACACATTAACAAGACAGATTCATTATTCACAGGCTAAATGGTTGACTCAGTCAAGTTCCATGTACTATTCAAAAACGTCTCTGTGGAAGAGATGCACGGGTTTGTTTTAAAACGGCAGTTGTAGAGAAAGTCTAAAGACATGATTTGGATAGAAGAGAAGGCAAACATTTGGGAACACCTATTTTAAAATGGTAGGTGAGATAATTACCTCAATACCATCAGCCGTGTCAGTTATCCCCCGAGCTAGCTGAAGACAGAGAATTTGCAAACACAAACTGGAGTGGTTGGGCATGGTGAACAGCTACTAGAAGAAACTACAAAAGTTGTAAATTACTTAATGAAACAAACACACGTGCTGTGTTTAGACAGCAGACAAATGCTGATATTTGTTCCACTAATTGGTCTTTTAACCAATCACACCAGATCTTTTTCAGAGATGAAAAAAGGAATAAATATCAGAATTTGGCTGCCTGTGTAAACGCAGCGTAAATGCAGACTTGCATTGCCAAATGGCCTTCATGGGACGACGTGCCTGTGAGCTTAGCTATCGTCAGAGTTCTCTCCTTTCACACACAAACCACAGAGTAATTGTTTGCTACAAACATGGTTTGCTAACATTGCCATCTAACTGTTCTATCGCTGTCCTATCAAACATGGCTTGTATTATGAAAGAACAAATGAGTCTACAAATTTCAAAGCCAACAATTGTAAAATGCCAAATGCTATGATTTCCCACGTTTCCACATTTTTTTCCTAACGTAGCAGACAAAATATAATTCATTTCTTTAACTTTTTGTTTCCTAAAATCCATAATACCAAAGAAACAAGTTGTTTTGTTTTTAGTTGGAACCAGCCGACATATAGCCAAAAACAACAAAGATGAGAGAAAATAAGGAATTGTTCGTATTTCTCCTTACTGGTGATGTGGCTGGGGCTAAATCTGTAGTCCTGTCTCATTGTCCATATGCATATCCTGTCCAAAATACGAATTGAGTGTTTGTTGAGTTCGTGTTGTGCCACCAAGCAGTGAAAGCAAAGGATACTATTGGATACCACGAAATTGGTGAGAAAAGGAGGTAAAAAGAAATGTTTAGCCTTTGTTTTGTTCATTTGAAACACCAAGTTCATGGTTTTGGCCACAGGTTCCGCGCCATAATTTGGTTTCTCCCGGTAGGGGATGTTTCAATTCTTCTTCTTTTTTTTCTTCTTCTTCTTCGTGTGAGTTTCCAGAAGTTTCTAGACGCTGTGTTGCGTATTGCTGCCTTTCACAGGTCAGAGTGTGAATTGCACATTTTGTCACAGAAAAAGGGGTTGTTCTACACAATGCTGCAAGGAGATGAAGGATTGTATGAAGGAGACTAAGGTAGCGCCATTTTTACTCCTTTGTGTCATCGCACTTCCGTCCTCGCCCTCATCCACCACAGTGAATCGGGGTATTTCCATTGTTTATTGTAAGGAACTTAATATTTAGAACTTCATGAAATGGGTTTCCATGGCCGAGCAGCCATGCACAATGCCAACCATCGGCTGGAGTGGTGTAAAACTCGCCGCCATAGAACTCTGGAGCAGTGGAAATGCGTTCTCTGGAGTGATGAATCACACTTCACCATCTGGCAGTCTGACGGACAAATCTGGGTTTAGCAGATGCCAGGAGAACGCTACCTTCCCCAATGCATAGTGTCAACTATAATGTTCGGTAGAGGAGGAACAATTGTCTGGGGCTGATTTTCATGGTTCAGGCTCCTTTGTTCCAGAGATGGGAAATCTTAACGCTACAGCATACAATGACATTCTAGACGATTCTGTGCTTCCAACTTTGTGGCAACAGTTTGGGGAATGCCCTTTCCGGTTTCAGCATGACAATGCCCCCGTGCACAAAGCGAGGTCCACACAGAAATCGTTTGTCGAGATCGGTGTGGAAGAACTTGACTGGCCTATACAGAGCCCTGACCTCAACTCCATCAAACACCTTTGGAATGAATTGGAACGCCGACTGCAAGCCAGGCATAATCACCCAACATCAGTGCCCAACCTCATTAATGCTCTTGTGGCTGAATGGAAGCAAGTCCCCGCAGCAATGTTCCAGGGAAAAGCCTTCCCAAAAGAGTGGAGGCCATTATAGCAACAAAGACGGGACCAACTCCATATGAATGCCCATGATTTTGTAATGAGATGTTCGACTAGCAGCTGTCCAGATACTTTTGGTCATGTAGTGTTGTAGGCCTATTGCCTTTGAAGTGAATTTCCACTGTCTGTTGAGAATCTACTAATTGTTTGTGCCAGGTGAGGGCAGGTCCTTTTAGGATACCCCTATTCCCCATGCATGTCCACATTGGCCAGTTGTTGGTGAGGCAACATTTAGTTAATACATCTGCCAGGCGTTTTGCCTTTTTTGCTCAATTCGGGGAGGCTAATTCTATTTTGGCCCAGTAAAAATGTAGGTTACTTTCTAAATGTAATCTATTACAGTTACTAGTTACCTGTCCAAAATTGTAATCGGTAACGTAACTTTTGGATTACCCAAAGTCAGTAACGTAATCTGATTACATTCTGTTACTTTTAGATCATTTTCCCATTAAGAGGCATTAGAAGAAGAATGTATTTTACCAATTGAACGACATCTATTGCAGGATAAATCAATGTTAAAGTTTACATAGCTTACCATAGATGGATGTTAAATGTTCCGTTATGGGTTGGTTATGTAGGCTTCTTCTAACTCAGCGCTTTCTACTACATATAACAATACGATTCAATTATATCGTTACATTAAAAACCAAAGTCTATCAGAATTCCAGTCATTCCAATAAATGTTATACCCCTTGATCTTCGAGAATAGGACTTGGAAATATGGAAGTATAGATTAGCCAAATTGTTTTACCTGAGCATGACCCCAAACCTAAGGACTTATTAGCCAGCCCTACTCTGTTGTTTATGATTATTTTGTTGTCATGGAGGACTGATTGGGCTCATTGATTACTCAACATTCGGGCTTGTAAGGAAATGTTCTAGGTTTTTGCAGTGCTTTATTTCAGACTGTATATCAGAAAGCTGGTATCACAGTCTGATTTATTAGTCAACTTGGTAGCCTACTCTAGTCAGTTATATAGTGGTGTTGTGTCCTGTGAATTGCTGTAGATCCATTGGAGGGCGTCTCTCAGGATAGATATCTTTTTTTAGATCTTGTCTCATCGCTGCTACTCCCCAACGGCGATGGTGGAGTCATGCGTCCTCCAAAACATGACCACCGAACCGCGCTGCTTAACATCCGCCAGCTTAACCTGGAAGCCAGGTGGAGGAAACCCCGTTCAACTGACGACATGGGTCAGTCCGCAGGCACCCGGCCCGCCACAAGGAGTTGATAGAGCGCAATGAGCCAAGTAAAGTCCCACCGGCCAAACCCTCCCCTAACCTGGACAAAGCTGGGCCAATTGTGCTCCATCCCATGGGACTCGGCTGGTTGTGACACAGCCTGGGAATTAACCCGGGTCTGTAGTAACGCCTCTAGCATTGCGTGGCAGTGCCTTAGACCGCTGCGCCACTCGGGAGGCCCGCTCTCAGGATACATTAAGAGTTCTTAGTAGAGATGGTCATGAACTCGTGATTTGTTCCTCGGGTGTAACATCTATCTATGTGAATTGCAATGGGGCATTCTGGGTGAATTTGGCCCAAAATATATACCTATACTGTATGACATATACCTATAAAATACATATAACGATAGTATATTATGCTAAGGGTATATTCTACTGGCCTAGACTCCTGTGCGTAATTTGTTTGAGTGTGTAGTAGTTAGAGGTAGTATTATAATTTCCCCCTAAGACATGCTAACCCCTGTTATCGGTAATGGTGAGAGGTTCGCATGTCTTGGGGGTATGATTGCGGATACGATCTTTGACCCTCTGTAACATTCTCACTCATCATTATTCACGATTCATTCAGGATTGTCCGTAATAATGTTAGCATCCACATTAATGTTGAAATGTTAAGAAACATTATATTCTTGTTTACAAAATGACTCCTACCTTTTTGAGAAAAATAGTGTTACTTGTTAAACAAAATCTCTTTCTTTCTCTGAGCAACTTTATTTCTATAAAATAATAGAATTTCCCAATTTTTTTGCAATACAATATCGCTCATTATTTTATTATTTATTTTATACAGTCATTATTGAGCATCTTTATAAAGGTCAATAATTTCGGGCCCCACTGTATATATGGATGGAGTTAAGTTTACTTAGCGAGGGGAGACCCGAACTGGGAGCCATGTAACTACCTACAGTATGAGTTGGTTCCATCTACTGTGTGTCAAATCAAATCAAATCAAACGTTATTTGCCAAATGCGACGAATACAACAAGTGTAGACTTTACCGTGAAATGCTTACTTACAAGCCCTTAACCAACAGTGCAGTTCAAGAAGAATAAATTATTTACCAAGTAGGCTATAATAAAAAGTAATAATAAAAAGTAACACAATAAGAATAACAATAACGGGACTATATACAGGGGGCACCGGTACCGAGTCAGTGTGCGGGGGTACAGGCTAGATGAGGTAATCTGTACATGTAGATGGGGGTGAAGTGACTATGCATAGGTAACAAACAAACAGCGAGTAGCAGCAGTGTACAAAAGGGAGGGGGGGTTGTCATGTCCGGTGGCGATTTTTATGAATTGTTCAGCAGTCTAATGGCTTGGGGGTAGAAGCTGTTGAGGAGCCTTTTGGTCCTAGACTTGGCCCTCCGGTACTGCTTGCCGTGCGGTAGCAGAGAAAACAGTCTATAACTTGGGTGACTGGAGTCTCTGACAATTTTATGGGCTTTCCTCTAACACCGCCTATTATATAGGTTCAGGATGGCAGGAAGCTTGTACTGGGCCGTTCGCACTACCCTCTGTAGCGCCTTGCGGTCAGATGCCGAGCAGTTGCCATACCAGGCGGTGATGCAACCGGTCATGATGCTCTCGATGGTGCAGCCTTTTGAGGATCTGGGGACCCATGACAAATCTTTTCAGTCTCCTGAGGGGGAATAGGTTTTGTCGTGCCCTCTTCACGACTGTCTTGGTATGTTTGGACCATGATAGTTCGTTGATGATGTGGACACCAAGGAACTTGAAACTCTCGACCCGCTCCACTACAGCCACGTCGATGTTAATGGCGGCCTGTTCTGCCCTCCTTTTCCTGTAGTCCATGATCAGCTCCTTTCTCTTGCTCACATTGAGGGAGAGGTTGTTGTCCTGGCACTATACTGCCAGTTCTCTGACCTCCTCCCTATAGGCTGTCTCATCGTTGTCGGTGATCAGGCCTACCACTGTTGTGTCGTCAGCAAACTTAATGATGGTGTTGGAGTCACGCCGTCGTGGGTGAACAGGGAATACAGGAGAGGACTAAGTACACACCCCTGAGGGGACCCAGTGTTGAGGATCAGCGTGGCAGACGTGTTGTTGCCTACTCTTACCATCTGGGGGCGGCCCGTCAGGAAGTCCAGGATCCAGTTGCAGGGGGAGGTGTTTAGTCCCAGGGTCCTTAGCTTAGTGATGAGCTTCGTGGGCACTATGCTGTTGAACGCTGAGCTGTAGTCAATGAACAGCATTCTCACATAGGTGTTCCTTTTGTCCAGTTGAGAAAGGGCAGTGTGGAGTGCGATTGAGATTGCGTCATCTGTGGATCTGTTGGGGCGGTATGCGAATTGGAGTAGGTCTAGGGTGTCCGGGAGGATGCTGTTGATGTGCGCCATGACCAGCCTTTCAGAGCACTTCATGGCCATGGGAAGAGTGCCACGGGACGGTAATCATTTAGGCAGGTTACCTTCACTTCCTTGGGCACAGGGCCTATGCTGGTCTGCTTGAAACATGTAGGTATTACAGACTCGGTCAGGGAGAGGTTGAAAATGTCAGTGAAAACACTTGACAGTTGGTCCGCACATGCTTTGAGTACACGTCCTGGTATTCCGTCTGGCCCAGTGGCCTTGTGAATGTTGTTCTGTTTGGGATTTGTACGTACAGTCACTGTGGGTACGACGTCATCAATGCACTTATTGATGAATGTGTAGTGTGTGTAGTAGACTAGTGTGCGGTCGTTTGTGATCATTTGGACCATGTGGGAAAAGTTTTTTTTGTGAGTGGTCTTTTTTTTGCATTTTTAGTGGCCTATGTGGTTTTGGTGTGTAGTAGTTTTCAGTAATTTGTTTCAGTGTGTGTAGTAGACTTGTGTGTGGTAGTTTATGGTAATTTTTTTTTGTGTGTCGTAGTTAGTGGTAGTGTTTTAATGTGAAGCAGTGTGTGGTGTTTTGTGGTAGTCTAGTGTGTGGCAGCCTGTGGTAGTTTTAGTAGCCTAGTGTGGAAGTAATGATGTGATTTCATTTGCTACTGGCATAAGGGACGGACCTAAAATATTGTAGAGACAAAATAGTCAAGATTCCTCACTGGGTATGCACATATTAGCTTAAGACAGGGAGAGAAACAAACAACTAAGCAAAACAAAACGGGGAAAAAACAACAACGACGTCCTTGGCGGTGAACCGAGTGTCAAGGATATGCAAAGCATGCTCTCGTTTCCCCCCATATTGAATCATTCATGAGGAATATGTAGGCACAGATGTTATGTAAAATGTCCTTGTTTCACCGATATCATCACAGAAGCTGAAACATATAAATGGAGAGGGATGAGGCACACTATTTAATGAGTAGTCTAAACCGGTCGGGCTGCTAGTAACCAATTGGCTGCCATATCAAATCAAACTTTATTCAGATAGCATATTTCGTACAAAAAGGATGCAGTGCAAAGTGCTTCACATTATATATATATATATATACTAGCGTTCAAAAGTTTGGAGTCACTTAGAAACATCCTTGTATTTGAAAGAAAAGCACATTTTTTGTCCATTAAAATTACATCAAATTGATCGGAAATACAGTGTAGACGTTGTTAATGTTTAAATGACTATTGTAGCTGGAAACGGCAGATTTTGTATGGAATATATACATAGGCGTACAGAGGCCCATTATCAGCAACCATCACTCCTGCAAAACACCAGTCTCAACATGAACAGTGAAGAGGCGACTCCGGGATGCTGGCCTTCTAGGCAAAGTTGCAAAGAAAAAGCCATATCTCAGACTGGCTAATCAAAAGAAAAGATTAAGATGGGCAAAAGAACACAGACACTGGACAGAGGAACTCTGCCTAGAAGTCCAGCATCCCGGAGTCATCTCTTCACTGTTGACATTGAGACTGGTGTTTTGCGGGTACTATTTAATGAAGCTGCCAGTTGAGGACTTGTGAGGTGTCTGTTTCTCAAACTAGACCCTCTAATGTACTTGTCCACTGGCTCAGTTGTGCACTGGGGCCTCCCCCTCCTCTTTCTATTCTGGTTAGAGACAGTTTGCGCTGTTCTGTGAAGGAAGTAGTACACAGTGTTGTACGAGATCTTCAGTTTCTTGGCAATTTCTCCCATGGAATAGCCTTCATTTCTCAGAACAAGAATAGACTGAAGAGTTTCAGAAGAAAGGTCTTTGTTTCTGGACATTTTGAGCCTGTAATCGAACCCACAAATGCTGATGCTCCAGATACTCAACTAGTCTAAAGAAGGCCAGTTTTATTGCTTCTTTAATCAGAACAACAGTTTTCAGCTGTGCTAACATAATTGCAAAAGGGTTTTCTAATGATCAATTAGCCTTTTAAAATGAGAAACTTAGATTAGCTAACACAATGTGCCATTGGAACACAGTAATGATGGTTGCTGATAATGGGCCTCTGTACACCTACGTAGATATTCCATAAAAAATTAGCGGTTTCCAGCTACAATAGTCATTTACAACATTAACAATGTCTACACTGTATTTCTGATCAATTTGATGTTATTTTAATGGACAAAAAATGTGCTTTTCTTTCAAAAACAAGGACATTTCTAAGTGACCCCAAACCTTTGAACGCTAGTATATATATATATATACTGAATAAAAATACAAACGCAACATGTAAAGTGTTGGTCCCATGTTTCATAGGCTGAAATAAAAGATCCAAGAAATGTTCCATACACACAAAAAGCCTATTTGTCTCAAATTTTGAGTACAAATTTGTTTACAACCCTGTTAGTGAGCATTTCTCATTCGCCAAGATAATCCATCCATCTGACAGGTGTGGCATATCAATAAGCTGATTAAACAGCATGATCATTATACAGGTGCATCTTGTGCTGGGGACAATAAAAGGCCACTCTAAAATGTGCAGTTTTGTCACACAACACAATGCCACAGATGTCTACATATTTTATTGAGCGTGCAATTGGCATGTTGACTGCAGAAATGTCCACCAGAGCTGTTGCTAGAGAACTGAATGTTAATTTCTCTACCATAAGCCGCCTCCAACGTCATTTTAGAGAATTTGGCAATGCGTCCAACCGTCCTCACAACCGCTGACCACGTGTAACCACAGCAGCCCAGGACCCCCACATCTGGCTTCTTCACCTGCGGGATCGTCTGAGACCACCCACCCGGACAACTGATGAAACTGAGGAGTATTTATGTCTGTAATAAAGCCGTTTGTGGGGAAAAACTCATTCTAATTGGCTGGGCCTGGCTACCCAGTGGGTGGGCCTGGCTCCCCAGTGGGTAGGCCTATGCCCTCCCAGGCCCACCCATGGCTGCGCCTCAGCCCAGTCATGTGAAATCCATAGATTAGGGCCTAATGAATTTATTTAAATTGACTTATTTCCTTATATGTACTGTAACTAGAGTAACATTTTTAAAATGATTGCATGTTACATTTAGATTTTTGTTCAGTATAATATATATTTAAAAAATTGTAACACCATGTCATGTGTTGTAAATAGTCCATCCTTGTAATGTTATGAGTATGGCTATAATAGTATTTCCCCATTTGAGGCGTTATTGTATTAGCTACAGTTTACTAGCCTATACGCAGACAACAAATCTGTATTATCCTGATAAAATGTACCCTACACATCAATTACATCTAATGCAAGGAAAAGGTAGTCACCCAGGATCAATAAGATGATACTTACGTGGAATTTGAACCCTGCATTTATGGTAGTTGATGTGATATTATACAGTAATTCAACCTGCATTTCGTGTTCCATTTAAACGTTTATTGCCAACCTTACCAGGGAATAGTATTGCATTACGTGTGATGGTTCGGAAAGGCTGGTGCCTCGATTTAGCAGGCATTTCCTCCGAATATCACCGACATTTGTGCATGGCATCAGCTCATCTGACACTTTCGGTTTGGTCCTGTAGTAAAGTGGATGTGGTGGGGGGGGGGGCAGCAGAGAGGCGGAGGCAAAGTAGCGCATGTGAGGAGACAGCTTGTGATTGGTACTGCCGCTTGGTACCCAGAGACGAGCTATCGGATGGGAATATGCTCTACTCATGCGTCGACATCAGCCGGGACGTTTGGGCTTCAATTTCTACGTTTTAAACATGGATTTCTGTGAAATCCACCGCTCGACTTGATAGTCACGTTTGGGATTTATTGCTCGCAATTGGAGTATGATTCACCGACAAGTTATTTTATCCCAGGTATGTCGCGTTGTCGCTCTTTTGTTGATGCATCGCTCTAACTGGATACATTGCATAGCAGGCGAATTTATTGGGATGTACTTCGCTCATAATACTGATAGAATATGTGTTGCGGCAATCTACTGACAGTGTGACAAAAACAGTGCATATCTGGATTTAGTCAATGTCACTTTCTCATTCGATGTCACAGCATCCGCCGGAGTGTTATTCTGGCAGCACGCAAGGCGGTCCCCTATTCCTTTGTGTGGGACTCCCCTCATAATCCTCTCTTTGAAAAAGACCCCAGTCATTCACGTTTACTGGGCCACACTCACAGGTATAGTTTGTTGACAAACAACAACATGTTTTTTGTCCCCTGTACCAAATGGGGATAATATGCCCCCACGAAATAATCAAACCGAGCCTAGTTGTGATCTTACTTTCATGACAATACTGAAGGTAAATATCATTTGATGGAACATGCTCTGAAATATTGTATTATTCATTCACTGTAGGCTACGGAATTCATTGTAGGCTACTGAAAGTGGGATTTAGCCAGAAGTGCCCAGTTGACATTGGGACTGTCACTACACAGTGTTCATTTCCTGGATTGGAAATTTAGAATCTGTGTTACTGACACATACTCTGCAGATGTTGTTTACTTTTGTTCTTGTTGTTGCTGTAACCATGTTACAACCTTATCCCAAACTCATCAAAGTTGTCAGTCACTTAGCATTTGGTGAAGCAGTCTAAAGGAGATACAGTAGCTCTAGTCGATAAAAGTGTTGTGGCGACAAACAAAAGCTCACTTTTCAGTAAATTAAGCTCCCATGAGTTATTCATTTGAGCCAACAGCTGATGGAACCCTAAATGTCTCATTTCTGTGTTGTCTTCGATTCCATCTTCCTTTTCACAGACAGCGAGACCGTAAATACTAGACAACAGCACACCGGAAGGTGGTTTGCTCTCTGGCTTACTTGGATACACAGACTGAACAGCCCAGTGTAATCAACCTGACAGTGTCTGACCCAGTAGGGATGTGCCACTCTCCCAGTGTCCCTTCTCTTCCCGTTGACCCGAACCAGTCAGACGTGACTGTCAATGTCACGCCAACCCCAGCCTCCCTCCTTCACTCCACTGACTGTACTAGATGCACCTTAACACTGGTGAAATGTGTCAAGAGATAGTGGATGAACTGGTTATAATGTGGCTACTGATGACTCAGCTGTAACTGACCTGGCTCATAGACTAGAGCAGGTTGAGTGTGATGCGGACAGACACGCAGAAATGGAACTCATATTAGAGGTTTAGCCTACCTCTGAAGCTCCCTTGACAGGCAACTAGGGCTTGGTCTTATTTGAAGTGCCCTCTGTCATCAGGCATTACTTAATGATGGATAAGTGGTTCTAATAGGGTTTCATCTGTCATCTGTCAAGTGTACATAGATTTTCACTTATTGTAGCATACCACACCCTAGGACCTAGGTGTTGCACCTCTCAAACAAAAGTCATTGCCAAGCTAAAAAATAGCAAGAGACCCTACAGTTACAGTACATTATTACTAGCATAAAACAAAATGTGTTTTTTTACCCTTCTCTTCATGTGCTGAGCTGACACTACACAGCAGTGGTCACCAACCGGTCGATCATGACTGGTCGATCTCAAAGGCATTTCTAGTCAATCGCCAAATATATCTGTAAAAAACACAACGATAAAGCCTTGCGTTCCAATTTTTTTTATTAGTCTCGCACTGTTGGCGGTAGATGCACCCAATTCAGCTACACCAGCTCGCCGGGTAGGTGAAGTGTTCCGATTTTGAACCATTTCATGTGTCTAAAGGTACCTTCCCTTGCAGGCCCGGAGAGGAAATCAAGTGTACTATAGGCCTCCTGCTGGCCAATGGGATGGCTCAGATTGCCGTGTCTGCAGTAATGTAGCAGGCGTAAAAGAAAGCTACAGCAAAGTTGATACTGTGAGATTTCAAAGGCTTGCGTTATTATTAGCGGCTAGGATGTTTTTTAATATCAAGGAATATTTCACTTTCTCTGTTCATAGGAGTTCCCTTTTCGGTCAGTGTCAGTGGAGGAAAGGGAGAGTGGGGGGACACTGAGAGGCGGACCCTCAGTCTGCTGCTCTCTCCTTCCGCTGAGACTGTCCATCAGATGCAGGCACCATCAGCCCAGTAAAATAAAAATAAAATTATGTAAATGTTTGCTCACTTAGCTGTGTCTCACATGTAATACAACGGATCTATTACCGGTGTGATCATATAGCCTACCTCAAAATGTGTGTTTTTTTTTTTAGAATTGTCTGAACAACAATGCAAGGCAGGGCAATTCAAGCAAAGCCAATATGCGGTGATATATTTTTTTCTTTAAAAAAAGGTTACTTATTTTAATTAGGCAAGTCAGTTAAGAACAAATTCTTATTTACAATGATGGCCTACCCCGGCAAAACCCGGACGACGCTGGGCCAATTGTGCGCCGCCCTATGGGACTCCCAATCACGGCCGAATGTGATACAGCCTGGATTCGAACCAGGGACTGAGGAAGGCAGTTAACCCACTGTTCCCCGGGCGCTAAAGACGTGAATGTCGATTAAGGCAGCCCCCCGCACCTCTCTGATTCAGAGGGGTTGGGTTAAATGCGGAAGACACATTTCAGTTGAATGCATTCAGTTGTACAACTGACTTGGTATCCCCCTTTCACATAACCTCATACCATAGGAAGCCTGAGTCAAGCTGAGAGTTAAAATGTGTATTGACTCACCATTAACTACTTCAGAAGTCTCTCTGAGGGTAGAGTCTGGGAAGGGATAACCCTTCTAATATGAGACAAAGATTAAGGACACCAGCTCTTTCCATGACATAGACTGACCAGGTCAATCTAGGTGAAAGCTATGATCCCTTACTGATGTCACTTGTTAAATCCACTTCAATCAGTGTAGATGAAGGAGAGGAGATGGGTTAAAGAAGGATTTTTAAGCCTTGAGAGACAATTGAGACATGGATTGTGTTTATGGGTGCCATTCAGAGGGTGAATGGGCAAGACAAAAGATTTAAGTGCCTTTGAACGGGGTATGGTAGTAGGTGCCAGGCGCATCGGTTTGTTTTAAGAACTGCATCACTGCTGGGTTTTTCATGCTCAGCAGTTTCCCGTGTGTATCAAGAATGGTCCACCACCCAAAGAACAGCCAGCCAACTATGCTCAGTGTACACGTTACAGTTCTAGTGCAAAAAGATGTGAAATGCAGTGAATGGGAACATTTTGACACTGGTCGGTTCTGCCTGTGTAGAGCATCAAGGAGTGTTCAGTCTTTTTATGGCCTAGGCCAAACCACTAGTCCATACATACAGTGGTGGCCAAGAATTGCTCTGAATACATCGACCACATGATGAGCTAATAAGTAGTGCAGGGGCTTTGGTTTCTAAATTAGGTTTCGAGGTTGTTGGTGTGGAGACGGCTGTCAGTAAATGTCTGAAGGTGGCTTTGAGGAAAAGACAGTACCTCTAATAATCACCCCCAGGACCTGTCCTTCGCTAACTTGTACCCTGATTTCAAATCTGATTGGTTTAGTTAGGAACAGGCCTGGGACCAACACATTTGGATGGATCTGACACTTTATAAATGTTTCAGAACAGTCTTATTGGTGCATAGGTTGCTGATTGAATTCTGTCCATATAGAACCAAAGAACAGATTCTACTTCATTCTAAATCTGGCCATAATCTTAGGGTTTTCCAATAACGCCGAGTGATTTCTGTTAAGGTCACAAAACATACTCTTTCTAGCTAGTACAATGATTTAGAGGCATTGATTTGGTTTATATCAAGCTGCTGCCCAATGTATAATTGTTTATCCAAATCCGACATCTGTAAATCAATGGGGCCTGTGTACAGGCTGTATCCAGTTGTTGTTTGGGCGAGCCATCAGTCTGAGATGTAAATACTGTGTAGATGAAAATAAATCTGCTTGTTTGTGTACGATGTTGAAACATAGAACAAGCCAGAGGCAATGTATAAAATACTCTCTTAGACAAAAGCTGACCCATATAGAAAGGAGTTTAAATGCTACGCTTCATAGACTTGAAAAGCCTGTTCAGACGAGGAACTTTTGTTTTTGGTCCGCTGCCCACTGGGCCTTCAATATGTTTAACGCAGAAAATGACTGGGGAAGAACTGTCAGAGTCAACCTACAGTATGCCATCCTTTATTAACCCAGGGGAAACACTTTTCACTTCAATTGAGAACAGATGTATTTCATGCAGATGGGAATATGTTGGATTGACGTCAGAGGGAAGTTGGTTAGAGTGAAACCATTTTCACATGAGACTTCGTCAGCTCTTCATTGGAAAATATAGGCTATAGCACAATCTCACACGGCCCGCATTTTGCTGTGAGGGTAGAATGACGTAAACCCTTGACAATGAGTCAATGAAAGCACACAGGCCTACAGTACCTACCTCAATGAGGAAGAGACTCCGCATGGGGCAGCCATCTTGGGGATTATTAACACCATGGCAGGAAGACAGCAGCAACTTGTAGAGCTGCCTTGAGCCATCGCAATGTTAGGAGGATGGTGAATGTGAACAGTCAACCTGACATGCGTAGAGAGAGTCACTTCTCAGTAGCGTTTAATACAGGTTGGGATTGTGTGTTAAAACCGTCTAGCAATAGATATCGTACAAAAATGGCTATCGTAGGAACATTTCCAGTTGTCTCTTATGTGAAAAGAGGTAGAGCAGAAAGAGTAGATGTACTCTGTTTCCCTGCTCTGATAGTGTTGCATGCCTTCTCCGACAGATATTGATATTCAATATCTGGTGTCCAATAAAATAGTAACATGCTTCAAGTCCATAAATCCACATATACGGCCTTGTGCTGTGTATGTATGCAAATACTGTACTTGTACAGATGAACGTAGCGCTTTATTTGAATCAAAACAAAGAGACCAACGAGTCAAACCTCCATCATAGTTGCCCATCCCTGTTCTAGACTATACTTTCATGGCTGAGTAGGAAAAAGACCGAAGCCTCTTACAGTATCTTCCCATTTCTTTCTATTAACATTTGAAGAAAGAGCGTGGGAAGATTACCATTATCTGTGTGGATAAGTCAGGGGCAATTAACCACGAGGCTATCCGAGGTGTTGTTGAGGTTGAACCTAGATAGATAAAGAGTAAGTGTCAGCCCCATAAAACAACAGCCATTCCGTCTGTATGTGAACGGAATTCAGATGGCTCTTTCTCAAATGTAATTATATGGGCTAATTATGCCAGTGTCAGGCAGGAAGCAGCCCTGGTAGAAATGAAAGCCATGTCTTCCCTCTGGAGATGTGGTACCCTGTTAAACCCACCGAGACACAGCGTACTGCTGGATGTGTTATCTATCTAATGAGGTCCACAGGGCTTTAGACCTGACACGGCATGGGAATAACACTGGGTGCATGGATCTCCCATGATGAGAATGCACGGCAGTGTGTTGTGTAATCTGTAATGGAGTTTAGCATTAACCGCCTCCAATGAATTGTCAGAGTGGGATTAATACTCACACAGTGCTGGGTGTGAATGTTAAAGTGTGGACCTACTGTTGTGATTCTGTGTGCTGTCTCAAAGGAGGGAGGCAGTGAGTGGAGTCCCTCTAGTCCTCTTCAGCTGTCCTCTCTTCCTTCCCTCTCTCAACCTCCTCAAAATTGTCATGGGGAGGCGAGGAGAACATCTGAGGAGAGGAACCTCCATTGCTCTCCTCGCTTGCTTATGACAATTTTGAGAAAGAGTCAAGGAGAGAGGAAAAACTATTGAGATTCACCCAGCAGTGTCTCATTGGATTCCCGCCTAAAGTGTCAGCCTGTGAGTGGGGAACCCTGTTCCCTGGTGCGCTCATGTGATCCGTGTCTCCTTCGACAGTACAATTCAACTGTGACCTCTGGCCCGGTTACAGCCTATCACGTCCTTGCTGCACTGTTGCACTATACAGAAAAGCATCTACACACTCATTATCTGTATACATCCTAAGACAAGACCCTATATCTTTTTATTCAGGATTTTTAGCAGATGCTCTTATACAGAGCGACTTAAAGGAGCAATTAAGGAGAAGTGCCTTGCTCAAGGACACATGGACAGTTTTTCACCTAGTTGGCTCAGGGTTTCGAACCAGCGACCTTTCAGTTACTGGCCCAACGCTCTTAAACCGAAGACTCCAGCCAGCCGAGTCATAGACTGTTTTCTCTGCCACCGCATGGCAAGCATTACCGATGGAACCAACAGGACCCTGAACAGCGTCTACCCCCAAGCCATAAGACTGCTAATTCGTTAACCAAATAGGTACCCGGACTATCTGCATTGACCCCTTTTGCACAAACACTTTTGACTCACCGCGTACGCTGCAGATATTGTTTATTATCTATCCTTTTGCCTAGTTACTTTACCCCTACCTATATGTACATATCTACCTCAATTACCTCTGTACATGGACTCGGTACTGGTACCCCGTGTATATAGCCAAGTTATTGGTACTCATTGTGTATTTATTCCTTGTGCTATTTTTCTCTCTGCATTGTTGGGAAGGGCCTGTAAGTAAGCATTTCACTGTTAGTCTACACCTGTTGTTTACGAAGCATGTGACAAATAAAAAGAGATTTCTGTATTTCACTGATGTGTAGGTGAAGCTAGAATACCATGTTTTATGCTGAATGTAGGCTAAGTGAAGTGTTTCTGTCTGCCTATCAGGTGGTTTCCTGGAGATCAGGGGAATTCACCACCAGTAGTCCCACACTAGCAACGGTGGAAGGATATCTCTCCACCTCTCTCTCTCGGCTGTTGTCCGACTCCATTAGCCTTGTTACTGAACGATCAATGCTGACGAGAGCGACCCGGCTCCTCCAGAAGAGAATAGAAACGTGCTTAGCTCCCACTTAGCACAAATAACATTTGAAACCCGATGAGCCGTGCATCTCATATGCTGTTTAATTCACTTAAGCGCTGTAGGAAGAGGCAGAGAGATAGAAGGAAGAGATACTAAGAGAACGACAGCCCTGGTTGTTTTGTCTAACTTTCTTCTGCAGGTTTAGTTTTTACTTAACTGTCCTGTGGTCATCAGCAAATGCACATGGGGTTGTCTGTCTTTTGATGTACTTGAAGCAATGTATTTGCTGCCGTATGTATAGATTCTAGGCTATATGCGAAGGATCTACGCTCTTGTTGTCCTGTTTCTTATCGCATCTGTTTCTTTGCATCTGCGTCTACGTCTCTGCTTCTGTCTCTGGTTCTTCCTGTCTTTTTCTGTCTGTCTGTTTTAACATGGTCAGTATGTCCTTGATCTGTGTGTGTTTGTCTGTCTCTGTCATAATGCTCTGTGTCTCAATGATTCATATTTTGTCTGATGAAGATGAAGTATGAAAACTCCTGAGCTACTGCTCGCTTTCTCATGCCACTAGCATCTCCAGTTTATGCTATTTCCAGTATTTTACGCATTTATGATAGGGCTGGGCATTGCCAGGGACCTCTTGATACGAAATGATCACGGTACTTAGGTGGCGACACGATATGTATTGCAATTCTCACGATTCTATATATCAATATTGTGATTTTATTGCGAGTCGATGTTCCAAACATACTGTATTGCTCCCCATAAATCTGCTAGCAGAGGGACAAGAGAGAGCCATGAGAATGAGTTTTGATCAGTCATGGAAATAAAAGGGCTTAAAAGAAATTGGCCCCCTATTTAAAAAGAAGATGGAGAACAGGCTATGAAGAAAAAATACAAAAATTATATTGCAATATTGTAAAAAGGATACGATAGCCTATATCGTCAAAAATAATATCCCAATATTGTATCGATTCCCCCCCACCCATAACTGAATCTCTGTTATACAGTATATAAGTGTTCACGTTTTCACACATCTGATCTGTATAATCCAGTTTTAAATGGCTACTTATTGTATGTTTATGTTTTGAAAGAGAAGTGGCGTCCCTACCCACCAGTTCACAGCTACTATGTACTATGTAACCCTACAGTGATAGAAACACAGTTATTTAGGGATATGCTACAGAAAATACCATTTAATCACGTAATCAATCATATAGTCAATCATATAAACTGTGATTGCGCTGTGTTGCTTTCCATGCTAAATAATCCCATGACCTTCTCCTCAGGATTTGATGTGCTTTGAGTTGACGACACATAATGCTGCTGAACCTGTGTAGTGTTAAGGTCAGTGTCCTCCTCGCTCTGTGCCGTCACCATTACCCATCAGCCATCACACCTACCATGCTGCGCTCCATAGCAGCATCGTGGTCCGTCTGTGGTGTCTTCACTCAATGTGTTTGTGTTTCTAGCTGTGTCTCATATGGTGTTACAAATAAAGTACCCAGGTCCAGTGTCCAATGCCAATTGATGCCTCTTCTTGGGTTCTTACCCCTGGCTGTGCTTAGATGGGCAAGGTGCTCAACTCCAAGCATTGAAATAGACAGACAATGACCTAAACCAACTAACTAACCTACAAACAACCCCCCCACTAAATGTAAGAATGACAGCATACAGTACGAGATGTGCAGTGATGTTTTGGTATCACTATTAAACAGACTAATTGGCCTACAGTTGGCCCTAACTGACCCTACC
Organism: Salvelinus sp. IW2-2015; assembly: GCF_002910315.2. Classification (NCBI taxonomy): domain Eukaryota; kingdom Metazoa; phylum Chordata; class Actinopteri; order Salmoniformes; family Salmonidae; genus Salvelinus; species Salvelinus sp. IW2-2015. The sequence continues at coordinate 9,544,378 of NC_036867.1, read as the reverse complement.
CATTGCTTGCATTCTGAATGACTCTAAACTGAAACTAGAGAACCAAGTACGCTGTTCAGTGTTAGCAAGGATCAGGCCTTTTCACTGAAGATGTGTTGGAGTAAACCAGCCTAAAGCTGAGTAAGGTGATGGTAATCTCACTGAGAAGTTGGGCTGTTCTTTCGTAGTGGGACTGCCAGGTGTCTCTAGAGGCAGAGCTGTCTGTCAATACCTCTTCTACTGTGGGAGGGCTGCTTTCCAACACACAGATAGGACTTTTTATTTTGTCACTGCATGTAGGCTACACCATGGATTGTTCACTCCAGGCTGTTTACTATGAGGATTGTGTCTGTGGGTGCCCTTAGGCCAGATACCTATATTGATGTTCTGCATGTAAAAGATAAGGATCTCTGGGGAGTGTGGGGGGTTTGTGTGATCAAAACACACACAGGCAAACGTAGCCTCGTTCATCATTGCACTCACTGTGCAAGGATGTGAACGCTTCCTTAGGAGGAGCTGGCTTTGACGATGCAAAGACACATCAGACTGGATTATATTGTTTTCCCTATCTTCTTCCAATTTTAGGCCTTCACCACTATAATGCACCAAACCCACATCCAATGGGGAAAAGACCCATTTAAACTAAACCTTACCAAACCAAGGTCATCATTTTAGGATCCATATTCATCATGTAATCAGTCACAACCTTCAGCAAAAGAATGCACCTGTAATGGTTGCTCGTTAGAATGGAATGTATACAGTGTGTACACCTCCCCACCTTGACCTTGGTGGGCTGGATGACAGACCATTCACTTACTAATTTGTGGTGGACAACCCCTAACAACCTACAACACCAGGGCAGTGTTCAGTGGGGCAAACTGCACTAAAACGTTTTGCAACAGTAACGGAACAATCTGTGTTGTCATGGGACAAGTTTTACTAACACCTCCCAGTTTAAAAACAATTCATAATGTTCACTCCCTACTGAACAAGACCCAGATTGCACCTCATGGCTCTACCATCAGATTAACATTTCCATCAGTGGAACCCATTCCCCCACACTCTTCCCACACATCGTTAGCGTCCATTACAAATGAGTGTGTTTGCCCAAATGTTTCTGCCAGCTCCTATGAATTACTGTGATTGTCCTGCTGCTAACAGTTAACAACCTCCATGTTTATGGTGATGTGGAACGGAGTGCCAAATGGCTGCAACTGCCGCTGGGTGGAACGGCTCTGAATCTTCTGATTGAGCGAGGAGCATTCACTTGTGTTTACATTTGCTCTTATCTGTCTTTTAATGCCACGCGAAAGAGCTTCGATGTCTAAGCAGATTGGCAATGGGTAGTGCAAAGTGCCCTACAATCTCAACACACCCATCTCAAAGCTGGTACTGGCAGAAATATTTTCACTATGTATACTCTATGTAGTCACACTGTGAAGGGATGGTATCAGTGACGTTGTATATCTGTCCAATATGATGGATAATTTTACCTCCTTTTTCTTGTACCAGTACCCCAGTCAGAATGTAATCTATGTAGTCCTGCAACAATGTCCCTAATTTACTTCACTATTTAAAGTTGCTGGACTTACATCTGACAGGGTAGCTATATTATCTCGTACATGAAACATCCAACACATCTTCCGGTAATTACATTACCCAGTAGTGTGTGTGTTGTACCTCCCTCCAGAACTTGTACCAGAACAGGTTCCTGGGCCTGGCCGCCATGGCGTCGCCATCGCGGAGCGCCCAGAGTCGGCGGCGCTGCAAGGACGCTGGGGCGCGTTACAGCTACAGCCCCGAGCAGTACCCCAACGGTGGGCCACGGCACGACCACGCCACCGCCCTGGCGCTGCAGCCCCGCTCTACTAGCGATGCTGACCTGGTCACCTCGGACAGCCGCTCAACGCTGACCGTCAGCACCTCCCACTACGCCATCGGCCAGTCCCAGGACATCCTCATCTGCTGGGACATCAAGGAGGAGGTGGACGCCGGGGACTGGATCGGCATGTACCTCATAGGTGGGTGGAGCTTCTGATGAGTCAATGGCAAGAGTCAAGTCTACACCAGTTCCAAACATCAGAATGATTGTCCAAACTTTGCCCGTTAGACTAATCCCAGTGGGCACAGGCGTCAATTCAACGTCTAGTACACGTTGGTTCAACGTAATTTCATTGAAATGACATGGAAACAATGTTGATTCAACCAGTGTGTGTCCAGTGGGAGGTTTATACCTTTTCCCCACTGACATTTGTCAAGTTCACAGTAACCTTTGATTACAGTGAGCATGCAAAATAATATAGAAGCTACAATATATACTGTTACATTGTGTATGATGTTCCTGTTCATTTAGATGAGGGACTGTCGGAGAACTTTCTGGACTATAAGAACCGGGGAGTGAACGGCTCCCACAAGGGCCAGATTGTGTGGAAGATCGATACTAGCTCCTACTTTGCAGATTGTAAGTATACCTATCTCCTTTAAAATCACATTTTAAATGTCGACAGGTCAACTGGTAGCAGATATTCTGAGACTGCTCCTGTTGTTTTATCACTATGTGTGAGATTTGAAGTTCAGCATTGTAACACGTCCTGTGTGCAGAGCATGTTGTTTATCTGTAGGAGAGTTGATAGCTCGTTTCAAGCCCTCTGTGTTGTTTTGTCATAAGTATTTAGACTACATTGGATGTTTACTGGCCTAAGCAAAATGTTAGTATTTATTTATTGGATGTCGCAAGCTGTTAGAATTATACCATGAGGTGATACTTTATTTATACTAATTAAAATGGTGCATCAGGCTACAGGCAGGCACTGATTTTTCCGAGGGCTGCAGAAATCACAGTGAGTCAGACTCAAATACCCACTCTCTCCTCCAGATGTCGGGAACTTTCTGACAATTTCACCACCAATTTGTCAGCCAGGGAGAGTTCTTAAAAAAATTACTTTTTTGCGATTATGCAAAATATGTCCCATTATCCACATTTCTGTCCATATCTCATTCTCAAACCTGCCACCGCCGACCAGGACGGATGTATTGATTTCTCTCTCCCTTGCTATTCATCTCCGACAGGGATATGACAACTAGCAGGACTAATGTCTGCTGCTCACATGGCAGCCTGCCTGATCTGTGGCTGGGACTCAGGATCAGTCCAAACAAACCACCTTATCTACTGCCGAGGCTGCAGAAAGCCCAAGCCTAGAGAGAGATATCCTCAGGTTCCCTGTGGAAAAGCCTGACACTCCCCTGTGGTGGCAGAGCCCAATGACTGTGCTAGGAATGCTTAAATAAGGGGAGCCCATTTTTGTGTGACAAGCAGATAGTGATTTTTTGTTAGAGCCTCCCTTGGATACAAATGGAATGTGTTACAGAGTGAAATGGTACCCTATTAGTTAGGTGACAGAGGAGCAGGTGTGAGCTGTTTTCAGACTGAGACACACACACACACACACACACACACACACACACACACACACACACACACACACACTCAGGGGAAGTCAAGTAGAGCGTTCAGAAAGTGGGTCTTTTCTGGTTGCTATTTTTTTTGCTCAGCTCTGATTTTCTGTTTTTAGAACATGTGTAGTAACTGCATAAGGAGACGGATTTGGCAGCACAAATTCACCTGGGACTCTCCTCTCGTGAACACTGCCACCACCCACCTCTTTGTCATCACAATGTGTGTTCCCTAGAGCATGATTCTGTCTCTCTGTCTCTCTGTCTCTCTGTCTCTCTCTCTCTCTCTCTCTCTCTCTCTCTCTCTCTCTCTCTCTCTCTCTCTCTCTCTCTCTCTCTCTCTCCTCCTCTCTTCTCTTCATCTTTCTCCTCCGTCTTCTCTCTCTTCTCTCTCCTCATCTCTTGCTCTCTCTCTCTCTCTCTCTCTCTCATCTCTCTCTCTCTCTCGTCTCTCTCTCTTCTCTTCTCTCTCTCTCTCTCTTCTCTCTTCTCTCTCCTCTCTCTCTCTCTCTCTCTCTCTCTCTCTCCCTCTTCTGTCTTGTTTCCCTTATTCCCCCTCCCTCGCTTTTCGTCCGAACCATCCTATTTCATATTCACTCTTCATCTCTTGATTTTGACACGCTCACTGGATGTGACTATTTTAGTCAAAAGTGTCGTCTGACGGAACAATTGGTCGCCATTCATTGAAATGTGTCAAGAAAAGGGCACTTAAAGTTAAAATCTCTCTCTCTCTCTCTCTCTCTCTCTGTTTCTTTCCCTCTCTCCTGCAGCGGAGACAAAGATATGCTTCAAGTATTACCATGGTGTGAGCGGAGCCCTGCGAGCCACCACACCCAGTGTGACAGTGAAGAATGCATCTGCCCCTGTGAGTGTCACCACAACACACCCTCGTCTTAACCCCTCCCCTCTGTCCTCCTCCCTAATGTTCCGTGTAGAAGTTAACCAATAGGCACAGATCGAATAACCTATAGCCACATATTTTGTAACCTATAGGCACAGGTCTAGCACAGATCTAGGATCAGCTTATGTTGGCGTTTAATTTTTTTGTTGTTGACATTTGATAAACCTATACAGACCCTACTGTAGCTGCTACCGACCCGTAGCACTCACGTCTGTAGCCATTAAGAGCTTCGAAAGGCTGGTCATGGCTCACATCAACACCATTATCCCAGAAACCCTAGACCCACTCCAATTTTTATACCGCCCAACAGATCCACAGATGACGCAATCTCTATAGCACTGAACACTGCCCTTTCCCACCTGGACAAAAGGAACACCTATGTGAGAATGCTATTCATTGACTACAGCTCAGCGTTCAACACCATAGTGCCCTCAAAGGTCATCAATAAGCTAAGGACCCTGGGACTAAACACCTCTGCAACTGGATCCTGGACTTCCTGACGGGCCGCCCCCAGGTGGTAAGGGTAGGTAACAACACACCCGCCCCACTGATCCTCAACACAGGGGCCCCTCTGGGGTGCCTGCTCAGTCCCCTCCTGTACTCCCTGTTTACTCATGACTGCATGGACAGGCACGACTCCAACACCATCTTTAAGTCTGCCGATGACACAACAGTGGTAGGCCTGATCACCAACAACGACGAGACAGCCTATAGGGAGGAGGTCAGAGACCTGGCCGTGTGGTGCCAGGACAACAACCTCCCCCTCAACGTGATCAAGACAAAGGAGATGATTGTGGAGTACAGGAAAAAGATGACCGAGCACGCCCCCATTCTCATCGACGGGGCTGCAGTGGAGCAGGTTGAGAGCTTCAAGTTACTTGGTGTCCACATCACCAACAAACTAACATGGTCCAAGCACACCAAGACAGTCGTGAAGAGGGCACGACAAAACCTATTCCCCCACAGGAGACTGAAAAGATTTGGCATGGATCCTCAGATCCTCAAAATGTTTTACAGCTGCACCATCGAGAGCATCCTGACTGGTTGCATCACTGCCTGGTATGGAAACTCGGCCTCCGACCGCAAGGCACTACAGAGGGTAGTGCGAACGGCCCAGTACATCACTGGGGCCAAGCTTCCTGCCATCCAGGACCTCTATACCAGGCGGTGTCAGAGCAAGGCCCTAAAAATTGTCAAAGACTCCAGGCACCCTAGTCATAGACTGTTCTTTCTGCTACCGCACGGCAAGCAGTACCAGAGCGCCAAGTCTAGGTTCAAGAGGCTTCTAAACAGCTTCTACCCCCAAGCCATAAGACTCCTGAACACCTAATCAAATGGCTACCCAGGACTATTTGCATTGCCCCCCCCCCCCCCCCCCCCCCCCCCACCCCCCCCCCCCCCAACCCCCCCAACCCCCCCCCCCCCCCCTCTTTTACACCACTGCTACTCTCTGTTGTTATCATCTATGTATCGCCACTTTAAAAACTCTACCTACATGTACATATTACCTCAACTAACCGGTGCCCCCTCACATTGACTCTGTACCGGTACCCCCCTGTATATAGTCTCACTACTGTTATTTTACTGCTGCTCTTTAATTACTTGTTACTTTTATTTCTTATTCTTTACCGTATATAAAATAAAATAAATTACTGCATTGTTGGTTAGGGGCTCGTAAGTAAGCATTTCACTGTATGCTTACTGCAATCAATTCTAAAAGCTTTAACAAGAGCAAGGTATTGTGTTTCATTTGAAAACATCATCACATTTTGTAAAAGCAGAATATTTCAGGTCATCCTAACCTAACCTGTTGTATTCGGCGCGTGTGACAAATACCTTTTGATTTGATTCGATTTAATATCAATGTCTGTGAAAGCACATGCCAACAATGTAGCATCCCAACATAAGACTCAGGTGAATTTCTATAATGGCAGTTGGTTTACACAGTAGCTAACTCTACAGTAGTCATGTCCTCATCGAGGGCTGGAATGCAGCCACAGACGTACAAAGGAGAATTACTGCACACAGACAGAGGGATTATAAATAACAGGGGGAAGAGAGTGAGCAGAAGTCCTCTTTAATGAACGAGAGGTTGCGTGCAGACCTCCCTATCTCTCATCCTCCTATCCTTGGCTGAACGGGAAGTTCAAGAGCTCTGTGGGCGGCCAGCCTCTTTCATCCGCTCCTTCTGTTGTTTTGGTTAGAGGACTTCATACTGTAAGATTGTCCTTGCTGTATCCATCCCTATTTTTAGTGTGCTGTGATGCCCCCACCCACTTTTCGATTGAATGCATAGTGGAATTGTAAAGTGTAATGTCCATAGTGGTCCCATAATTCATAGGATATATCATTGCTAGATTCTATGTCATTCTACAGTATTGCAATGACTGCCTTACTGTGTAGTCTTTTGAGAGTTGAACTCTTTCTACCGTCTGTCTGTGGATTAGATGATCATGGACAGATCCAGATTGACCTGGCTCTTATTGGTGGAGTTTCTCATTTCCTAAATGCTGGAGAGAGAGTTACATTAATTAGCTTTTCACTACATGGCACCTTTATCCTTTATTGGGCTGTGGAGAGTTTGTGAAGCACAGTTAACTACCACTTACAGCATTGTGCCCTGTTGAAGTGTGTTGAAGATGGGCTTCGAGTGCAAAGGCACTCCCTATTTATTTATATTATGACATCAATGGGGGCGAATCCCAAATCACACCCTATTCCCTATCAAGTGCACTGCTTCTGGTCAAATCTGTATGTCTGTGTGTTTTTTATACAAAAATCAAATCCAATCAGATTGTATTTGTCACATGCGCCGAATACAAAAGGTGTAGACCTGACAGTCAAATGCTTACTGACAAGCCCTTAACCAACAATGGAGTTTTAAGAAAATACCCCCAAAAAAGTAAGAGATAAGAAAAACGAATAATTAAGGAGCAGCAGTAAATAACAATAGCGGGGCTGTATACAGGGGGTACCGGTTCAGAGTCAATGTGCCAATGTGCAGGGGCACCAGTGTCGAGGTAATTGAGGTAATTATATACATGCAGGTAGGGTTATTAAAGTGGCTATGCATAAGTTATAACAGAGAGTACAAGATAGCAACAAGCCGGGGTGGGGGGGGGGGCAATAGTCTGTGGTAGCCATTTGAATTAGCTGTTCAGGATCTTATGGCTTGGGCGTAGAGCTGTTTAGCAAGCCTCTTGGACCTAGGACTCTGGGCGCTCTGAGGTACGCACTTGCCGTGCGGTTAGCACGAGAGAAAGAAGTCTAGTGACTAGGGTGGCTGGAGTCTACTTGCAAATTTTAGGGCCTGTCCTCTGACACCGCTGGGTATAAGAGGTCCTGGATGGCAAGGAACTTGGACCTGGTCGAATATACTGGGCCGTACCGCACTTACCCTGTAGTAGCGCCCTTGCCTTGTCTAGAGGCGCCGAGGGAGTTGCCCATACCATGCAGTGATCCAAACCCAATCAGGGAATGCTCTCGATGCTGCAGCTGTAAAAACCATTTTGTAGGATCTGAGGACCCATGCCAAATTTCTTCAGTCCTCCTGAGCGGGAATAGGTGTTCTGTTCGTGCCTTCTTCAGACTGTCTTTGGTGTGCTTGGGACCATGGTTTAGTTTTGTTGGTGATTGGGAACGCCAAAGTAACCTTGAGCTCTCCAACTGCTCACTGCATGAATGGGGCGTGCCTCGTTCCCTCCCTTTTCCTGTAGACACACCAAATCAGTTCCTTTTTGTCATTGGCACAGCAATGTTGGAGGGAGAAGGTTGTTTCCTGTGCACACAGACGGTCAGGTCTGCTGAGCCCTGTCTCCCTATAGGCCTAGTCTCATTGTTGGTTGGGTGATCAGGCACGCTAAACCACTGTTTGGTGCCCCATCAGAAGACTTAGATGCTGGTGTTGGAAGCTGGCCGTGCAGTCCCATTGGATGTGAACAGGGAGTGACAGGGGAGGAAACTGAGACGGCATCACCGCCTTGAGGGGCCCCGTGTTGTTGAGGAATGCAGATGGTGGATGTGTTGTTATACCTACCCTTACCATCAGGGAAGGGCCTGTCAGGAAGTCTAGGATCCAGTTGCAGAGGAGGTGTTTAGTCCCAGAGTCCTTAGCTTATTGATGAGCTGTAGAGGCACTATGGTGTTGAACGCTGAGGCTGTAGTCAATGAATAGCATTCTCACATAGGTGTCCTTTTGTCCAGGGGGAAGGGCAGTGGTGGATGCAATAGAGATTGCATCATCTGTGGATCTTGTTGGGCGGTATGCACAAATTGGCGTGGGTCTAGGTTTCTGGTAATGGGTGTTGATGTTGGCCATGACCAGCCTTTCAAAGGACTTCATGGCTACAGACGTGATGCCTTACGGGTCACGTATCATTTAGGCAGGTTATCTTAGTTTCTTGGCACAGGAACTGATGGTGGTCTGCTTGAAACATGTTGGTATACAGACTCATCCCAGGGAGAGGTGAAAATGTCCAGTGAAGACACTGCCAGTTGGTCAGCGCATGCTGGAGTACACCCGTCCTGGAATGCCGTCTGACCCAGCGGCCTTGTTGAATGACATGTTTAAAGGTCTTATCCACAATCGGCTGCGGAGAGCGGTGATCCACAAGTCCTCCCGGACCAGCTGATGCTCTCATCTGGTTTCAGTGCCATTGCCCTCGAGGCGAGCATAGAAAAGTATTTTTAGCTCGTCCTGGTAGGCTCGTGTCAACTGGGCAGCCCTCGGTTGTGCTTCCCTTGTAGTCTATAATAGTTGCCAAGCCCCTGCACATCCGAAGAGCTTTTAGATCCGGTAATATATGACTCCGATCCTGAGCCCTGTAGTTGACGCTTTGTGTTTTTTTGGTCCGTCGGAAGGCATAGCGTGAATTTTATTATAAAGGCCTTCTGGATTAGAGTCCCGTCTTCCTGCCCCCTTTAGCTCGGTGCGGGAATGTTGCCCTGTTAATCCATGGCTTTCTGGGTTTGGGGGGGTTGTACGATACAGTCCCGTGGGTGGAAACGACATCGCGCTTCTTGATGCACAGA